>NW_020954652.1:6621691-6739230 GCF_900497805.2 Vombatus ursinus
CTCTCTCTCTCTCTCTCTCTCTCTCTCTCTCTCTCTCTCTCTCTCTCCCCACACACACACACACACACTCACACAACAAACATTTATTTATGTCTTTATATGTACCTGGCACTGTTAGTTGATGGGGATAAAGAGACAAAATGAAAAATCCTTTGCCTCCAATTCTCTCAATTTCAGATCCTCCTGGTATCTGGATGGCTTCTTATCCACTGCTTCCACCACCTTGGATAACTTTAATTCTTTTTTTTAAATATATTTTATCCCCCCCCCCCCATTATGTGTTAAAGTGTTTTTTAACTTTAAAAAAAGTTTTGAGAGTTTTGGAGGCAAAGACAAGATGGCAGAGTAAAGGTAAGGACTCACCTGAGCTCTCCCTCAAACCCCTCCAAATATCTTTTAAAATGGCTCTAAACAAGTTTTAGAGCAGCAAAACCCATAAAAGATGGAATGAAACAAATTTCCGTCCTAAGACAACCTGGAAGATCAACAGGAAAGGTCTGTTGCACCAGGCTGAGAGAGGAGAGCAGTCCAGCACAGGGCATGCCAGTGCATACTGGGCCCCATAAAAACCAGAGCAGGCCTCCAGGTGGCTGAATCCCTGCCATCAATGGTGATTTCCAGACTTCTCAGTCCACAGATGCCAAAGACAACTTAGAAGGTCAGCAGGAAAGGTCCATCACACCTGGGTGAGAGTGGAGCACAGTCCAATGCAGGTTGCAACAGCACAGCCTCGGCCCCAGCAAACCAGGAGCAGGTCTTGGGAGTGACTGAATCAGCAGTGACAACAGCAGTGCCTCTTCCAGCAGTGCTTCTATAGCTCTCAGACCACAGACTGTAAGGAGATCAAACAACTGGTCAGAAGGAGATTACAGGAGTCTCTTTGCTAGCACTGAGGCAGGACTGTTGCTTTGTCCACACTTGGATCTGAGTCCTGGGTGGCAGTCCTGGGGCTAGGAGAAACACTAGCATAGCAAAGCCTACAGCAGCAGTGGAGAGGGGGACCCTCCTTGCAGTTCCAGGGCAGAGAACAGTGCTTGTGGTCACTCACAGACCAGACAGAGCACAGGCCAGGAGAGCAATAAATACCTCTCCTTAGATCATACCAACTTGGAAGGACTGAAAACTTACAGGTCCCCAGAAGTGTCTCTGAAATCAGCAGTACAAAACCCCTGAAGCTTGAGATAGTGTGCCCTCCACTCTAGAAGCAGAGCCTTATTTAAAACAAACATTTTAAAGTCAGGTAATAGTCAGGGCAAATAAGCAAACAACAGGGAAAAAAACTCTGACTAAAGAAAGTTATTATGCTGACAAGGAATATCAAAACACACTCACAAGATAACTCAAAGCTCCTATATCCAAAGCCTCCAAGAAAAAATATGAATTGGGCTCAGGCCATGGAAGAGCTGAAAAAGGATTTTGAAAATCAAGTAGGAGAGGTAGAGGGAAAATTTGGAAGAAAAATTAGAGTCATGTAAAGAAATCATGAGAAAAGAGTCAACAGCTTGGTGAAGGAGAAAATAAAAAAAAATACTGAAGAAAATAACACCTTAAAAAATGACTAACACAAATGACAAAATGACAAAAGAAGTCCAAAAATGAGGAGAAGAATGTCTTAAAAAGCAGAATTGGCCAAATGGAAAAAAGTATGTTCAAAAGCACACTTAAGAAAATGATCCCTTAAAAATTAGAATGGAGCAAATAGAAGCTAATGACTTTATGAGAAATCAAGAAGCAATAAAACAAAACCACAAGAATGAAAAAAATAAGAGACAATGTGAAATATCTCTTTGGAAAAATAACTGGCCTGGAAAATAGATCCAGGAGAGATAATTTAAAAATTATTGGACTACCTGAAAGCCATGATAAAAAAAAGAGCCTAGACATCATCTTTCAAGAAATTATCAAGGAAAACTGCCCTGATATTCTAGAACCAGAAGATGAAATAGAAATTGAAGGAATCCACCAATTACTTCCTGAAAGATATCCCAAAATGCACACTGACAGGAATATTATAGCCAAATTCCAGATTTCCTAGGTAAAGGAGAAAATATTGCAAGCAGCCAGAAAGAAACAATTCAAGTATGGTGGAGTCACAGTCAAGATAACACAAGATTTAGCAGCTTCTCCATTAAAGGATCAGAGGGCTTGTGATGTGATATTCAGGAAGACCATGGAGCTAGGATTACAACCAAGAATCACTTACCCAGTAAAACAGACAATAATCCTTCAGGGAAAAAATGGATATTCAATGAGACAGAGGACTTTAAAGCATTTTTTTTTATGAGGAAATCAGGGTTAAGTGACTTAAGTTACACAGTTAGTGAGTATCATGTATCTGAGGCTGGATTTGAACTCAGGTTGTCTTGACTTCAGGGCCAGTGCTCTATCCACTGTGCAACCTAGCTGCCCCTCTTAAAGCATTCTTGATGAAAAGACTAGAGCTGAACAGAAAGTTTCACTTTCAAATATAAGACTCAAGAAAAGCATAAAAAGGTAAACAGGAAAGGGAAATCATAAGGGACTTAATAAACTTTTTACATTCCCACATGAAAAGATGATACTTGTAATTCATAAGATCTTTCTCATTATTAGGGTAGTTAGAAGGACTATATATAGACAGAGGGCACAGATGTGAGTTGAATATAAAGGGATGATATCTAAAAATAAATTAAGGGGTGAGAGAGGAATGTACTGGGAGAAAGAGAAAGGGAGAGGTAGAATGGAGTAAATTATCTCACATAAAAGTAGCAAGAAAAAAACCTTTACAGTAGTGGAGGGGAAGAGGGGGGAGGTGAGGGGGAATGAGTGTACCTTATTGTCATCAGAATTGGCTCAAAGAGGGAAAAAATATACACACAATTGGGTATAGAAATCTACCTCAACCTACAGTAAAGTAGGAGGGGAAGGGGATAAGAGAAGGAGGGAGTGCAGTTTGGGGGAAGGGTGGTCAAAAGCAAAACACTTTTGAGGAGGGACAGGGTGAAAGGAGAGAGAAGATAGAGCAAATGGGGTGGGGGAAATAGGATGGAGGGAAATACAGTTAGCAATAGTAATTGTGAAAAAAATTAAAGCAAGTTCCTCTGATAAAGGCCTCATTTCTCAAATATATAGTGAACTGAGTCAAATTTATAAAAAAAAATAAGAGCCATTCCCCCAATTAACAAATCATCAAAAGAAGATGAAGTAATCAAAGCTATCTATAAGTCATATGAAAACATGTTCTAACTCACTATTGATTGAAGAAATGCAAATTAAAACAATTCTCAGATACTACCTCATACCTATTAGATTATCTAATAGGACAGAAAAGGTAAATGACAAATGTTAAATGGGATGTGGGAAAAAATGAGACATTAATGCACTGTTGGTGGAGTTGTGAACTGATTCAACCATTTTGTTGAGCCATTTGGAACTATGCCCAAAGGACTATAAAACTATGCATACTTTTTGATCTCACAACACCACAACTCTGTATCCCAAAAGAGATTAAAAAAAAAAGAAAGGACCTATACTTACAAAAAATATTTATAGCAGTCCTTTTCTGGGGGTAAAGAATTAGAAATTGAGGGAATGCCCATCAGTTGGGTATTGTAGTATGTGATTAGGATGGAAAACTATTGTACTACATGATTATGATGTAATACTATTGTACTATAAGAAATGATGAGAAAGATGCTCTCAGAAAAACCTGGAAAGACTTTCATGGATTGATGCAAAGTGAAATATTCTGTGTACAAAATAATAGTATTATTGTAAGATTATCAGCGATGAATGACTTAGCCATTCTCAGCAATATGAAGATCCAAGACAATTCTAGGAGACTTATGATGAAAAATGCTATCCATCCCCAGAGAAAGAACTGATGGTGTCTGAATACAGATTGAAACATACTTTTAAAAATTGTACTTTATTTCTCTTGAAATATTTTGTTCATGTTTTCTTTCACAACATGATTATTGTGAATAAGTTTTGCATAACTACACATGTATAATCTATATTTAATTACTTGCTACTCGGGGGGGGGGAGGGAGGAAGGGAGAGAATTTGGAACTCAAAGTTCTAAAAACAAATGTAAAAATATAACTGGGGAAAAATAAAATAATAAATATAACACAAAAAAAGAAAAAAAAGTTTTGAGTTCCAAATTCTATCCTTTCCATCCTTCCCCTCACTGCTCCCTGAGATGGTAAACAATCAGATGTAGGTTATACATGTGCAATCATATAAAACATTTCCACATTAGTCATTTTGTACAAAAAGACTCAAATTGAAGGAAAAATGAAAGAAAGTGAGAAATAGCATGTTTCAGTCTTTATTTAAACAACATCAGTTCTTTCTCTGGAGGCTGATAGTATGCTTCATCATTAGTCTTCTGGAATTCTCTTGGATCATTGTATTGCTGAGAATAGCTAAACCATTCACAATCCTTTGAACAATATTGCTGTTGCCATGTACAAAATTCTCCTGGTTCGGTTCACTCCACTTTACATCAGTTCATAGATGTCTTTCCAGGTTTTTCTGAAATCATCCTGCTTATCATTTTTTAAAAACACAATAATATTCTATCACAATCATAAATCACAGTTTGTTTATCCATTCCTCAATTTGGATGGCCATCCTTTCAACTTCTAATTCTTAGCCACCACAAAAAGAGCTCCTATAAATATTTTTGTACATACAGGTCTTCCCTCACCTTTTTTCAGAAATATATTTTTGGGATATAGACCTAGCAGTGGTATTGCTGGATCAAAGGGCCACAGTTTTATTGCCCTTTGGATATAGTTCCAAATTGATCTCTAGAATGGTTGGATCAGTTCACAGCTCCACCAACAGTGCATTATTGTCCTAGTTTTCCCACATCCCCTCAAATATCCAACATTTTCCTTTTTTTGTCATATTAGCCAATTTGATTGGTGCGAGGTGATACCTCATAGTTGTTTCAATCTGCATTTCTCTAACCAGTCCCGATTTAGAGAATATTTTCATATGTCTATAGATAGCTTTGATTTCTTTCTCTGAAAACTTCCTGTTTATATTCTTTGACCAGTGATCATTTGGGGAATGACTTGTATTTTTATAAATTAGACACAGTTCTCTATATATTTGAGAAATGAGGTCTTTATCAGATACTTGTTGAAAATTTTCCCCTCCCAGTTTTTTCTTTCCTTATCATTTTGGTTGCATTGCTTTTGTTTGTGCAGAACTTTTAAATTTTATATAATCAAAAATATCTATTTTACATTTTGTAATGTTCTCTATCTCTTGTTTGCTTGTAAATCCTTCCCTTATCCAAAGATCTGACAGATGAACTGTTCCATGCTCTCCTAATTTGCTTATGGTATCACCCTTTGTGTGTAATCATGTACCTATTTTGACCTTATCTTGGTATACAGTGTGAATTTTTGTTCTATACCTAGTTTCTGCCATACTGTTTTCTAGTTTTCCCAGTAGTTTTTGTAAAATAATGAACTTCTGTTCCAAAAGTTTAGATCTTTGGGTCTATCATATACCAGATTACTATGGTCATTTACTATAATGTAATTTGTACCTAACATATTCCACTGATCCAGCTCTCTACTTCTAAGCCAGATCGCACTTTTAATACAGTTTGAGATCAGGTACAGTGAGGGTGGCACAGATCACATATGCAAATATCCCCAAAGTACTAGAGATATTAGTTGGTGTGAATTCCACATAAATGAATAATGACATGGGTGCCTGACTAACTGATGTAATCATGCACTGCATTCATCAAAGTATTATATTCTAATCATAGAATTTAGGCTCACAGGCTCATCAAACCATTAAATTTTAGTGATCATTAGACCTGACTTCCAAGCTTAGCATTTCATACAGGAGGAAACTGAGGCATAGGGAGGTGAAGTGATTTGCCCAATGTTACACAGGTGGCTGAGACAATATTCTAGGTAAAGTTTTATGATTAAAAAATTCAGTGGTCTTTCTGCTACTCAGGAACCTCATATTAGCCTACCACTGTTCTACCAGGGTCAGACTGCACTCATTCACCAAACATTTGTTAAGTACCTACTGTATGCACATCTAGAGAAATGTATTTATTACTCTTAAATTCAAATAACATACCTTCTAACACACCTCAGAAAAGTTATTGAGACTTTACTTGAAGATTTCTGATGAGAGGCTTCTAAAGGAGCCTATTCCAAATTTCGATAGTTCTAATTGTTATTTTCATTAACTTGGAATCTGTCTCTCTGCAATACTATTCACTATTCCTAATTCTGCCTTCTGGGGCTGAGTAGGATAAATCCAATCCCATTATTCCAAAATATTGCTCTTTTAATATTTAAGGACCATAAAGAATGTTTTATTATACCCCTAGTATTCTTTTCTGTACCAAAATATCCCCAGTTCCTTCAAATCATTCCTGAATGGTACAATATTTAGAACATTTATTATCTTGTTCTGCTCTCTCTCAATATTTTCTGTCTTAGTAATTGTACTTCCTAAAATGTGGTCTTCAAAACTAAACACAATACTTCTGTTGGAAACCCACCAAGGCAGAGGCCAGAAAGATTATCAACTTTCTACTCCCAGATATGATGTTTTTCTTAATATAGGCAATGATCATGTTGGAGTGGATTCATTCATTCATTCATTGATGATAATCACAAGAAAATATGACTCTGAATTAAAATCAATAAAGTATCTAATACCAAGGAGTCATTAGTAGCATCAAATGCTTCAGAGGTGTCAAGAATAAGGACTGAAAAAATATCATGGAATTCTACAAGTAGGAAACCACAAGTGACTTTTGAGAAAACAATTTTATTAGGTTGGTGGGAGTTTGCAATATATAGTAAGGGAATGAGTATTAGTGAGGAAGACTATATACTGAGTGTCAAAAACTTTACAGAGAAGTTTAAGAGTAGACAGGAGGATTCCAAGGGGAGTGTAGATAGATAAAGGGATAAGTGGCAAGGACAAGGCTTTTATAACATGTGAATGTGTGTAGGTCAGTGATGTCAAGTTCCAAAAAGAAATGATGGGCACTAAGCCCTATATTATATAAAGGTCCTTCAAGACCACATATTGACTTAGAAAATAAAACAAAAAAGTTTTTATTTTTTTTATTTTTAAAACATATTTCCCAATTACATTTAAATCTGGTTCAGGCTGCACTTGAGAGTGTTAAGATGTTTAACACCTCTCATGTAGGTAATTAAAACAGTGTCATTGGAAAGAGAAAGGCTGAAGAATAAATTAAACACATTGGAAATGTGGTGTCATATAGTGGCTACCATAGAAAGATGTGGATCCAAATCCCATCTTTGATACTTATCTGTTAGGTGGTGTATATATAAGTCATAAATCTCTTCATGCCTCATTTTTTGTAAAGTGGGGATAATACCTATAGGATTTATTATTTTAATTATTCTATTTTTTCTTTTTCTTCCAATCATTTAACTTGCTTTACTTTAAACCAATACTCTAGTCAAGAAAGATAGGTCTCATATTTGTTCTTTTAAAATGACAAGCACAACTAAGTACAAATGAGTTTCAATGGTGTGGAGACTATTAGCATGCTACATTGCATTATCTCAATAGAATAATCCTTCTCCTACCTTTCCCCCTCCCTGGGAAAATAAATGACTGTGCATTTTGTTTCAGAGAGAAACTCAGAGAGAAACCTAATATCATTAAGTGTGAACCTGGCTTCATGCAAAATCAGCTTCCACAGAGGCTGTTTCTGTATTTGTTGTTAAAAAAGTCTTGCAAACAGATACTTTGATCCTCAGATATAGACAATGATTTTACACATTTGCAGTTGATTTCCTTTCCAATCAGCCAAATCTCAATATCATACTTGTTAGTAGTGAGGAGAATGTGTAAGAGAGATGGGTCTTTCACTTGGTTAGCCACTCACTATGTCCATAGGGTGTGGTCAGGTTTGTACCCACTAATAATTCCCATATTTTCACAGTGACAGTAACAGAACCACTTATCAAGATATCATCATTGTTCTTTTTTGATTATTACATTCACGTCTGACTCTTTGTGACCCTATTTGGGGTTTTGTTGGCGAAGATACTGGAGTGACTTACCATTTCCTTCTCTAGCTCATTTTCCAAATAAAGAAAGTGAGGCAAACAGGATTAAGTGACTTGGCCAGGGTCACCAGATAGTAATTGTCTGAGCCAGATTTAAACTCAGGAAGATGAGATTTCTGACTTCAGGCACATCACTCTATCCACTGTGCTACTTAGCTGCTCCCCTGAAACCATTTAATAGGTGCTAACTTTTTGCAACCTGCAGTGATTATCATTGTAATAAGAATACAGTCTTTCCCTGAGAATTAGATAGGTATGTATTCATAAACCTTTATTCTGAATCTTAAGAATTTTCCTTATTCATTCTTTGTGGCTTATCCACTTCCCATTTCTTCTCTCTTGTAACTCCCTCTTAATCTATATGGAATAACTAAAGCCAAGAATAGAACTAAGTAAAAAGGAAATTAACAAACTCAAGAATGTCTTATAAGAGTTGCCCTATATTAAAATTTTATAAAATAAACCTACCTCTAATGTGCTTTAGATTTTCAGTTCCCTAAATGCAGTCCATAATGCAGTTTCCCTCACTAGCCACTGTACTCATTTGGGACTTTAATCAAAACTGAGCTAAATGTTTTTGGTATGATTCAGTTAAATGTAATCACAACCTATTCACATATTTCTCACCTATGGACTTTTCAACAACAGTAAAACTTCAAAGGTTGGTTTGATGGGTGTAAAATCACGGGAATTGAAATTGATAGCTGTTTGTTGACTCTTCTGTGAATTGATGCTGGCAAGATTTTTAGAGTCAAGAAAAAAAAAATGAAATGGAATATGCATCTTTCTTCAATCTGCCAATACCTGAGATACACTTTTGGGATTAGGGAGCTAAGACTATAGGTTTTTCATATTTCAGGGGAAATGACAATGTATAACTTAGTTAAGTAGATTTGGAATGCAGTATCTGGAATAAATATTATTCCGCTCTCTACTTCTTATTGACCTGTTTACTCTTTCAATTGGACAGAATTATTTACAGACTTCACTCCTTTTAGAATAGTGGAACTATTATAATAATATACAATAATGGAGACATGAATTATCCTTCAGTATGGAGGATGACCCATGGACTTTCCTTCAGATGGGGGTAAGGGGATGATTCATGTCATTTTGTTCATTATGGTAAAAAACAAACCACTATATCCATTAAGGATTGCCTTTGGGAAATTGTGTACTCCTTTTAGTGACCCTCCAAGTTTCTCTCTGAAACAAAGACTCATCTCCTTAACAATAATATCTTTCTAGTGATGCCATATGGTTGTTAGTGATGGAATAGCACAGTCTTTGAAGAATTAAAGTTAAAAGTCATCCAAAGGGTAACGAAGAAGTACACAGTGGGCACGAGTAGGTTGCAATATGTTAGCTACCATGTCATTAGGAAAAGGTAAAGAGGATGGCTCCACATATTCACTGGCTATGTCATATTGCTTGCCTTCTTAATGGGTGCAGGAGGGGTTGGAGGGAGGTAGATAATTTGGAACCCAAAATAAAAAATATAGCTTAAAATTTTTCAAAAGTTTCACCTAAAACTTTTGAAAAAAATGAAGAAGAAAAAAATCTATGTAAAGATCATAAATCTAGCTAGACTAAAGAAATGGACAAGTTACAATTATACTATTTATGGCATTTGGGCATAACTTTGAGCATAGAAAAATGAGTTTTTTAAATTAGAAAAGATCTTTGGGGTTATCTAATCCAATACATTCATTTTACATAAGAGGAAACTGAGGTTCAGAAAGATTGAGTGACACATCCAAAGTCACAAAGCAAGCTATCGACAGGTAAAGTACTAGACAGCTTCCCTCCTTGACTAATGCAATGCTATGGAATTATGTGGAAAGAATTCTATCATTGAAGGAAGTTAGTTCAATTCAATTCAGTTCAGTTCTATTTATTTTATTTATTCCATTCCATTCTATATTTATTCAGCCAATCAATCAATCAATCAATATTTATCAAGCATGTGTAAGGTACTATGCTAAATGCTGAGGATACAAAAGAAGGAATTCTGTATTTCCATTATATTCTATCCTACAAACATTAATTAGAAGCCCATTATATGTGAGGTCCTATGATTTCAACAGTTCTAAAAACCTAAGAAAAATTATTTGAATGCTGCCAAAATCATATGAAGTATACTGAAAAAAAAAAAAACCATTTTGTCTTTTTTTTCCTCCTGGTACTCTTTCTTCCGACTTTGTTTATTCTCATGGAAGATGAGCAAAATGACAAATGAACAGTAAATGAAGTGAAATATTGAGCAGAAATATTAGGACATACATATATTGCAATTGAAATAGAACCAATTAACTAATATTTGATGTGTCCCCTGCACTGAAGAAGAAATTGAAAATGAGTCTTCCAAGACATTGATATTTTAATTCGTCTATCATATAAATATGGTGCATAATAGAGTTGTAGGAATTTGCCTTTATATCATAGTTACTATAAATCACATTCAGGAGTGCCTTGTAGTTGGTACGTTGGTGCCTCTGGAATACTTCAGTGAGGCAGGTAGGTGTCTTTGGGTGCTTGATTTGGAATCAGGGAATTGTGAGCTGAATTATGCTTTGGACAAATCTGAGTATGAATCCTGCCTCATACACCCTAGTTGTGTGTGACACTATGCAAGTCACTTGACATTTTTTCAGCCTCAGTTTCTTCACCTGTAAAGCAGAGATAATTAATACTGTCAGTTGTGTTATTTTGAGGCTCAAATGAGATCAGATATGTAAAGCACTTTGCAAATTTTAAAGTGTTGAACAAATAGTAGCTATTAATATTTTTGTTGTGTATTTTGTGTATTCTTTTATTCATATTGATCACTGTTCCTCCCTATCTTATCTTGTGTCAATCTTGTCCATATATTTTATAAAGATGTCTAGGCTGATAACAGGACCAACATGTTGGAATATGGATAGGAAATCATGAAAATGTTACCACAATACAATTATATTGCTCAGGTAGGGAAGTTGTACCAGACAAATTGCCATTTTGATGATACTTTCCTTCCCATTTTCAATATATTTTCCCTTCTTATATGCTATCATTATTAGTCTAAAATCAGAAGTCTTTTAATACATTTCCTGCCTCTTACTTGGCTTATTAAGTTTGGCATTTCCAATGAACTTTGGTTTGAGCTGTCTTTGTCCTTTCTTGGATCATGGGTTATATCATTTCCCTTTTGCTCAGGAGGAATCTCCCCTAACAAAACTTTTATTAAAAAAAAAACTCAGTAAAGAGTAAAAAATATGTGTTACATTCATATCAATTTAAATAAGACATATACTATCTGATGTGTTGAGGGTTGCCAGGTGGCACGGTAGATATAGCAATAGGCCTCTGGTCAGGAAGATCTGAATTCAAAGATGGCCTCAGATACTTACTGGCTATGTGACCCTAAGCAATTCACTCAATCTCTCCTTGTCTTGGCTTCCTCAATGTAAAAATGGGGATAATAGCACCTACCTCATAGAATTGTAAAGAGGATCTAATAAGATGTTTATAAAGGACTTAACAAGTGTTTGTCACATAGTGGGTGCTTAATACATGCTTATTCCCTTCCTTCTCACCTCTAAATTCTCTTAATGTTTCAAGGATAGTAATATGGAATTCTAATTGTCTTACTATCATCATTCATTCTTGCAATAAGACTGGCCTGATTTCTTTTCTTGTCATACATCTGTTCAAAATATCTTCTATAATATTTCCCATGTTCAAGTAAGTGTTGAAAATGTATGGAAGCCCACATATGTACACCAAGTAGCTTTCCGTTACCATTTTTTTTAGCAATTTTAATTCTCCTGAGATTGTCAAAAAGGAGATACAATGGATTAAGTATTGAGCTTGCCATCAGGTAGTCCAGAATTTGAATCCTACCTGAAATACTTACTAGCTTGTGACCCTGGGCAAATCACTAAATCTTTATTTGCCTCGGTTTCTTTATCTGCAAAATGGGGATAACAATGGCATTTACCTTCCAGAGATGGTGAGGATCAAATTAAATAATGTTTGTAAAGCACTTTACAAATTTTAAAGTGCTATATAAATACTAACTATTGTGATTGTTGTTGCTATATGATTGCAACCATATAACTTTTTCAGTAAAATGTGAAAGAGATTGTCTTTTGTTGCAATGAGCAATTTGTTATTATTGAAATCACTGCACGGTTTCCCAAATGCAATTTAGCCTACTCTCATCATATTTAAATATAGGTCTAGCTCATTGTCTATAAGTAATGCCTGTCCAAAGTACTGAAAATTATCTTAATGGGCTCTCCATTCAGCTTTATCAAATCACAGTCTGGACAATAGACCCTATTTTTCCCTTATTGGTGGTAGACCAATCATTGTGCTGACTCTGGTAATCAACCAATCAACACCTACTTATTATATTCCTACTATGTCCTATCATTGTTCTAGAATGCAAAAATAGTCTAAGATGTGCTTCTTGTTCTTAAAGCACTCAAAATCTTATGGGAAAGACACATATAAAACAGTGTAATGATAGAGGGCCTTTGAGGTCATTTCTAGCTTTAGAGCTATAAAACCAATAACCCTTCTCCCTGATATAGAACAATTTAATCAACAATTGAGCAACAGGTATTTGTCAGTTGCTTATTAGGTTCTAGGCCCTGTGTTAAACTGACCAGACCAAGAGTTTAGTAGTAAATATGTTTTAAGTCAATTAGCACTTTAAATGTCGACAGTTCACAGTTAAATCTCATGTAAGTTGTTAAATAAAGGTGCTGTGCTAATTTCAGCTTCATCAAATTATATTCTTGGAAATTTAATATGGATGAGGACAAATTATATTCACACATAGGAGATTAAAAAGAAATAATTCAACTTTTCAGAGAGGAAATTGCTTTTTAAAAAATCATTAAATTTAGTGCCAAATTCAGTTGTATGTTCTTTTACTTTGATTGTAAATATTGAAATGACAGAATGAGAAATAAAAGGTTTCCTTCTGTCACATATAGAAGAAATAATAATATTGGGATGTAGACTTATACAGTATTAATCTTATGTGTATTCACTCTTTAACTGGGTAGGCATGCTTAACACATACGCTTAGTAATATGACAGATATTTAGAATAAATATATTCCGTTTAAAAAGTGTTAGAAATTTTCTTAGAAATTTTCTGTATGGTTTTGGGCAGAAGGTTGTGTTTTGGGATGCTGGGTTTATAGCAGAAAAGGAATTATTATTTTGTTTCTTTAAATATATTCATGTATACCCTGCAGTCACCAGAGACCATGCCTTACATCCTAGTCTCCTAGTTTTCTGATAGACTAAAAATAAAATGAAATCAATACATATTTTGTAGTAGACAAATTAATTCATCTTTCCTAGCTCATTTCTTGGTTACGTGAGCTCCAGTTTTTAAAATATTGAGAAGTTATTAAGATATTTGAATTCTGATGGTGGTGGGGTAGCAATAGTGTGGAAAAATAAGAGTATCCATAGCATTGGGGCTATTGTTGAATCCTTTCTCCTTCATGTCAGGCAGCATAATACTGTTGAAATAGTAGTGAGCCTGGGTTCAAATACCTTTTCTGGTCCTTATTCCATGTGTGACTTGGTCATCAAAATTTCTTAGGCCATAAGTTTTCTCATTTGTAAAGTCAGGGGATTGACTCAATGGCTTCTAATTCCATCTATATTTCAGTCTATAATCAAGTGACTTCTTATATCCAACTGGTTACTAGTACCTAGTCATTTTGATTAAATAAAATAATGTATTTCTGATTCCTCCTCTTTATTACCATGAACACAGGCTATCTGATTGGATGATTACTACAGTCACCCTCCAAGGCCTTCTTGCCTTCACTCATCTTTCCTCTGATTTACTCTTCACAGACAGTCATAATAATTTTTTCATGCTTGCATTTGGTATTAGACTTAGTAGAGCAAAACACTCCCTTTGGTATTCTTCTTCAATAATATGTCTCCTAAGATTATAAAAGCTGCATATTATTTCGTGAGAATGTACATATATACACACATATATACATATATCGTATTTATAATATATGTGTGTATTTTTGTGTGTATAATGATAAACATAGGCTTGTTTGATGACTCTTTAATCCTTAATAGCATAGCATCCAACCAGGAAACATATTCAACAAAAATATTTTCCATTGTCAAGTAGGAAATCTGGTGAAGGTCCTACTTAAGGTTTTCCAGATGTTCCTTTTTGGACGTGATGTTTTGATGATTGCAAAAAACACTGAAATCCTTACTTCACAGTCTGCTAAATGAGATCTACAATCACACCAAGGATATTGGCTTATCTGTCCATGCAGGAGAAACCATGCAGATGAAGATTGCCTATTGTCCAGATTATAATATGCAATTGAATGGACAATCTGGAGAACTGATCCATCAGCATATTTTCAAATTTCCTATGTTTCTTTTAATGTCATGCTATCATATTACTTTGTTATCTGTAGTCAATAGTTTATCACGTCCTCTGTCCCATTCTTGGTTTGCTCTGGTAAAGCAATGAAAACTCAATCTAAATCATAACTATAGATTATATGCCTTTTCCCAAGATGCGTTACTTTTCCAAACGGACTTCCATCTACCATATTTTTGCACTCTGAGACAAACTTAAGAACTTATTCTACAGTTTATCCCTTCCAGGAGATCTGCACATTTGAAATATGTAAAGATTTGAGTGCAGTTTAAAGTTCAATACCTTTAAATTCAGACTTTTGGGATACTTTTTCTTTCCACTCCTATGTTGACTTAAAATAGCTTTTGGTTGATGGTCATTCAGGCTTTTTTAGATAAAGAGTTTTGTTTTGGTCTCTGTGTTTGTCTGTATTGATTGAATTTAAGACTATATTAATGGGGAAAAGAATCTGAGAAACATGGCCTTTGAATGCTATGTTCTCTAGCCAGCAAGTAAATGCATATATTGAGTAATTACTTTGATTATAGAGATATTTCTACTCAGTACTAAATAGAGTTGGAGGAATAATTTTCCACTCTCTGGAGGAAATTATAATTTCAGGATTTTTCTGACTACTAAAACCTGAATTGGTGAACTCTGCTATTTAGGAAGCTGATTTTTATTTTCATTTCTTTAATACTGCCAATGCTAATTGAATGAAACTTTATTTTTAAAGCTTTACTAAGTAATGCTTTTTTTAATAACAACATAGGTACCTCCATTTATAACACCCTCCTTACAAACTATTTTCTTACTGATGGAACTCATTCTTTTCATTTAAGGCTTTAATAAAATCATTGTTAGAAGTTATGTTGATCCTGTAATGGGATGTCTTTACTGGATACATTGAGTCCATCCAAAAAAATTAGGAAAGATTTTACTTTAAATGGGATTGAAAACTTTCACCCAGTAAGGGTCAGATGGATTCTGACCGTTCTGATATGCTGTGCAGCAAAAAATTTTTTGGAACTGCAGAAAATCTCAAATAGTAGTAAATACTATTAGTAGTAAATAATTAGTGTTATAAAATGTTAAGAAATGTATTCAAGAGATGGAGATAAATATGGCTTAATGGTCTGGTAATTTATCTGCTTTTAACCCCTTGGAAAACTTATAGACTGTAATCATTGCTAGACTTAGGAAAAACAACTGTCAAAGTTATACTTCATATCAAATGTAATAAAAGTAATTTCACAATGAAAAATTTAAAATGTGTTAAAATATTCTGAAAATCAAAGCCAATTTGTTTAAAACAATTGATTATGACAAATGGAGAGCATATTTCAAATTGCAATTTTTATTTTCAATTTTTTCAATTTTTTAAAAATTTTAATTTATTTTATTATTATTATTTTACTTATTAATTTATTTTTAGTTTTCAACATTCACTTCCACAAGATTTTGAGTTCCAAACTTTCTCCCCATCTTGTTCCTCCCCCCACCTTAAGACAGAATGCATTCTGAATACCTCTTCCCCTAATATGTCCTTTCTATCTCCCTGCCTTCTCTTATCCCTTTCCCCTTCTGTTTTCCTGTAGAGTAGAATAGATTTCTATACCCCATTGCTTGTATATCTTATTTCCCAGTTGCATGTGAAAACAATTTTTTTAACACTTATTTTTAAAACTTTGGGTTCCAAATTTTATCCCTTCCTCCCTCCCTCCCCACTCACCCTCATTGAGAGGGAAAGCAACTCGATACAATTTATACATGTGTAGTCATGAAAAAAAAACCACTTCCATAGTAGTCATGCTGTGGAAAACTAACTATGTTTCCCTTCATCCTAATCCACTCTCTGTTTATTCTAGTTTCTGTTTTGATCTTGTCCCTCCTCAGAAGTGTTTGCTTCTGATTACTCCCTCCCCAAATCTGCCCTCTTTTCTATCATTGCCCCACTCTTATCCCCTTCCCCCTATTTTCCTATAGACCAAGATAGATTTTCATACCCAATTGAGTGTGTATGTTATTCCCTCCTTAAGCCAAATCTGATGAGGATAAGATTCACTCATTCCCTCTCACCTTCCCCCATTTCCCCTCCACTGTAAGAGCCTTTTCTTGTCTGTTTTATGTGAGATAATTTACCCCATTCTACCTCTCCCTTTCTCCTTCTCCCAGTATAATCCTCTCACCCCTTAATTTTATTCTCCAGATATCACCCCTTCATCATCAACTCAACCTGTGCCCTCTATCTATCTATCTACATATATACATACATATAATTTTTCCCTCCAACTACCTTAATACTGACAAAGGTCTCATGAGTTATAAATATCATCTTTCCAATCAGGAATGTAAACAGTTCAACCTTAATAAGTCCGTTATGATTTATCTTTCCTATTTACTTCTTCATGCTTCACTTGAGTCTTGTATTTGAAAGTCAAATTTTCCATTCAGCTCTGGTCTTTTCATCAAGAATGCTTGAAACTCCTCTATTTCATTGAATATCCATTTTTTCCCCTGAAGGATTATACTCAGTTTTGTTAGGTAGATGATTCTTGGCTATAACCCTATCTCCTTTGACCTCTGGGATATTATATTTCAAGCCCTCTGGTCCCTTAATGTAGAAGCTGCTAAACATTGTGTTATCTTGATTGTGTTTCCACAATATTTGAATTGATTCTTTCTGGCTGCTTGTAATATTTTCCCTTTGACCTGGGAACTCTGGAATTTGGCTACGATATTCCTAAGAGTTTTCCTTTGGGGATCTCTTTCAGGAGGTGACTGGTGGATTCTTTCAATTTTTATTTTACCATCTGGTTCTAAAATAGCAAGGCAGTTTTCCTTGATAATTTCTTGAAATCAGATGA
This sequence comes from Vombatus ursinus, assembly GCF_900497805.2. NCBI lineage: Eukaryota > Metazoa > Chordata > Mammalia > Diprotodontia > Vombatidae > Vombatus > Vombatus ursinus. The sequence goes on from NW_020954652.1 coordinate 6,639,054, forward strand.
TGTCTAGGCTCTTTTTTTGATCATGGCTTTCATATAGTCCAATAATTTTTAAATTCTCTCTCTTGGATCTATTTTCTAGGTCAGTTATTTTTTTAATTAATAAATTTATTTATTTTTTTTGTTTTCAACATTTACTTCCACCAGATTTTGAGTTCCAAATTTTCACCCCATCTCACCTCTCTTCCCACCCCAAGATGGCATGCATTCTGAATACCCCTTCCCCTAGTCTGCCTTCCCTTCTATCTCTTCCTCCCTTCTCTTATCCCTTTCCCCTTCTATTTTCTTGTAAGGCAGGATAGATTTCTGTACCCCATTTCCTATATTTCTTATTTCCCAGTTGCATGTGAAAACATTTTTTTTAAAATGTGTGTTTTTAAAACTTTGGTTCCAAATTTTCTCCCTTACTCCCTCCCTACCCACTGTCATTGAAAAGGCAAGCAGCTCAATATAGGTTATACATGTGCAGTTATGCAAAACACTTCCGTAGTAGACATGCTGTGAAAAACTAACTCTATTTCCCTTAATCCTATCCCCCATATATTCTATTCTTTCTTTTGACCCTGTCCCTCCTCAGAAGTATTTGCTTCTGATTACCCCCTTTCCCAATCTGTCCTCCTCTCTATCATCCCCCTACTCTCTTGTCCCCTCCCCCCTATTTTCCTGTAGAGTAAGACAGATTTCCATACCCAACTGAGTGTGTATGTTATTCCCTCCTTAAGTCAAATCCTATGAGAATAAGATTCACTTATTCCCTCTCACCTTCCCTCATTTCCCCTCCACTGTAAGAGCCTTTTCTTTTCTGTTTTTTTTTTGTGAGATAGTTTACCCCATTCTACCTCTCCATTTCTCCTTCTCCCGGTATGATCCTCTCTCACCCCTTAATTTTATTCTTCAGATATGATGCCTTCATCTTCAACTCACCCTGTGCCATCTATCTATCTGTCTACCTATCTATCTACCTATCTATCTATCTATCTATCTATCTATCTATCTATCTATCTCTCTCTCTCTCTCTCTCTATATATATATATGTCTATCTATCTATCTATCTATCTATCTACATACATACATACATATAATTTTTTCCCTCCAACTACCCTAATACTGACAAAGGTCTCATGAGTTACAAATATCATCTTTTCACGCAGGAATGTAAACAGTTCAACCTTAATAAGTCTCTTATTATTTCTCTTTCCTCTTTACTTCTTCATGTTCCACTTGAGTCTTGTATTTGAAAGTCAAATTTTCTATTCAGCTCTGGTCTTTTCATCAAGAATGCTTAAAAGTCCTCTATTTCACTGAATGACCATTTTTTTCCCCTGAAGGATTATACTCAGTTTTGCTGGGTAGGTGATTCTTGGTTGTAATCCTATCTCCTTTGCCCTTTGGAATATTATATTCCATGCCCTATGGTCCCTTAATGTAGAATCTGCTAAATCTTGTGTTATTTTGATTGTGTTTCCACAATACTTGAATTGTTTCTTTCTGGCTGCTTGTAATATTTTCCCTTTGACTTAGAAACTCTGGAATTTGGCTACAATATTCCTAGGAATTCTCCTTTGGTGATCTCTTTCAGGAGGAGATCGGTGGATTCTTTCCATTTCTATTTTGCCCTCTGAAATATCAGGGCAGTTTTCCTTGATAATTTCTTAAAGATGATGTCTAGGGCTTTTTTTTTGATCATGGCTTTCAGATAGTCCAATAATTTTTAAATTCTCTCTCCTGGATCTATTTTCCAGGTCAGTTGTTTTTCCAATGAGATAGTTCACATTGTTTTCTAATTTTTCATTCTTTTGGATTTGTTTTACAGTGTCTTGATTTCTCATAAAGTCACTAACTTCCAATTGCTCTATTCTAATTTTTTAATTTTTTTATTAATTTATTTTGATTTATCAATAATCATGTCCATATACTTTTGAGTTTAAAGTTTTTCTCCCCCTTCCTCCCCACCACCCTCCCCAAGACAGCACACAATCTGATATAGGCTATACATTTACATTCATTTTAAACATATTTTCACATTAGTGATGTTGTAAGTAGAAATTAAAACCAGTAGGAGGAACCATCAGAAAGAGGAAACAAAACTCAACAGAAGAGAAAAAAATAACAATTCGACTTCCATAGTTCTTTCTTTGGGTGTGAATAGCATCTTCCATCACAAGGCCTCTGGAGATGTCTTAGATCCTTGTATTGCCAGGAAGGGTTAATTTTATCAATATTAGTCATCGCAGAACGTGGCTGTTATTGTGTACAACATTCTCTTGGTTCTGCTTACTTCACTCAGCATTAGACCATACAAGTCTTTCCAGGTTTTTCTGAAGTCAGCCTGTTCATCATTTCTTATAGCACAATAGTATTCCATCTCATTCATATATGACAACTTGCTCAGCCATTCCCCAATTGATGGGCATCCTCTCAATTTCCAATTCTTTGCCACCACAAAAAGAGCTGCTATGAATATTTTTGTACATGTAGGTCCTTTTTCCATTTGTGTGATCTCTTTGGGATATAGTTCTAGAAGTGCTATTGCTGGGTCAAAGGGTATGCACATTTTTATAGCTCTTTGGGCATAGTTCCAAATTGCTCTCCAAAATGGTTGGATCATTTCACAACTCCACTAACAATGCATTAGTGTTCCAATTTTACCACATCCTCTCCAACATTTTTCATTTTCCTGTTTTGTCATGTTGGCCATTCTGATAGGTGTGATGTGGTACCTCAGAGTTGTTTTGATTTGCATTTTTCTAATCAATAGTGATTTAGAGCATTTTTTCATATTCTATTCTAATTTTTAAGGAAGTATTTTCTTCAGTAATCTTTTGGACTTCCTTTTCCATTTGGCCAATTTTTCTTTTTAGGGCATTCTTTTCATTGGCTTTTTGGATCTCTTTTCCCATTTGGGTAAGGCCATTTTTTAAGGTGTTGTTTTCTTCAGTATTTTTTTGGGTCTTCTTTAGCAAGCTGTTCACTAGTTTTTCATGATTTTCTTGCATCACTCTCATTTCTCTTACCAGTTTTTCCTCTACTTCTCTTACTTGCTACTCAAAATCCGTTTTGAGCTCTTCCAAGGCCTGGGGCTGATTCATATTTTTCTTGGGAGCTTTGGATGTAGGAGCTTTGACTTTGTTGTCTTCTTCTGGTTGTATGTTTTGATCTTCTTTGTCACCAAAGTAAGATAATATAGTCTGACTCTTTTTGTGCTGCTTGCTCATGATCCCAACCAATTACTTGAGTTTTAAACACTTTGTTAAGGTAAGAGTCTGCTTCCAATGTGGAGAATGTACTGTCCCAAGCTTCGGGGTTTGTACAGCTGTTTTCAGAGGTACTTCTAGGGACCTGTAAATTTTCAGTTCTTCCAAGGTGGTATGATAAGGGATGAGGCGTTTCCTCTCCACTGCCACAAGAAGTTCCACCACACCAGCACTCTTCCTTGCCCCAGGACTGCTCCTCAGAACTGTGACCCAGATCCAAGCATGGGCAAAGCAAGAGATTCCTGCCTCAGCACTGGCAGAGATCCCTGCAATCACCCCTCTGATCAGCCATTCAATTCCCCCTCAGTCTGTGGGCCAGAAGCTCAGGAAGCAGCCCCTGCTTCTTGCGGGTGAGACCTTGCTCCTCTCTCACCGCAGTCACAGACTTTTCCTACCAAACTTCTAAGCTGACCTCGGCATTCGTGGGTTGAGAAGTCTGGAAACTGCCACATCTGCCCATGATTCAGTCCTCTGAGGCCTGCTCCAGGTTCGCTGAGGCCTGTGCGCCCCTGCTGAACTGTGCTTCTCTCCCTATCTGGTGCGATACACCTTTCCGATCAACCATCCAGGTTGTCTTGGGCTGGAAATTTGTTTCACTCTGTCTTTTTGTAGGTTCTGCTGCTTTAGAATTTGTTTAGAGTCATTTTTATAGGTATTTAGAAGAGTTTGGGGGGAGAGCCAAACAAGTCACTGTTTTCCCTCTGCCATCTTGGCTCTGCCCCCTCTAGGTCAGTTATTTTTCCATTGAGATATTTCACATTGTCTTCTATTTTTTTCATTCTTTTGGTTTTGTTTTACAATGTCTTGATTTCTAATAAAATCACTAGCTTCCAATTGCTCTATTCTAATTTTTAAGGAAGTTTTTTCTTCAGTCAGTTTTTGTACTTCCTTTTCCATCTGGCCAACTTTGCTTTTTATGGCATTCTTCTTACTCATTGGCTTTTTGGACCTCTTTTGCTATTTGGGTTAGGCTATTTTTTAAGGTATTATTTTCTTCAGTATTTTTTTTTTTTTGGGTCTCCTTTAGCAAGCTGTTGACTGGTTTTTCATGATTTTATTGCATCATCTAATTTCTATTCCCAGTTTTTCCTCTACTTCTATTACTTGCTTCTCAAAATCCTTTTTTTGAGCTCTTCCATGGCCTGGGACTGATTCATATTTTGGAGGCTTTAGATGTAGGAGTTTTGACTTTGTTTTCTTCTTCTAGTCGTATGTTTTCATCTTGTTTGTCACAGACCTTTCCTACTGACCTTCTAAGTTGTCTTCAGTGTTTTTGGGTTGAGAAGTCTGGAAACCACCACAGCTGCCTATGATTCAGTACTCTGAGGCCTGCTCTAGGTTCCCTGAGTCCTGGTTCAGTGCCCACACTGAACTGCATTCCTCTCCCAGCCAGGTGCTATAGACCTTTCCATCCAGGTTGTCTTGGGCTGGAAATTTGTTTCACTCTGTCTTTTTGTGAGTTCTGCTGCTCTAGAGTTTGTTTAGAACCACTTTTACAGGTATTTGGAGGGCTTTGGGGGAGAGCTCAAGCAAGTCACTGCTTTCACTCTGCCATCTTGGCTCTGCCTCAAATTGCAATTTTTACAAGATAAAACATAGAAAGGTTTATTGTATTTTAATCAACTTAATTTTCTTACTTTGTGCACATAAATTTGCACCACATGGTATAGGCCTGAATTGAATGATCTAAATGGATTATATTTTCCAATAAAAATAAAGAGAGAAGAATAGGCAAAAAAAGAGTAAAAAAAGACAAAAAGAAGACATTTTCATAAAAGAAACATAGTAAACACTTATGATAAGGAAATAAAAGTTTCAACCACAATCTATTATTCTTCAAACAACTCCAGTATAGCATCAGTTACCACCATAATTTCAGACAAGAGCACAATATTTTTTTTAAAATTTAATATAAATAAGCAGAAAAACTATATTTTGTATAAATACAGCACAAGTGAGAGTGCACATGGTGGAAGCTCCAGCAGTGCATCTTGGAGGTAGCCCTGACAGAGGTAGCAGTAGCAGCAGCTTGGAGAACTGTCAGCTCAGAGATAGACATTCTGAGTCGCAGTTCCAGGGCAGATAAGAGCACTTGTGCTCAATTAGAAGGGAGCAGGGGCCCTGGTAGCAGTACCTTGGCAGAGAGGAGCACTAGCACTTGTCACCCCAGGATAACAAGAAACCTGGTTGCATTTCCAAGACCAAAAGGAACACTAGCAATTGTGGCTGCAGGCAAGCCAGTGTTCTCCCTGGATAAAGATAAGAGCACAAACCAAGTGAGCAGTGACTAGACGTCTCCCCAAATCACACCACCTTGGAGGAACCAAAAGTTTGCAGATTCCAGACTGAACTCTGGAGAGAAGCACAAAAAAGTCTGAAGTTTGGCATAGTGTTTCCCTAACCCCAGGTGAGCAGAGCCAAACTTTAACATAAAGTTAAAAGTCAAGAAATAGCATGCAAAAGTAGCAAACAATAACAACAAAAAAGAACTGGACCATGAAAGGTGATAGGGAAGAGTAAGACACAAAATTAGAAGACAATTGTGAAAATAGCTACAATTAAAATTTCAAAGAAAAATGTTATTTGAATACAAGCCCAAGAAGAATTCCTAGAAATCTTTAAAAAGGGGGGGGGGAGAGAGAGAGAGAGAGAGAGAGAGAGAGAGAGAGAGAGAGAGAGAGAGAGAGAGAAGAATAAATAGAAGAAAATAGGATGCTGTGAAATACACTTAGTAATCCTAACTGTGAATGTGAATGGGATTAGCTCACCCATAAAATGGAAGCAGATAGCAGAATAGATGAGAATAATAAGCTGTTTGCAAGAAACATTTCTGAAACAGAAAGACATACACACAGAATTAAAAATAAAAAGATGGAGCAGAATCTAGTATAGTTCAGCTGTAGTAAAGATGGTAGGGTAGCAATCATGATCTCAAATAAAGCAAAAGCAAAAATAGACCTAATGAAAACAGATGATATCATAAACTAAATTTTGATGAAAGGGACCATAGACAATCAAATAATATAAAAAATTACAGTAATTTTGTTTAAGGTTTCCTTTCTCAAATATATAGGGAACTGAGTCAAATTTTATAAAAATAGGAGCCATTTCCAAATTGATAAATTGTCAAGGGTTATGGACAGGCAATTTTCAGAAGAAATCAAAGCTATCTATAGCCATATGAATAAAATGCACCAAATTACTATTGATTGAATAAATGAATGTAAATGTAAATTAAAACAACTCTGTGGAACCACCTCTTACTTATCAGAAATTTTGAAAGGTATGAGGGAAAATAGGTACACTAATGGAATGTTGGGGGAGTTGTGAATTGGTCCAATCATTCTAGAGAATAATTTGGGGCTATGGCTAAAGGGCTAAAAAATTATGTATACCTTTTGACCCAGCAATGCCACCAGGTTAGTACTCCAAATAGATCAAAGAAAAAGGAAAATGACTTATATGTACAAAAATATTTATAGCAATTTTTTTTGTGGTGGCAAGAATTGAAAATTAAGGGGATATTGATCAATCGAGGAATGGGTGAACAAGTTGTGGTATATGATTGTGGTGGAATACTATTGTTCTATAAGAAATGATGAGTAAGACATTTCATGAAAATGTTGAGAGATTTCTATGAACTGATGCAAAGTGGAGTCATCAAAACCAGGAGATCATTGTACACAGTAACAGCAATATTGTAATGAAGAAAGATGAAATGGTCCAAGAAAACTTTAAAGAACTCATGATGAAAAATAGTATGTACCTCCAGGGAAAGAATTCATGAACTCAGAGTGCAAATTGAAGTATAAGTTTCTCACTCTAGTTTTCTTTCTTGCTTTTCTTGGCATGATGTGTCTAATATGGAAATGTTTTGCATGATTTCACATGTATAATTGATATCACATTGTTTGCCTTCTTAGTGGGTGGGTGAGTTGGAGAGAAAGAGGGAGAGAATTTGAAACTCAAGTTTTTTTAAACGCTAAAAATAAATAACTTTTTTTGTGGTTTTTATTTATTTATTTTTAGTATTCACTTCCATAAGATTTTGAATTTTAAATTTTCTTCCCCATCCACTCCTACCTCCCCTCCAAGATGGCATGCATTCTAATATAGACTCTACTCATACATTCTTATTAAGCATATTTTCCCATGAGTCATGATGTAAAGAACAATTAGAACTAATGGGAGGAACCATGTGAACGAAGCAATAAAACAAAACAGCAAAGGAAAAGGGGAGCAAATAGTATGCTTCCATCTGCATTTAGACTCCATAGTTCTTTCTCAAGATGTGGATAGCCCTTTTTGCCATGAGTCTTTTGGAGTTGTCTTAGATTCTTGCATTGGTATGAAGAGCCAAGTCTATCAAAGTCAGTCTCCCACAATGTGACTGTTACCGTGTACAAAGTTCTCTTGGTTCTGCTCATTTCACTCAGCATCAATCAGTCCATACTGGTCTTTCCACAGTTTTTGAAGTCTGTCTGCTCATCATTTCTTATAGCACAATAGTATTCCATTATGTATACCACAACTTGTTCAGCCATTCTTCAACTGATGGGCATCCCCTCAATTTTCAATTCTTTGCCACAACAAAAAGAGCTGCTATAAATACTTTTGTACATATGGGTCCTTTTCTTGTTTTTATTATCTCTTTGGGATACAAACATAGAAGTGGTATTGCTGGGTCAAAGGATATTCACAATTTTATAGCCCTTTGGGCATAGTCACAAATTGCTCTCCAGAATGGTTATATCATTTCACAACTCCACCAACAATGCATTAGTGTTCCAATTTTCCCACATCTTCTCCAACATTTATCATTGTCCTGTTTTGTCATATTAGCAATTTGATAGTTGTGATTTGGCACCTCAGAGTCATTTTGATTTGCATTTCTAAGAAAGTAAATAAGAAAGTAATTTTTAAGTAAGAAGTCACTCTCAACCTCCTTCATTGACCTATAAAAGCCCAGAAAATATTGACCCACAAATATTTTTTTAAAAAAGAAACGAAAGCAAAGAAGATATAATATTAAAGCCATTGCTGCCAAGTTCCCTATGTTCTTTGTGTGTGAGGCAATCAGGGTTAAGTGACTTACTCAGGGTCACACATAGTGTCAAATGTCTGAGGCCAGATTTGAACTCAGGTCCTCCTGACTTGAGGTCCAGTATGTGCCACTGTGCCATCTGTGCCACTGTACCATCTAACTGCCCCTGTCCAAGTTCTTAAAAGTAAAAGTAACCAAATTGTAAGAAGAAATTTATAGTGAAGCATAAATATCTATATTTCATCCTGAACATATTCAGCAATCACATGATACCTATAATATTTAAATTCTATGAAATTCTATTGATTCTTAACTTTTTTCTATTTATCTTTTTATTAGTTTCATCTATTTCTACATTGAAGTCACCAACTACATTTTTGGTATCTACTTCTTTCCATATTTAGATTAGTATTTCCTTTAAATATTTAGTTGCTATACTATTTGATAGATATATATTAAATATCACCATTATTTCATTATATAAGATGCCTTTAAGAATAACTTAGTTTCCCTCCTTATCTCTTTTAACATTCTGATTCTAACTTATCTAATATCATGATAGCTATGGCTGCAGTGAGGACTACTGGGGTACCAGGTTGTAGTTTTCTAAAAAGTCTTGGGGGAGTGTATGCTGCCTAACCCTGTTTCCCTCTGAAGTGAGCCAGAGTGCTGACTTTAACCCCTGATGCTCCAACAGGCCAGATCTGACATCATTCTGGCTTTAGTCACAAGTTGGCTTCCTCTTCTCATGCCTTGCCCCATCTCAGAATGCCCGCAGACTTCTGGCTATCTTCTTGTGCAGTCTTGAGCTTGGATGGAGGGACTTATTGCTATCTTTCTCTGTGTTATTGGGAAAATGATTTTTTGTTTTTATTTATTTTACTTTTAATTTATGAAATAAAAAAGCATTTCCATAACATAGGAGAATAAAAAAAAAGATGATTGCACATGAAACTTCAAATTTGTTAAGTATAACTTTCTATTCCTTTTAAATATAAAATAATGTTATAATACAGATTTTTTTTCTTCCCTCACCTGCCCTAGAGATGGTTACCACTAGACACAAATACATGTGTATGTATATATTTACATACACTCACACACATTGTGTGCGTGTAAAACCATTCTATACATTCTTCTATTTATCACTTCTTTCTCTGGAAAGGTTTGTCTTTTTTTCCCCTAATAATTCTTTCTTTCAGTGAATTTTTTGAACTGTAGAGGAGTATTTGTGGGATATCTGGCTTTTATGAGGACCCTTTACATTGACATCTTAACTCAAAATACAAGAGTAAGATTTTAAAAGACAGAAATGTGTAGTTTCGTGTATAGGAGAAGTCTTTAGAGATTCAGAGTTGGAAGAGGGAAGAATGAGATTGAGTTTTCCTAGAACAGTGGTTTTCAAAATGTGGTCCTGGTACCCCTGAAGGTCCCTCAATGCCCTTTAAGGGGGTCTGTGAGGTCAACACTATTCTAATGATATAAATATTGCGTAATTTCTAATATGGTAAATATTATTTGGTAGAAGCCACATAAGCAAAAGCTCTTTGAGGGGGTACTCAAAAATGTTTGAGTGGAAAAGGTTCTTTGGACCAAAAAGTTTGAGAAACATAAGTCTAGAATGATGATAGCTCATGAAGGGGAGTAGGATTAAGTAAGGCTAGAAAGGTAGTCTGGGTAAAATTATTGAGTGCCTTAAATGCCAGGGTAAAGAGCTTGCATTTTATCTTACGGGCCACAAGAGTGACTGAAGGTGTTTAAGCAGGGCAGTGATGTTGTTAGATCTGTGCATTACAGAGGCTATTTTGGCAGGAGTATGGGACCTGGGCTGGAGCAGAGAATATTACAGGTAAGGAGGCCTTACAAGAAAATTTTCTGGTAGATAAAGCATGTCAACCAACTCGTGCCCTTCTGTCAAAGGGGATTTTCTAAGAAGGTGAATTAAAAACAAATATTTACTTTGTTTAATCCCTAGTCTTAGCACTATATACTGAGAGTTGGAATGGTCCTCAGTGGGCATCTAGGACAACAATCTCATTTTACATATGAGGAAAGTGGAGCTCAGGGAAGTGATTAAGTTAAGTGATTTGTCCAAAGTCATACAGTAAATGACAGTCAGAATTTGATACAGGTCCTCCAACTCCAAATTCGGCTCCTTTTCCATGATACCACAATATAGATAGAAAAAATGTCTTTATTATTAGAGCAAAATTTAAAAGCTTTAAAAAATATATTCTTTTATGGCCATTTGCTGTACTTATCATTTCCTCAGCTTCATTTGTCTCTTTCTCCTTGGCATAGCATTCAAGAACCCTTGCCTTCTTCATCATTCTTTGCCCTTCTATTGAGAGTCATTTCTTTGCTCTTTCACTAACACATTTCAGAGTCAACAAATCACATTTAAACATTACCCACAGTTAATCAGAGCCAAGGCTTAGTAAATCTAATTAAAAACAGAACTTAAATGGGAATTGTTATGTCTGTTTATGGGATTTTTCAAGTGGGTTAATACCACTGCTTGATGGTAAAGTTCAAAGCATTAAGTTGAAGAGTTGCTAACAGATGGTAACATTTCTCCAGATGAGACTCACTTGAATAAATAATAAACTCCTTTTGAGAATTGGGAGTTGATAGGGAATAACTGTTTTCCATATACCACAACTGGTCAGCCCAAAGTTTATTTGTCACATCACTTACTTTGTCACATGGTACAAGCAGTTCCTTCCCCCCTTTTTCCCTCCCTTTTTTCCTTCCTTCCTTCCTCTAACTCTTTCTTTTTCTTTCCCCCTCTCTACCTCCCTTTCTCTCTTCTTTTATCCCCTTCTTTCTCTCTTCTTCCCTCCTTCCCTTCCTTCTTTCCTTCCACTATTTTTTACATATGTTTTTGGCGGGGAGCATTGGAACTGTGATTTCATTCATAAACTGAACATCCAGGAAATTCTTACTCACATAGATTAGAATATGATCTTCATCTTAGAGCCTTAGAGATTTATCTAGGGCTCTCAGAGGTAAATGAACTACCTAAGGTTACACAATAAATACATGCCAGTGGCAGGGCATGAACACAGGTTTTCTTGACTCTAAGATCAACTCTCTAGTCACTACACTATGTTTTCTCAATTATAGAATTATGGACTTCAGAAACACTAGAGCCTCCAATCGCTCTACAAAACTGCCATTCTTCAATTCTCTGCAGGGATAGAACCTACTAATCAGAATGTATGAAATTGTCTGCTTTCCTTTTATGTAAAATTTTAAAAGGAAGTCAGTTCCTTCCAAAAATACAAATCAAACAAAGCATCCATTTAAATTCTTGCAAAGCAAGGGAGGGACCAGTGAAAGTGAAAGGGGAATGAAAAGCAAACCCTCACAATTGGGCAGTTGGCCCCCACAGAGAATTATTAAAATCGAATACACATACTACAATGGCAAAAATATTTGTGCTGCTAAATGGCAGACTCTCTGAGGATATAGACCAATTGTGCACACGAGGCCACCAAATTTCCCGTAAAATCCACATTCAACTTATTTCCTTGTGAAGTAAAAAACCAATGGGAGCTCACATTCATGGATGTACCAATGAGTTCAAAAGACATCTCTTGTTTTAGTTTTTTATATTTCTTTTTTTATCATAAATGTAGTCATCAATAAAATCATTTCCATGTACAAAGATAAAATAAGAACACATATGAAGCCATGAACTCCTATTACTTGTAGTTTATTTTCAAAGAGTATATTAATTGTAACAAGGTGGTTAAAAGAAGGTTGCATTTGTTTGTATCTCCTTCTGAATCTTTTACCTTTCCAAATCGATTGGAGAACTTCATTCTACAATATTTCTACAAATATACACATGCACACAGTCACATATACACATATATATTCATTTTTTTCTAGGAGAATTTTGTTACTGAATAAATGCTGTTCTGGGAAAATGTTTTTGTGAATTGATTTCGTATTGATCTGAAGTGGTCTGAGGAAAAGGAAAGAATCATAAAAAGAAGGCCAACATGGCAATTGGTAGCGCTGAAGGGGGAAAAAGATTTGAGAAGACCCCGATTTTCATCTTTTAAGTATGACCTGAATTACTGTAAGGCTGAGGGTAGAGGAGTATGCCCACTTCTCAATAGCCACCAATCCTCATATAAAGCCTTTTGCTGTTATTCAGGGAAGATAGGATCAGAGGAAGTTTGTTTTCTGGCTATCTTGTATCTGGGAGTATTATAAATGTTATGATCCCTGAACTTTCCTATCTTTGACTACTTTCCTTTAGAAGGAAAAGATACATTTTTATCACCTGAGGGTAGTTATAACAATCATAGTTGCTACTATTGCCAAAGGCAGGAATGGAGGTGGATCAACGAAATCTGGGCCAAAAGTGCATGGCTTTATACTCTAGTCAGGACAGCCGATATGATTGCTGCCTGAGGACAATAAGTCCCTTGGTTTCACTGAGGTTGATCTCTCATTTTTTACATTTGATGAAGAAGGCAGGATTTGGGGATTGGCTGCATGATGTACATATATTCACTGACTGGAAACTTTATGCGAAATACACTAGAGGAATGGAACCCACATGGAACTGTATTTTGTAAAAAGAAAACTTGATTTGGAAGCAAAATCCCTAAAATGAAAGCCTGGTTATTTTTGACTAACCTGCACGTGGTATTTAATGTTTTGGAGTCTTAGTTTCCTCAACTGTAAAACAGAGAAAATAGTATGTCTAGCACCTACCTCATGAGATTGTCATAAAGAATAAATGAAAGCGCATATACAAGGTAATTTGAAAACCATAAGTGTTACATAAATGGTAGTTGTCATAATATTACATATTATATAGCATCACATATCACGCAATGTATGACATTAATATTTTCAGCTATTAGCTCATTATTCTCATGGAGTTAAGATAGAAATGGTCCTGGGACAAGCTGCTGCCTTATTATCATTCTTTTATATGTAATGTCTTATGTGCTACTGTATAGCTGAATAAAAGCGAACTGCCTTTTGTAGATGAATGAAAGTAGTAGAATATAAGCTCATCTCTTGCAGGTTCATTTAAATCTTCCATTATACAACTCCATCAACAAACAGGATGACGTTAATGACATGCAGCTCATCCTGTTCCCACCTGATTTTAGCATCTTGTGCTTTCTCTATGTTTTTAGAGTTTTTCATTCCACGAATTTTGGAGACAATAAATATTTAGTACATGTCCTCAGTAACTAGCACAGTTCTTTGCACAAACTAAACACTTAATAATTGCTTTTTTTATCAATGAATTCATTCATTTAGTGTGGTGGCATCTAATAAAAGTTTATTCTTTTTTTCAATCTACTTACATTTTTATTAATTTATTTTTTAGTTTTCACCATTCCCTTTCATAAAATTTTGAGTTTTAAATTTTCTCCCACTCCCTCCCCTTCTCCCTCCTTAAGACAGCATGCAATCTGACATAGAACTACATATATATTCCTATTAAACATATTTTCACATTAGCCATGTTGTAAACAAGAATTAGAACCAATAGGAGGAACCACATGAAAGAAGAAACAAAACAAAACAAAAGAGAAAAAAAGAGCAAATAGTATGCTTTGATCTGCATTCAAACTCCATAATTCTTTCTCTGGATGTGGATAGCATTTTCCATCATGAGATTTTTGGAGATATCTTAGATCCTTGCATTGCTGAGAAGAGCTAAGTTTTTCAAAGTTAGTCATCACACAACATGGTTGTTACTGTGTATAATGTTCTTCTGGTTCTGCTCATTTTATTAGCATCAGTCCATACAAATCTTTCCAGGTTTTTCTGAAGTCTGCTTACTTATCATTTCTTATAGCACAATAGTATTCCATTACATTCATATACCACAACTTGTTCAGCCATGCTCCCCAATTGATGGGCATTTCCTCAATTTGTAATTCTTTGCCACCACAGAAAGAGCTGCTACAAATATTTTTGTACATGTGGATCCTTTTTCCATTTGTATGATCTCTTTGGGATACAGCCCTAGAAGTGGTATTGTTGGGTCAAAGGGTATTCACATTTTTATAGCCCTTTGGACATAGTTTCAAATTGCTCTCCAAAATGGTTGGATCAGTTCACAACTCCACCAATAATGTATTAATGTTCTATTTTTTCCCACATCTCCTCCAACATTTATCATTTTCCTGTTTTGTCATGTTGGCCAACCCGATAGGTGTGATGTGGTACCACAAAATAGTTTTGATTTGCAGTGATTTAGAGTAGTTTTTTCATATGACTGTAGATAGCTTTAATTTCTTCATCTGAAAACTGCCTGTTCATATCCTTTGACCATTTATCAATTAGAGAATGACTTATATTTTTATAAATTTGACTTACTTCTGTATATGTTTTAGAAATGAGGCCCTTATCAGAGACATTGGTTGTAAAAATTCTTTCTAAGTTTTCTGCTTCCCTCCTAATCTTGGTTGCATTGGCTTTGTGCAAAAACTTTTCAATTTAATGTAGTCAAAATTATCCATTTTGCCTTTCATAATGTTCTCTCTCTGTTGTCTGGTCATAAATTCTTCTGTTTTTCATAAACCTGACAAGTAATCTATTCCTTGCTGTCTCAGTTTGCTTATAGTATGAGTCTTTATATCTAAATTGTGTACCCATTTTGACTTTATTTTGGTATAAGGTCTAAGATTTTGGTCTATGCCTAGTTTCTGCCAAACTCTTTTTGAGTTTTCCTAGCAGTTTTTGTCAAATAGTTCATTCTTATCCCAGAAACTGGGGTCTTTGGGTTTGTCAAACAGTAGATTACTATAGTCATTGACTACTGTGCCTTGTGTACCAGCCTATTCCACTGATCCACCACTCTTTTTTTTTTGCCAGTACGAAGCAGTTTTGATGATTGCTGTTTTATAATACAATTTAAGACCTGGTGTGGCTAGGCCACCTTCCCTAGCATTTATTTTCATTAGTTTCCTTGATATTCTGAACCTTTTGTTCTTCCGGATGAATCTTGTTATTATTTTTTCTAGCTCTATAAAATAATTTTTGGTAGCTTGATTGAATAAGTAAACTAACTTAGTTAGAATTGTCATTTTTATTATATTAGCCCGGCCTACCCATGAGCAACTGATGTTTTTACAATTATTTAAATCTGACTTTATTTGTGTGAAAGGTGTTTTATAATTGTGTTCATATAATTCCTGGGTTTGTTTTGGCAGGTAGACTTCTAAATATTTTAGGATGTCTACAGTAACTTTAAATGTAATTTCTCTTTCTATCTCTTGCTTTGTTGGTAACATAAAAATGTTGATGATTTACGTGAGTTTATTTTATATCCTGCAACTTTGCTAAAGTTGTTTATTATTTCAAGTAAAAAAAAAGTTTATTCTTTAATGTTTATATATCAGTGTTTTAACTGGGCAATTGTGGGCAAAAATTTGGTCTGTTATAATGACCTGCTTCTGGTAGAGTTTATTTGTTGAATTCTAAAGGATATTTTGAGGTCTTTATTTTTAGTATAGGGGAAGGGAATAACCATTTATGTAGTGGCTGCTATGCATCAGGCACTGTACTAATTGATTTTTATGCTTTTTTTCCCTTAACAAACATTTGATCCTTGCAACAACCCTGAAGGGTAAGCACTATTTTTATCCCGATTTCATATTTGAGGAAATTGATGTATACAGAGGTTAAGTGACTTGCTCAGAGTCACATAGTGTCTGAGTATGAACATGAACTCAAGTCTTCCTCAGCAAAGCACTCTATCCACTACATTACTCACTATGCCATGACAGAAACTGAGTTTATAATATGTAATTCTAGCCATCAGGTAAATTCTTGCTTAGAATTCAGTAGGTGATTATTTTTTTTCTCTTTCATCATTAACTCCTTTTCTATAAACACAACTCCACAACCCATTCTTTTGTTTGATGCTTCTTTGTAGACATTATGTTAGCTGAGTTCATGTAATTGTTACCAATGGAAGGGCTATTTGATGATAATCTTGGGTATTTTTCAATTCATAGGCTTCACCCAGAGGTGAAACACTTTAGTTGAATTCAATAATCCTAATAATGCACCTTTAATGAAGTTTGACTTATTGTTGAGTGTAGTAAATTTCTAATTATTGCAAAGGTCTTTCTGGTAATGGTGATGATAATGATGTTGTTGTTGTTGATGAAGATAATTATGCTGCTGTTGCTGCTGCTGCTGCTGATCTCATTCTTGTAATTCTGTGGATTCATGTAGAAACAGTCTGAGAAAAAATTGTTACCCTGCTATTATGCTTTTTTTAAAATGTAATTTTTCTGTGATCTATTATGCAGATACATAAAATTATTCTTTTGAAATTGAGTTACAAATTGAATTTCCCTTCAAAAGACTTATTGAAATCATTTTCAGGATTTATTATTAATCTTCTATATCATCATCATCATCTTATCACCACCAGTACCACCAGTACTACTACTACTACTACTACTACTACTACTACTACTACTACTACTATTACTACTACTATGACCACTGTTTGAAATGTAAGTTGTGTGGTAGTGAAAGATGGCAGACCAAATACTACACTGTTATCTGTTAAAGATCTGAAGAAAGATTTAATTGAATATATACTATAAGGAGGATTTATGGAAAGATGGGGAAAAGAATACAGGAGAAAGTACATATGATGTCTAATCCAAACACTTAGAATGAGTATATAAATCAACCAGGTCATGGTTATATTGAAGTATGACACACTTCAACCAAAATATTAACCTAAAGCTATACTTGCTATGGCAGGTCATATTAATCAACTTGACATGTTGCTACTGAACACACCTTATGCTTCCCAAACCTGATGTCTTTGCTCATGCAAGTTTATATTGATTCTGGATTATTTTACTTCCCCTTTCCATCTGCTGAATGACTACTCTTCCTTAAAGCCCTACTCAAATGTTTCTTTCTCCATTAAGATTTCCCTAGTCACCTCTCCTAGCAATAATCTTTCCCCTTGGCCTTCTATTTCACTTTGATATTTCTTTTTCTAAGGTGAATCTACTAGGTAATCAGAGCCAAGATGGAGGAAAGGAAAGGGAAGTAGAGAAAGCAAAGGGAAGGGAACTATGGTGAGCTCTTCACCCTAATTCCTCCACAAAGATCTAGAAAATTCACAAAACTGACTCCTCATCTGGAATACAAGAAAAAAAAATCACAGTGAGTCATTTGTTTTCCAGCCTAGATTAATATCAGAAAACAGACAAAGGTCTGCAGGCACAGCTAGGGGCTTGCCATATGAGGGAAGGATTGTACCTCAGGACAAAAGAGGTCCCAAATAAAGCACAAAGGTGAATAAACTTTTACATAGCCACCAAGTGGCAAATTTGCTACTCATTACCTAGTTCTGGGTCCTAGATCTAGGAGTTGAGTGGACCTGCCTAAAGATGGTGTTCCAGAGTTAGCAGTGGTCATGTTGCCTATTCTTTGCATGGAGACAAGGAGAAAATTTAGAATCAATCAGCTGTTTTATGTATCAGAGGAAATCATCAAAGTGTCTCAAGTTCAGGCTTCAGCCCAGTCTGAAGGCTTACACAGAATAACTAGGGAAGAAATTGTAGATCAAATAGTAAACTGAATCTGAACCAGCAGAGTTTTTCAGCTAGCTATAGTAGCCGAATAAAGCAGCAGTCTATTGGACTCAAACTGAGGCAAGGTCACATGCATGTTGCTTAAATTCAAACTCAAGTCAGGAACTTGTAGATCTCAAGTCAATAGGGTAGAAATTATCTGTGGCCATGGATCAGACCACCTTGGGAGTTTGTAGATTTCCAGCCCAAGGTGTCCCTGAAATCCTGAAATAACATACAATCAATACCCCAAGAAAGTAGTATCTAGACCAATCTAAAATTTTTCCCCAGAAGTTCATAGAGCCTGTCTTTAATATAAAGTCTGAAGCCAGGAAGTATATTGGAAGAATGAGTGAACATAAATTAATGCCACTATGAGCATCTATTATTTTCACAGGGGTTGCTCAAGATACAAACCCACAAGAAGAGAATGACTCTATAACATCTATAAGCAAAGTCTCAAGGGGAAAAGAAAACATATCTTGGGCAAAAGTACAATTAGAGGTCATGGAAAAGATCAAGCAGTAGTTTTTTCTAAAGTTATTCTTTTACAAATGAAATGAGAGTGATTAGAGGGAAAAAAAAACAAAATAAACGAGACCTATGGGAGAAAGAATTGGAAATCGAATCAAGAATTTGTCATGAGAAGTACAAAATGTTACCTAGTCAATAAAGTCCCAGAAAATTAGAATGAGCCAAGTACAAGGTAATGACTCCATGAGACATCAACAAAAAATATAAAAACAAAGACAAAATACTGAAGAAAAAATAGAAGATAATATAAAGTACCTCTTAGCAAAACCAACTTACCTGGAAAATAGATTGAAGAAATATAATTTAAGAATAACTGGACTAACTGAAAGTTATAACCTATAAGGGGCAGCTAGGTGGTACAGTGGATAAAGCACTGGTCTTGAAGTCAGGAGGACCTGAGTTCAAATCTGGCCTCAGTCCAAACACTTGACACTTACTAGCTGTGTGACCCCGGGCAAGTCACTTAACCTCAATAGCCTAAAAGAAAAAGTTATAACCTATAAGAAGAGCCTAGACAGCAAATTTTGAGAAATCCTAGAAAAAAATTGTACAGATCTCAGAAGTGGAGGGCAGAGTGGAAACAAAAAAATATCCACTAGTCATCATCTGAAGACATTCCCCAAATGAAAAATCCCAGAAACATTATAGCCAAAATCTGGAGCTTGCCTATATCAAAGAAAAATATTTCAAGCAGTCAGGAAGAAAGAATCCAAGTACAAAGGAGTAACAGTCAGGTTAAGACAAGTCAGCAGCCACCAATATAAGGGTCTGTAGATTTTAAAATACAATATTACAGATGAGAAAGTATATAGGCTTAAAACAAAAAAAAAAGTTAACCAGAAAAATCAAATATTATCTATAGGAGAAAATATGGATATTAATGAAATAGTAGACTTTCAAATATACTCAATGAAAAGAACAGAGCTACCTATAAGCTTTTTAGTGCAAACATGGGAGTTAAAAATATATTAAAAACTAAGCATGGTTAAGCAATCCCTGGGAAGTTGGACCTTGTATTCTTGATTCTGACTGCAGTGCCCTACCCTCTATGTCATCCATTTCTTTCATCCTGATAGGATCATGGCTCCTTTGAGTACTTTTGTATGCAAATATATTCATTATACATTAAGAAATTACGGTAGTATCTGATACAAAATAAGGAACATTATACCTGCTGGCAATATATGCATATACATACATGCATACATGCATGCATACACACACATACATAATTTGTAAATATATAAGTTCCTTGATATCTGTGGAATGGATGGAGTTGGCCTTAGAGTCAAGAAGATCTAGATTTGACATGTATTTCTTTCTTTTTTAGTTAATAAATTTATTGACATGTATTTCTTACACTTACTAGTTAAGTCACACCTGCTCAGTGCACTTAGGTATTTTTTAGGATTATAAATTGTAATGCTAGCTAGCATCACTCTGAATTGGTGGAAATATTTTCCTCACTGGGAGCGCTGAATATTGATGAAATAACTTTTAATTGCCTTATAAAAATATGATTTTCAAGTCCATGAGCCAGTAATCATCTCTTAAGAATCAGTCTGGGATGGGCCACTGTCAGTGAATAAAGTGTATATATATAGGACAAAGCTGAGTTTTAATCCTCAATTATAAGATTTCAAACTCTTTAGAAAGTCACACAGCAGCAGTTAAATTAAAATCTAGATTATTTATCATGTGCCCCATTTGTCTTTCTATTAGTATTAAGATGAGTTAAATCAACATTATCTAATTAAATGGAATGGAAATTCATGCAATACAAGACATGGCAAATTTCTGGCAGGTACCATCTGGATAGTCAGTCTGGTTATTTCAGGTCCCCCAAACTCCTCTTTCCTTGGGAGCAGGTTATTTTTTCCATTTTTTTTCATTTTTCTTTCTTTTTTCCCCCCAGAATCATCTAGACAGTTGCCTGACCTTTCTATGACATTGTCTTCATGTAGACACATCTTTCCTGATAGTAAAAATGCTAACAGATTTGAAAAGAAAGTGAAAAAAGAAACACTTGCTGAAGAATATCTAGCTAGCCAGAATTTTTTCAGAGTGTTATAAACATGTCATGATTAAAATATGCAGTCTGGTGAACTGTTCACAGGTGTTTGACAGAAAAGATCATGCCAGGAGGAGATAAATCCAAACGGAAATACATAACCTGGCACAGTTCTTCTGACCCTGGAGCTGTTCAAATAATCATCAGGGTTAATATGCAACAAGATTGACAGAAAACAAAGCAAAACAAAGCAACAAAAAAAAACCCTCTTCACTTTTTTTGTGTGTGAAAAATATTACTCTCCCATTCTCTCCTCTATAAGAACAATAATTTGAAAGGAAAAGTGTTTGTAAAAAAATTGTAATAACTTACATGTATTAATTTATCAGAAACAAAATAGTAGGCTTAATAGTACATACATTATTGTTCCATTTTTACATATGAAGAAACTGAGGCTGAGAGGTTAAGTAAAGATTCAAACTATTTCTCCTTCCTCTAAAGTTACTACTCTTTCTCCTATACTGTGCTGCTTTTACAAATAATGTAATATACTTGTGTTTGCATATCATCTCAGAATCTCATTACTGCCACTCATTAGTTGTGTGACCTTGACCAAGCCCACTTAACCTGTCTGATGATTTGTATCTTCTCCTGTCAAGTGAGGATGATAACACTTACTATAATGCTTACCTTAATGGTTCTGTGTGAGCCAAAAATAAAATAATGTAAGAAAAGCAATTTGTAAGCCACAAAGTGATATGTATTGTCAACAATAAGAACTAATAGAAGTCTTGAATAGTGGGGATCAGTTAGAAGAACACAGAAGTTAAAAAAATTAAATGCTAAGAATAATAATATCTGTATTCTTCTAAAGGAATGGTGCTTTACTGTGAGAGAAGGTTCATGATGATTTGATAAATATGTAAGCTGTTATTCTAGGCATTTTATATATTATGTAAAGGGTGATAATTTCTTTTGCAAATCCAAATGGATTTGCATTTTAAGCCTTTTATCTACAATTGTGGGATGAAATGTTTTGTCTCTTGTTAAAGGAATTTCAGGCATCAGCAAGCAGGTGAAGGGAGAAACTACATATGTGTGGCTGAGGGAGTAAGGGAGGAGAAGTACTGACACCATACTTGAATTACTTCTAAGACAGGTTCTGAAAATAAACATGAATGAGTCCTTTTGGGATGTAGTTATGGGATTCATTCATTTGATAAGCATATATTAAGTGCCTTCTATATAACAGACATTGTGTTATCCCCTGCCCTCAGAGAGTTTACATTCTATTGAGATGGGAGTAATGAGAACACATGAGGAAATACAAAATATTTCCAGAGTTATTTCTGTGGAGTCTAGGAGGAAGTCACTAGCAACTGATGGGACTGGGATAGAACTTTTCTGAACTTGAGCTGATTATTAACGAAAGCTAGGAATTATATTGGGCAGAGGCAAACAGGACAAGAATTTTGAGACTAGTGGGAATCATATGTAAAAGTAACAAGATAAAAGTTGAAATGTTGAGTGTATCAAATAGGTCTAATTGGCTGGGACATAGAGTTTGTGAAGAAACTTGGAAAGCCAAGCTGGAACCAGATTATGAAAGGCTTTGGATGCCAAACAAGAATTTTTTACTTTATCCTAACAGCAATAGGGAGTCATTGGAGTTTCTTGAACAAGGAAATGATGTTAGACATGTCTTTTAGGAATATCAATTTGGCAGTTGTTTGGAGGATGGATTAGAGAGGGGAGAGAGGACCCAGAAATCAAGATCCATTACAATAGTCCAGGTGAGAGATGAGAAAGGGCTGAATAAAGGTAGGAGTCAGAAGAATGGAGAAAGGGGACAGATGTGTCTACAAAGCCATAGCATATAGTTTTAGGCCATTTAACCTTAATACTAAGTTTAGCACTTTAGGCATTCCATGTTATGGAGATATAATCAGCAAGACTTGGTAGTTGATTACGTGTAACAAGAGAGAATGAAGGACAAATCCGTTTCCCCCAATTTGAGCCCTACTCCAAGCATCACTTCCAAGGTAGAGGGGCCATTGTACTACTTTATGGTGAAGTAAATAAAGTTGAGAAGTTATATAATACACTGGATAGAGTTGTAGTAAGTCAGCATTGGGTTCTAATTCTGTCTCAGACACTTACTGGTTCTACCCTTTTGCTTGGTTTTAGATGGTGAGTGTTTTGGACATAATTCTCAAAAGCTCTCTTCTAAGTATAGAAGAGATGGGCAATGTATTTCAGTTGAGGCCATTCACACTAATGAAATGAATGAGTATGTAATCATTAGAAATAGTAAATTTTGAAAATTTATTTTTTTTACCATTTATTATCATCACTGAAGTAAAAGTTGTCTTAAGTCATAAATATATTTGTAGATAGAAGCCTGTGTTTCATTCATTGCCAGTTATTTATTATTCTCTGTGTATACACACATATATATATATACATGTCTATATATATTATGACATATTATGTATGAGATATGGCATAAAGGACAATATAAATGACATGATTTGAATAAATCAGGACCTAGTTGTATTTCCAGAAGAAGGAGTAACAGATAGGCAGCCTGAAGGTTTCACTGGCAGTCACAAAAAATTAAAAGATACAGAGGAAGGTCTCTATTATAATGAATAGATCCTCCATGGAGAATGTGTGGAAGGACAAAACTAAGACTTATGAATTATGAATAGACACGGATAAGTTGCATTCTATTGCAGTGGAGGTAGAGATTATTCATGGCACTCACTTGTAAGAGCAAATGAACATTCAATTTTTGGCCCAGCTCATTGCTTATCCAAAGGGTTGATCCAGGACATATGCACCAATAAATCAGCTATATGAACTACAATTTAATTGACCAAATCAAATGTGGTCCAAGGGAAAAAAAATCAACGAATAGGAAAAACAGTGCTATCTTGCATTCTCTGTATCTTAAGATCACTTGTGTGGCTGTGATGCTGTTGACTACTATGAGACATCATTTGCAAAAGACTTCCCATTCTCTTTTGATATTTTTAGCCAGGATACCCTTAATATGAGTGTAGATGATTCTAATAAAGATTTAGAAGCTAGATGCCATAGTAGAAAAAGTGTCAGGTTTTTTATTAGAGTAAAAAAGTGAGTTCACATCCTGCCTTGGACACTTGCTACTTATATGACCCTCCTCAAGTCACTTAAGCTTTCTCAGCCTCAGTTTCCTCATCCAAAAAAAGGGAATGATAATCACATCTTCCTCATCAAAAGTTTGTAAGTATTAAATGAAACATGTGAAGTATTAATATACACATATTAGCAATTATTATTAGTTATCTTATAGAGATAATCATGTTAGGTTGATAGTTTTTTATGCCTTCTCAACTTTAAGTTTCTTATTGTAATACTATCGGCGACTACTTTTCTTTAGGTTGTTAGATGTCTTCCTGTACTTTAATTATATGTTAAAATTGATTCCTGAACTCCCTAAAATTATGACACCTCCAACATAGATTTCCCCCATATAAACTTAGTCTGATCCAAGTTCTCTTACAATCTTTGTCACTTTTAGTGATATTTCTACTCCTTTTATAACACATCAATTCCTGAGAAGATAGAGTTCCAATGTAGTGGTTTCATTGTTAGTGATGATGTAAGCAGCTTAATAAGCAAATGTCTACAGGCTTGTTCCAAAATGAAACACTTTTCATCTCTTATAATCCTAATAATACTCCTTTTTCTCATAGAGTTCTTTGTGCATTTGTAATGTGCCCCAAGTCAACTTTGTGAAGGCAAGGACTGACATTATCTCCCCTAAGACTCAGCACACAGTAGGTGCTTAAAGGATGTTTAATGAATTGCAATAGGTAAACATATTAGCCATGGCAAGAATATATTCTGATTATAATTTTTTATTGAATGCAAATTATAACAATCTCCTCATTGAGATGATAAAATGATTTTAAACTAGTGATACAATTATGTACATTTACAATAGCTGAGTGACTCAATAATCATTATAGCACCAAAGGACTATTAACTCCACTGTTAAACTAATCAATTAAAGTGGGGAAATTAGATAGATTATTAATAAGTGTCCTTAAACATATATTAGTATCTGCAAGGAGTCTCAAATAGGTGTGCATATATATGCACACATACGTGCTTATACACATGTATGTATATGTATACATGCATGTGTATCACCATGCGTTTGAGGCACTGAGTGCTTCTCTCTCTCTCTCCTCTCTCTCTCTCTTTCCTCCCCTCCCTCGTCTTCCCTTCTCTCCCCCATATCCTATTCCCTCTCTACTTTCCATCACTATCTCTATTTCTACCATCTTTCTAAGTTTGTTTAATTGCTTATAGTTGTAAATAAGTTGAATTACCTGGTAAAATGCGATTCAATTACATTGAAAAATTTTCAGCTAACTAGAAAAAATCCAGTTCTCATAAAGTATAATATGAAAATTCTTTAGATTAGTAAATTAACTGCAGAATTCAACTGAAATATTATATAAGGATGATCCACTCCCTCTCCCAACACAACAACATCTATAGTCCAGCTCTATGATGCTTGCCTGTCCCTCTCAGCAAATCTGTACCACCTTGCTCAAGTAACTTTGTCCTTGGCACCACAATTCTTGGTTGACTCTGATTTCACCTATGTGAAATCACATAAACATACCTAATGGAAATTTTCTTACAGGGTAGGATATTGCTATAATATGATTCATTCTATATGGATTATACTTCAATTTAATTCAGCAAATATTTATAAGCACCAGTTATGTACAAAGTACTGTATTAACTACTGGGGATACAAAGACAAAAATAAATAGATTGTCTTCAATGAGCTTATATTTTACTGCTATGTGTTTGTATTGATTAGGAAATTATATACCAGGTCAAATTATTTCCCCCTATTACATATGATGAGGAGATGGCATTAAAGAGTTCTAGAAAAGCAGAATCAGTAGACCCGAACTCTAGCTAATTTTGCGACTTTGAGCAAGTCACTTGACCTCTTTGGTCCTTGGTTTCCTTATTTGTCAAATGGTAATGTTGGACTATGTCAATTCTGGCTGTAAGATTATATGATTTCAAGGAAATTTCTCATCTAATACTTTTAGCCAGTACAATAGATTCTTGCTATGTTTTTTGATGTTAGAAATATGGAATCAGTCCTCTGTATACCATCATTTTAGATATTTCCTCCTAGGATTCAGCATTTTACTAGAGAATCAAAATAATACAAATAAATCTTGCCCACAGGCATTAATTTTAAACCACACACATGCACATATTAAGGTACATACAGATAGAGATATAATTTGGACTAGTAATTCATTCATATAGGGAACTCTTGCATGAGGAACTTCCCTTTATAGATGCAGATCATTACCTTTTGGACAACTTCCACTCTTAGAAATGTGCTGGGGCACTGAGTAGTTATATAATTTACTCAGGATCACATAGCCAATATGTGTTAAACTCAAACCCAGATCTTCTAACTCCAAGGCTCAAATTTTATTCACTACAACCCACTGCCTCTTCATTTAAAATTATAAAATTATAATATCTATATATTTATTCATAAGACAGCATATGAAGAGTCATTTGCAAATTTCAAAAATTATATTATAGGGTTTGTAATATATTCTATAATTATACTATCATGTTTTATCATAGGTAGAATAAATGACAGAATAAAAAAGATAGATCAATAGATCAATCTCTATCTATCTGTCTATCTATCTATCTATATCTCGCTTTTTTTGTGCAGAGCACTGTTTTAAGTGTTGGAGACAAAAATCAAAGACCTTCAAAGTCTAGATGATGCAGTGCATAGAGCATCAGACTTGGAGGCAGGTTTGAGTTACATTCTTGCTTTAGTTATTTACTATCTGTATGACTGTGGACAAGTCATTTAGACATTCAGACTCAATTTCTCCATCTATTAAATGTGACAAATAATGGCATCTATCCTATAATATTTTTGTGATGATCAAATTCAGTGAAATACTACATAAACCTTATAATGCTCTATAAATGTCATCATTGCCATTTTTAATATTGCCATCACTATTATGATTATTATTATATTCAACAAAACTTAATACTTTAATACTTCCTTCCATCTCCTTTCTCCCCACCACCACTGATGTCATACTCTGGCTCCTGCAATATTAGAAAATAGTATGGTCAATTAAGTCCATACAAATAGGAAATGACTCAAGGACAGATTCCACTACGTATTGTTATCAAAGGATTTGGAGAAATTCTTCACAAGAAGGTTAGATATGAGGAAGTTTTTGTCCATACAAACCTGTGAAACTACCAAAATTTGGTACCTTCAAGCTGGAGTGTAGCAATGAATTCTTTTTTTTTCAAGAATTAAAACTACGCAGACTATACAAATATGTGAGTTACTATGATGCAAGATTTCAAAAATTAACATTTATTTTTTATCTTTTTGTCTAGGTAGGGGGAGGATGACAGTTTGGATTTCTAGTTAAAAACAATTCACATGATAGAAAAACATATTCCAGTCATGTTGATGATTAAAAAAAGAAAACCTTAAAGCAAAATTCCTTTATTGTATCTTCTTGAAATATAATGCAACTTTGACTGTAATAGCAATTATCTTCTAAAGAACATGAAATATCCCAAGTATATTGCATTATTCAACTGTATTAAACATGCCTACAAGGCATGATGGGGCCAGTATTCTTAGTCCTATTGCAGGCATTCTTTCTTTCATATTTTCACTAGTGCCCTGACTGCTATAGAAATTGTTCTGAAGATGTTTTCAATGACCCTGCAGAAGTTGAGTTTGCCTTTCAATGTTCTTATTCAAATACAAAAAAGCAATCAGTATTCACCTACATAATAGTTGACAGAACATTAAATATAAAATAATAAAATATCAGGAAACTGATTTATCCTTGGGTAGTTTCCATCTGAATCCTATCAAAAAGATGAAAGCAATCAGATAACCAGATAATGATTGATCGATGATAATGATTGCAGTTTATCAGCTTGTCACAAAAAGTTCTATCTGAATTTCACAAAAAAGCTGCGATAAGATTATAATACAAAGTACATTTAAAATATTATCTTTGTGAACCTTATAACATCACTGGATAAATATTATTATCTCTATTGCACAGATAAGAAAATGGGATTCCAAGAGTTTAAGTAAATAACAAAGATGGGATTTGAATTTAGGTCTTTCCTTCTTGAACTTCATCTGTCTATCCATACAATAAACTATGGAAAATCTCCACACCATATTTGGAAGACATTGTTTCCTGGACTCCATTTCTTAGAGTGCCAAACTTCTTATGACCTTTAGGTTGTTCATAGCTCAGATTACATAGTACCTCCCATGGTAATGACTTTTGTCATTACAATCAACCAACCAACCAACAAGTATTCACTAAGCACCTACTATGTGCTCAGCACCATGCTAGATAGTAAGGATGCAAAGACAAAAATGAAACAGTTTCTACTCTCACTACATTTACCTTCTACTGGAATAAACACCATATATACAGATATGTATAGACAATATAAATCCATGGTAATTGGGGTGGGAAATCACTAGCAGATGGCTAGATTAGACTCCTCTACAAGGTATTGCTTGAGTTGTGCTTTGAAGAAAGCAAGGAATTCTAACATGTTGATCCAAGACACTGATCTTGGTTGCTCATACTCCATTCCTTCCCCCTTTCAAGTTATGGTGTATATATTTATCTACATGTCATATCTCTCCAGAGAATGCAAGATCCTTGAAGGCAATAGTTCCTTTTCATTTTGACGTTATATCCCCAGAACCTAGAATGTGCATAATCTGGTACTTCAGTAAGCCAAAGGATCTGTAATATCAGCTCTGTGGGTACTCTCTCCCCAGTGAAGTTCACTACTCAACAATGCTTGCCTATCCTATGCCACTTTTGTCCCCATTCTCCATAGATCATCCGGCCAACATTCTGAGACCCTACTAAGATCATAGGTTCATAGATTTAGAGCTGGAAGGTATCTCAGTGATCAGCTATTAGATGATCTCATAGATATCTTAAACTCAATATGTCCAAAATTGAAGTCATTATTCACCCTTCACATCTTCCTAACTTCCCTATCACTATTGATATCACCATCTAGTAACCCAGACTCTCAACCTAGGTGTCACATCCAACTTCAAAATCTCTCTTTTATCTACCATATGCAATCTATTACCAAGGTCTGTCAACCTTACCTTCATGACATCTCTTGTATATGCCCCCTTATCTCCTCTGACAGTGCTACCACCTTGGTGAAGGCACTCATCACTTCATGCCTGGACTATTGAAATAACCTTCTAATTGGTGTTGATGATATAAGTATCTCCCTACTCCAGTCAACCCTGTACTCAGCTGTCAAATTGATCTTCTTAAAGTGCATGTCTGACCACATCACCCTCTACTTAATAAATTTTAGTCGCTCCCTCTCACCATTATGATTAAATATAAAATTCTGTATTTGGTGTTCAAAGCCCTTCATAACATGACCCTCTTTGTTGCCACTCCTCCCAACTTTAATAGTCTACTTACATCTTACACTGACCTCATCATTGTTTTTGAAACAAGAAACTCCTTCTTCCAGTTCCAGGCATTTTACAGGCTGTCTCCCATGAATGGAATACTCTCCTTCCTTATCTCTACCTCCTCACTTCCTTGGCTTACTTCAAGTCCCATTTAAAATCCTATCTTCTCCAAGAAGCCTTTTCCAATCCAGTTTATTTCTACTGCCTTCTTTCTGTTGATTACTTTTAATTTTTACTTTATGTGCTTTGTTTGTATCTAGCTGTTTTCATATTATCTCCCCTCGTAGACTGTGAGCTCCTTAAGGGCTGGGTCTTCTTTTACCATTCTTTGTATCCCCAGCATTTAGCACAGTTCCTGGCATATACTAGGGGCTTAATAATTATTTATTGACTGACTGACGGACTCTTTCCACAAGACCAAGAAAACAATGGAGCATTATAGCATCAGTTATCTCTATTTCTCACTAAGTGGCTGATCCTCCTTTTGTGATGATACATTTCATTTATTAAACAAAACATTTCATTTATTTAAATTTCCCTTATTACTTCTGCTTCTAAGCCCTTGAAACAAAGGTTTTTGACCCAACATTTGAGGGGCTTGCTTAAGATCATATGTTCAGAGATTTAGAGCTGGGAGAGATCTTAGAGGTGATCTAGTCCAACCTTGTCATTTTGCAGATGAGGAAACTGAGGTACAAATAGGCAATGTGTCCAAAGTCTCATAGGCAATAAGTTTCAGAGTCAGGATCCAAACCAAGGTTTACTGAGTCCAAACTCATGAGTTTTTTTTTTCCTACCACACCAGAAAAGCAATGAAGCATTATGGGTCATCCCTCAGTTTCAGTATGTGATTGACTCAACTTTTCTTTTGACAATGCATTTCTTTGGTGACATCATTTATTCTATTCCTCCTACATAATTCTTTGACATAAAGACTAGAACATAGTAGTCACTTAATTAGTGCTTGTTGAATTGGACCAATTGGTAAACTGTAGTTTCTCAAACAAATGACATGTTAAGAAAGGAGACAGGATTAGCACAGATTTCTTGGCTCTAATTTAGTGTTTATTCATTGCCTGCTGAGGCCCTCAGATGCTTCAATAAATGTTCCTTTCATTAGACCACCTACCTTTCACTTGTGAAAGTGAAAATAAACTTAATGGATCACCTGGCAGAGAATAGATGTGATCTCTGACTTAGGTATGATGCATTACAAAGGTCACAAGTATTATTTTGGGAAGCTATCTTGCCTATGATTGCAGTCATGATTTTATAGCCTGAACTTTGCTTCCTTTTAGATGGAGCTGCAGTGGTATCCTTTGGAAGCTGACAGCACAATGCCATGCTCTGAAATAACCCCCATTTCTGTCCTTTGTGAAGTTTTCTTTTGCTCAGTGTCTGGGTTGAGCTTCCAAATGGAAAGTGACCTGGAGCTATAGAAAAAAAAAAAACAACACTCAAACTTCAAACAGTTCTACAAAGCATGAATTTGCATAAGAGGCAGAGGGAGAAAATATATATGCAGTAATTTTCTGCCGGACACATTTTAGTGGCTTTCAAAAAATTTCTCATTTCACAGGAAATCCTTAAATCACCCAAATTAGTATATTCAGCATTCTATTGAGGACACCCTAGAGATGATTTCATTTGGAACAACTAGATCACAAACTGTCTCAAACTCTCTTTTATGGGATTTTTTTTTTCTTGGAAGTATTTAGTTTTCCACAGGATTAGCAATGGTATAACCATTGCTGTGTGTGAAGGAACAGCTTGTTGGATACCTTCAGTTCTCCTCCCAAGAAATAATACACAGATTGGAACTGGGCAACCTATGAGGCCATCTGCTAAGGTAACAAAGGACCTGTCCAGACATTGATTCCTATCTTACTTAAAACCAGAGTTGCCAGGTAATAACTGCTTTCCAATACCTTTTCCAATACCTGACTAGTTTACAACTGAAGAAAGGGATGTTTGATCTCTACAGTTCTTTTTCCCCCCACCTGTAAAGCTTCCTAATGCTCAGCTTCTCTTCATAAGGTGGCACCTGTTGAAAAAATGTTGCCAAAGAATAAATATCTGAACACACAATGCTGTTTTTCCCTGTCAAAAAATGCTGGTTTTATTGCAACAGCTGGCAGGAGCATCAAGGATCTGACAGTCATTTGGAGTGTTTGGATCAGCTTTTATGGGAAAATGTACAAAGTCTGAGCTGGGAGCTCACTAAGCTTTCATTAGGAGAAATCTTATAAAGGGCTTGGAATGGGGTAAAAGGAGAAAAACAGTCAGTTCCACAATCCAGTTCCAGAGGCATTGATCGAGTGCCTACTATGTGCCAGGAACTAGGGAAAATACATTTCTTTTGTTGTTTTTTTGTTTTATTCCCCAGGTTGGATTTTTGTTTGTTTTATTTTGGTCTCATTCATTTTCTCCTGTCAATTCTTGGAGTATGAGAGAAAGGCTTTGGTGTGTGTGTGTGTGTGTGTGTGTGTGTACATGCACACATGTGTGTGAAAAGGTGACTGAAGGAGAAATAATACCGAGGCAGGAGATCATGGGATCATAGATTTACAGTTAAAAGGTACCTTAAAGGTCTTTTAGAACAGAAGTGCCAATCAGTTCACAACATTCCTGAGTACTCCAAATCAGAATTAAATTTAATTAGAAAATATTTAATATTTTGTTTAAAATAATATTTCACATATTTATATATTTTGTTTACATTTACATTTTTATATCAAAGACAATGAAATATAAATGACATTGATTTACAGTTTTCTAAGTCAATATGTGGTCTGCAGGTATGCTTTAATGGCTCTCATTTTTATTTGAGTTTGACCCCACTTTATAGATGAGAAATCTGATATCCAGAAATGTTGAATGACTTACCCAATATCACACCAGGAATAAGGATTACAGCCAGGTTTTCAACAGATCACAGATTTAGAGTTGGTAGAGAATTAGAGTACCCTGAGCCCAACCCCTTGATTTAACAGATATGGAAACTGAGGCTGAAAGAGGCTAAGGGTGTTGCCTAGGGTCACACAGCGAAGGGATTTATGTGTTTTGTCACCTAAACCAGAACCATCTGAATCCAGATTGTAAACTCTATTTGCACTGATCTTTCATTTCCTTGTCCTTGTAACCACTCCAACCCACCTCAAATCTAAGATCTCTGGATTTTTATACAAGGGTCATGAAACAACTGAAGGGATTTCTTCCAACTCCAAATGAGAAAAGGGAATTCCTAGTTAAACTTTAGACCACTCTATGAAGCATTTCTTGATCCCTAATTAGGACACCCTACCCAAATGCCACCTTCTCTTATCTTTAACAGAATCTCCACCTAGGCTGACAACATTTTTAAATTGGAATCTAGGATACAAGGGTTTCCACTAGCTCTCCTAATCTAGATGATAGCAAATACCTGCTTAACTTAACGTGACTGAAATATAGTCTTGTTAAATAACAACAACAACAGCTACAACAAAAACCACAAAATTTTACTAGGTACCAAAGTAAAAAAAATGCATTAGGATCATCAAGTTTAGACAAATGCTATCAGCATTTGTTATCATGATTGTGATCCTCATCATTATCACCATTACCATCACCACCATCACCACCATTGCCACCATCATCACCATCATCACCATCATCACCATCATCATCATCATCATCATCATCATCATCCTTAGGGTATCTGTCCAGGATGTGATGAGAATCACATTGAAGTATCAAATCTTTTGAGCACTACCTACACTTCGTGATTCCTAGGAAGATAAATGATATCACCAGAAGAAATGAGTAAAAATGTATCATTAAGTATTTTCAAGGTTTGGGTAGGAAAGTAAATAACATTAGATGCCTAGCTGTTATTTTCATTTCTTAATCTATATGACAGCTGTGATTTTTGAAAAGGAGGGAGAATATGGAAAGTGCACAGGCTATTGTGTGGACATTGTTGAAGAATGCATTTTCATTGTCTGGATGATACCTTAAGATGCCAGAATCATGAGTTCTTGCCTAGAAACTGAATATATCTCGTGAGGGTTAGTAAAAATGTGTTTGTCTAGAGAGCTACTGATTTGATCAAGAGGGCTTTAAACTAAAAATGAAAACAGAGGGAATATATGACCAGGTAAAACTATAAAATTGGCTTTGTGGGTGACATCAGATATAATGTAGAAAGAAAAAATAACAGTGAACCTGGAGCCATTATTGCACAAGCAAAAATATCTAGATGAATGGCCAGAGAAACACTTACTTCAAACCTTAGAACTTTGTGGACAAATGCACAGAGTGTGGTTAAGACACAGTGTAAACTTGAAATTTTAACAAAAGGAAGTAAATTTAAATATAATTTCATAGTTTTTTTAAGCTTTAACTTAGAATTTTATTTTTCTCTGGTTACATGTAAAAATACTTTTTAACATTCATTTTGAAAACTTTGAGTTCCAAATTCTTTCCCTTCTTCTTCCCTTCTCACCCTCCATCATTGAGAAGGCAAGAAATTCAATATAGGTTCTACATGTGTAGTCATGTAAAACATATCCATTATAGTCAGGTTGTGACAGAAAATTTTATAACTGTTAATGATAATTGGCTCGATGGAATTTATGAAGGGACTGTTTGAGTAGAAAGATAACCTCTTTAAAAGAATGAGATACAATGATGAAGATGATGATGATAATGATTTAAAAATAATATCAAATGTTTTAGAGGTATCAAAATAGTATTCTCTTCTAGATACTCATGAATCTGTGATTATATCAGTTTGGGAACTTACTGCAAAAATCTCAATCACTATCTACTACATGACTGCCCAACTTGTGAAATTGTTGTTTAGATTCTAAAAGTTCAAAACAGGTGTTTTACTCAATGTACTAGAGATTTTCGTTGCTTTCTCCCTACATCTTGAGAGTACCAGTGGATTTCCATGACCATCCACCTGTACTCCTGTTACCCTGTGTTGAAACCATTTTCACTTTGTCATCAAATTCTTTTACTACATCCTTCTATTCTTCCTTGGAGTTCCTTTTGGTTATGTATTGCAGTCTGTTCACATCTCCAATGTTTCTCTCCTTTGCTTTCTGTATGATGCTCATCTTCAGCTCTACAGTTGCAAAGGTTTTCCAAATTTCATTCTGATGCAACATCTCTGATAAAATGTTTATATTGAAAAGATAGGCCTTTGCTTTAATGAAGCCTGAGGTCATCAAAAGTGCTTTGCAGTTTCCTGATAACAATACATTCCACTCTCTTCCTTTTTTTTTTTTTTTTTTTACAATTCTGGGCACAGATCACTGTACTGTCTATACTAGATACACATAGAGTTAGATAAGTTTTGTAGGATGTCCATTCATGTGCATGTCAAAATCTGGGAAATAGCAAATCTTTACTCCATTGGTCCTTCCTCTGTGGATAGACAGGCCAAATTACTTTTTGTGATTATAGGTATTTTCAAGAAGGAACAATAATGTTTTGAAGCTTGATGCAATCCACACAATATAATCTCAGACAGATGCATCTGTCTCATACATAGGCATGGTTGGATAGAAGTTTCTGAGGACAGCACCAGTCACAGAGAATGACTAATCAACCCCGCCTTTGTGTAGGATCTCCTTCCTCACAATTGTGAATACTTTCAGTGAGCGTAAATACCTTTGTATTATGCCTCCTCAATGTATATTGTCAAATAATGATTTAACAGGGTTATTTCTGTTGTAAT
Organism: Vombatus ursinus; assembly: GCF_900497805.2. Lineage (NCBI taxonomy): Eukaryota > Metazoa > Chordata > Mammalia > Diprotodontia > Vombatidae > Vombatus > Vombatus ursinus. The sequence continues at coordinate 6,673,799 of NW_020954652.1, forward strand.
ATTTTCAAAAACTTTTGAAGGTGTTGAAATATCAATTACAGACACCTTGTTCTAAAAAAGATGGAAATATTTATTCACACAGAAAATAAGATAGATTGTATGTGTGTATATGTATATACAACCAGTGATACTTACTCTTGTTTTCAGCTTATATCTTACGGTAGAGACAAAATGCTCATGTATATGTATATACACACATACACGCATATACATATGTGCAGATACACACATATTAATATGTATATATATACATGTATATATATATATAGATATAACTACAGTTTTGTCTCTACTACTAGAGGTAAATTCAATGATTGCAGATATTATTTTATGCTTTGTATTCATATCCCCAGTAGCTAGCAAGATGTTCGCACATAATAGATGCTTACTAAATGCTAATGAATTAATTATTCTCATTTTATAAGAGAAAAAAGAACACCATGACCTCAGCAAGGGAAAGGGACTTGCCCCTGGTCACACAGTATCAGAAACAGCATTTAAACCCTGTTCTCCTGGTTCCAAAACCAATACTCTTTCCATAATGCCATGTTATTTCTCACATGTCATTTAGGTAGTGCAGTAGATAGAGTGCCAGCCCTTGAGTCAGGAAGACTCTATTTTTCCTGAGTTCACAGACAATTACTAGCTGTTTGGCCCTGGACAAGTCACTTAACCCTGTTTGCCTCTAGTTCCTCATCTATAAAATGAGAAGGAAAGGACAAACTACTCCAGTATCATTGCCAAGAAAACCCCCAAATGAGGTTGTGAAGAGCTGCACACAACTGAAAAAAACTGAACAAAAACAAAATCTTTCATATACATAAGATGGTAACTTGGCCACATGACCGAGTAACAATGTAAGTGAAGATCTCTAAGAGAGTCGGGAGCAGAAAACATCAGAAATAGAGGCTTTGGAGGAGTGGGAAAATTAAGGAAACAGAAACAAAAAACTAATAAAACCACAAAATGCCATGGAAAGACATCAGTAAGAGGAATTTAAATTCTACTCTCCATACTACCTGTGTGACCTGCTCCAACTTACTTAGCATTTCTGGGTCTCAGTTACTTTGTATGTAAAATTCTGAGGGTAGCTAAATACCTCCTGACACCGTGAACAATAAAACAGTACTTTGAAAGCTATGGTAAAGAAAGAACAACAAAAAGATGATCCTGTTGATTTGGGCAATGCTGTTTAATGGGAACATGAATGAATGAATGAGTAAATATGTATTAAATACTTACTATAGGCTAAGACTTTGTCAAGTGTTGGTGGTGCATAGACAAATGTGAGATAGTCCCCATTTTCAAGGAGCTAAAATTCTAATTCTAAAATTAAGCTGAAGAGTATCTGGAAAGGTCCAATGAGCCTTACTGTTATTTTGCTCAGGTCTTCTCCATTAGGTGATATGAACTTCAGATTGAAAAGGGTAGGACAATAGCAGTTAAGAGGAAATTATATACCAAGACAGGCCAAGTGATATATTTTTAAAATGCAAAATGCTTTCTAGTTTTTCTAAATGAGTTCATGGGCACTTTTTTGAGTGAATTATATCCTGGGATACTGAAAGAAATGGTGGATATGATTGTTTGACTGTCATTAATGTTTGCAAAATCATGAAGGATATCAGAGGGGTTTAAATATCTGAAATGGGGAAAAAGGTTCTAGCTTTCAGAAAGGGAAGGAAGTTAGACTCTATAAAACATAAACCAGTGAGTTTCACATAAATACCTAGGGAAATTTAAAAATGTATGTATTATTAAATAGAACCTATTCAACACATATTTTGATTCGTGGAAGTCTCAGGGTTTTATGTGTATTTTTGATAATGAATTTTAAAAATACAAATACAATTTTTCCTAACACCCACTGTTCTTGATACAAATCATGCAATGTAAGGTCATAATGTATGATTTGATTAAGGGTAGCAGTTGAGGAATTAATGAGAAGTCACCAGTTTGCTTATTCTTGCATGCTGTGCAAAGTTTTCTTAACACCATTGTACATTCAACCTGGTTGAATGAAAACCTTTGTCTTGGTGATTAATCAAAATGATTCAGGTTTCCTTTTTTTCTGAGAAGAACATTCCCAAGACTCGGGCTAAAATGAAAGAAGAGATATTTGTATGTCCTAAGATAATAGAAGTAAGGAAAGACAGACATTTTAAAGAGCCATTGAATGGAGTTGAATGAACTGCAGGAAAATCACTTTAAAATATAGCATAAAACTTTTGGAAAATCCAAAAACTTACCAATAAATTGTAAATAATCTTCTCCAAGTATCTAATGAGGTACAATGTAATGAGTCCATTGTACTCCATATTGGTCAATCCCCATCTGATGTACTCTGTCCAGTTTAGTTATCACATTTATAGAAATATTGACAAATTAGAGCTTTTCAAGAGGTTGGTGAGAAAAATTAAATTGGTCAGTGATAATAAAAGATACAAAAAAGGAACATAAATAAAATATTATTAAATGTTCATAAGAAAATAAAAAAATGCAGAAGAAAACACAAATAGAGCTGCTCGTTACTACCTTGTTAACATATCCTATGAAAATTGGTGGAAAAGCTCAGGGGTATTTAACCTGGAGAAAACAGAAGGCATGGGAGAATGGGAAATGAAGAGCAAAATAATTGTCTTAAAATACTCAAAAGGTATGCATCAGAAATGACAGGGAGGCCTTAGCTAACTTATACCAGTTAAGCATAACCCATACTCACATAAGAATTCTTTGCACTTTCTGAAGCAATGAACATACTCTTTCCTTTCTCTGCCCCAGGTGAAGGTGTCCATATGTCCCTCTGAAGTGTGCTTAGTGTATTTATTCTGTCTGAGCACTTATTTCAATCTTTTCTAGGGTCCATCTTTAAAGCATTTTTCACTTGTTAGTACAGAGTGATTTTAGTATATTATACTTACAGTATCAGCCAAGTTATACTTGTTTAGGGAATTCTAAAGGTAAAATCCCTTGAGTTCTTTGTTATTAGAATATTCAATACATCTTCCTTACCTCATTTCATTTTCATTTGTCTTCAAATCAAATTCATTCATTCAATGTTTTGTTAAGCAATATTAACTGAGAGATCACTACATTTAAAATACTATGGTAGACACTTTAGGAGACATTCAAGGCTTCTTATCATCTTTCCTCAGGCTGCCTTTCTAGCCTCATTTCACAATCCCTCCATTCATGTTTTCTACCTTAACCACCAGGATATTCACAGTTCTCCATTCTTGCCAAACACGCTCTGCAGAGCTGTGTTTAACTGCTGTATTTAAGTTAAGATCTCCTTGTTTCAATGCCTTCAATCACAAGGAAAAAAAAAAGATTTTTGCAATGGACTCCTTTCTGTCTGCTAAATTCTTTCCCTTCCAACAAGACCCTATTATCACATTCTTCAGGAAGTCAGTAGAGTTCCCTGAAGGAAGACATTGTTTCTTTTTGTGATTGATTCCATGTTCTAGTCATGTATCTTGTACTTAGCAGGCGCTAATGCAACCCGTGATCCTAGGCCTTTCACTAATCTGAGCTCACACACTGTGGGTTTAATCTAAGGGGACTGACCCACAAAGAGGTTGTTATCTCTTATCATTTGGTTCACTGTTTTGTTTGAAAGTATTTCAATAACTTCACCTAATATACTCATTGTATGATTAGTATGATTCAGTTTCTTCAAAGATGAGGTCTGTTATGAAACAGGCACTCAATATAGAGAGTTGGGTAGAGCACTGAGAAATTAAATGACTTACCCAGGGTGACACAGTCAGATTATATCAGAGGCCGAGAACCCAGGTCTTTTTGGTTTTAAGGTCAGTTCTTTTTTCACTACTCCAGGGTATCTCTCAGGGGATTTCAAATCAAGGAGAAATTATCTTGGGTTCAGGAAATTATGAAAATATTTCTGAAAAAGAATAGAGTTTTGTGAATTTCAGCATTTTTGGTGAAAAGGTATAGAGATTAAGAGTAGTTCAATCCTATACCATACAAAGAAATTGAGACTGCCAATATACCTTTGGAAGCAGTTGTACTGATTCTATTTATAGCTACCCATTGTGTTCAGTAATTAAAAAGTTTATGCTTCAATTTTTTCCCCAAATAAGTGCCTCAATGCTACTACGATATACATTCCATGTGCGACTAAAATTAATAATATATAAGCACATTTCTTGAAGGTGCTTACTGATTAAAAAAAAGAATCTGAAAATAAAGCCACTAAAATTTCTGGAAACTGAAAATAGCCTTTTAATTTTTAAATGCCTCTACATATGAAATCAACTTTGCAGGCACAACCCCCTTGACCGAGATTGTTTTGCAGTAACATCATTAATATATTATAACCAAACCCTCACGTAACCTCACGAAAACCCCTTACCAGAAATTATTCTGTCTCTCTCTCTCTCTCCCTTAGATCTTGAACTCTGAGATTTCTGTCACCAAAATTCTCTTTCCTTTCTCTCCTCTCTCTGCTGTACTACTCTTAAATCTGCTCTTTGCCCTCACCGAAACCTCTTGCTCCTCAGTCTCTCTCATTTTTCCGTATTATCACTTCAGTTCTGGCCTCATTTTCCTACTTTTCCAGTCTTCACCCTGTGGTTACCAAGTTCAGCAAGGCACTGTTTGCCCTTCTTGTCCACTTTTCTTCTGTTGTTTCCACTGTGCCAACCCTCAACCCTTTTTTCACCTCCACCATCTGCCTTCTTTGCTCTTATTCCTGAGCTAAACTACATGACTTTGGAGGAAATTACTAAACCATGACCTAGACACAGTCATGTTATGCCAACACAACTGGGTCTGCTCTGCTACATAGCAACCCTTTTATTAAATTCTGATTGGTTCCTCATCACAGTATTTCTCCACAAGCAAAGTTTATCAGTAATGATTTCTCTCCATCCAGAAAGATGATATTTTTAACTGAGGATACTGAGATCATCCTTACTATGCTTCATTATCTCAACTCTATACTTCAGATCCTCTCAATATTTTCTCTCATCTCATATGCTGTATCCTACAATGTTTTTCCTGGTCCCTCAGGTAAAAATTATTATTTTGCCTTTCTTGTGTTTTTTTCCTTTTTGTTGTTTGTTCTTGTTTCTTTTTTTTCTGGAGTACTTTGAAACTTTTAGCTCTCATAATAATCTACCTATTATTATATGTATTATTGTACAGGTAGTATTACCTTTCCCATCTAGTTTAATAGAAGCCCTATTGAGAGTACGGGTTGTGTTAATTTTTAATCTTTTCATTCCTGGAATCTAAAGTAAAGGCTTAAACATAGCAGGAACAGGGACTGGACCACATCATAGGTATAGGGAACCCCTTTCCTCATTGTAGGTCAGCACGTTCTCTGTAATTTGTAATCTTAGTTGTCTAGAGTAATGAGAGGTTACCTGTTTTGATTAGCATCATACAGCCAGTATGTGTCAGAGGTTGCTCTCAAACCAGGCCTTCCTGGCTTCAACACCAGCTCTCTATCCATCATGTCACCGAGATCTCTGTGCACACCGTAGGTGGTCAATGTTTGTAGAATAAGTGATGTCATACAGCTGATCTCCAGAAGTGCCATTCACATAGCTGGTGATAATCCAAGCTAGCATTTCAGAACAAGAGGCAATAATTCCCTGGACTTCAGGTGCTTATTATAACCATGTTGTATGTGCTTACACGTTGTTTCTATGGAAACATCTTTCCTATGCAAATATCTGGCCCCTGTAAATTGCCTCACCTAAAGACCATTTTATTTTATGGAAGCAATTAGCACTAATAATAACTCCTATTTATATAGCAACTCAAGGTTTACAAAGCATTTTCCTCATAAGAACCCAGTAAAGTGGGTAGCATCAGAATTATTATCTCCATTTTCCATATGAATATGAAGCTGAGAGCCCTTAAGTAATTTTCCTATTTTCCTGTAGCTAATAAATGTTAGAACTTATTAGGTCTGTATTATATATAAATACGTAGTGGATCTCTGATTTGATCAGCATGTGGGAACTCCAAGTAAGGGAATATTCTGGATTAACACAAATTGCCATAACTCTGATTTAACAAACAGATCCTATAGAATGCAGAGTTTGTAATTTGTCCAGAATCACACAGATGGCATGAGTCAGAGGTGGGCTTTATACCAGAGAGCTTCTTGATTCCATCACTTAATTCATAGCAACAACAAAAAACTACCATCATGTCTTATTATGCCAAGTTTAAATATTTAAATAATATCTCATTCCCCTCCCTGATAATGGCAGTGATAGAGAAAAAGTTCCCTATCAATGAAAATTGTGTAACTCCACAGATCAGAGTTAGATATAATCTCAGAGCTCAAGTAGTCCAACCCTCTCATTTTTTCTTTTTATGTCAATAGTATTTTATTCTTTCCAATTAAATATAAAGATAGTTTTCAACATTCATTTTTGTAAGATTTTTAGTTCCAAATTTTTCTCCCTCCCTTTCTCCTTTTCCCCCTCCCCATGACAGCAAGCAATCTGATATAGGTCATGCATGTGCAATCATGTTAAACATTTCCACATTAGTCATGTTGTGAAAGAAGAAACAGAACAAAAAGAGGAAAAAAAACATGAAAAAATAACGTAAAAACAGTATCTTTAATCTGCATTCAGACTCCATAGTTCTTTCTCTGGATGTGGATAGCATTTTCTATCATGAATCTTTTGGTGGTATGTTGGATCACTGTATTGCTAGGAAGAGCTAAATGTATCATAGTTGATCATCACTCAATGTTGCTATTACTGTGTACAATGTTCTCCCGGTTCTGTTCACTTCACTCAGTATCAGTTCATCTAAGTCTTTTCAGGTTCTTCTGAAATCCACCTGCTCAAAATTTCTTATAGCATAATAGTATTCCATGACATTCATACAGCACAACTTTTTCAGCCATTCCACAACTGGTGGGCATCCCCACAATTTCTAATTCTTTGCCACCACAAAAAGAGCATTTTTTTTTACATATAGGTCCTTTTCCCTTTTTTATAATCTCTTTGGTATACAGAACTAGTAGTGGTATTGCTGGATCAAAGGGTATGCAGTTTGATTGCCCTTTGGGCATAGTTCTGAACTGCTCTCCAGAATCAACCCTCTCATTTTACAGATGGACATTGAGGCCCAGAAATGCTTAAATGACTTGTCTAAGGTCAAACAAAGAGTAAGCACCAGAGGTAGACTGTGAACCCGTGTCTCTAATTCTTGACTCAGGCCTCATTACACTGTCAGTGCTTCAGAAATGAACTGTTGCCTGATCCTTTTTTTTAACATTATATTGAAAGAAAATTTCAGCATGGACACTTGCATCTGGAAATTCTGCAAATGGATTCCAGTCCAGAAGTGACAGGTATATAACCTACCTATTCATCCCTAGAACCTCTGGCTATGGATATTCAAGATGCAGTTAAATGACATGCTTATATTTTCAACGATGAGACATGACAGATCTATTTTTTCATTTACATGCAAAAAAGGGATAATAGCATCCTCAGTATCTGCTTCATGGCGTTATTGCTTTTAAAGTGTTTTATAGCCCCTAAAGTACTACAGAGAAGTGAGCTAGTATGGCACAGTGACTCATCCTTAGCCCAGTTCTATTGCCTGATGTCCCTCCACCCTTCAATCCTGGTGACTAGAGAACATGCCAGGGAGGAGCCATTGCCACTTGGCCCTGCACTCCTTAGGATCCGGACATCTCATCTCTGCCCTTGCCATATTCTACCCTGTTACCATGCAATTCACTTTCTCCCCCAACTTTCTACCTCTTGCTCTTAGAACTGATTAAATTATTAATGAATTAATTAAATTAGCGTTCTTTCTAGAAAAGGTGTACCAGTTGATTTAAGTTCCACTTGGCTTCCCGCACCATAATTTCCTTCCCTTCCTTGTCCACCATTCCCAAATATATATTCATGCATACATATACATATAGAAATATGTATACACACATACATTTTCATGTCTGCCATTAGAATGTAAACTCATTGATGGGATATCTTTTGTATGTGTATACTGAGCATTTGGGATAGTGTTTGGCACTATGCATTTTTACTTCTACATAAGTACTTGGTAAGTGTTAAATAAAAGATTTTCATACCATTCATTCATCATCCATCCATTCACTCAGTCATTCCTTCATAGTGGATACAGCAAAGGACATGGAACAGAATATTCAGTATTCAATCTTTTTTTTTTCACAATTCATGTTTTCTATATAAGTTTTAAATGAGCTTAAATTACTTTAACAATTTCAAATTGCACATTTCTTTTGTCAGTCTAAAAAGAGCAAAGAGTTAATAAAAAAAAATATCACCACAATATTAATTACATTTGGTTACAGATCTGTACAGCAGAATAGCAAAGAATTCCTGAATCCATACCATACAGTAATCCTGATCATGCCATCCTGCACATAGCGGAAAGTGACTTGCCAGAAGGTTTTGGGAATGACAGCTGGAAAGACTACACACAGTGAACTGTTTCTACCTAATCAAGGATATTGGGGGTGAGAAAAAGTGAGTTCCCTTTGTTCTCCAGTGTTTTTTGTATAAAATATTACAGTGATTTTTTTCTTTATATATTTACAGACTTTGCACAAATAGAAAATGGTTATAAATTACAATTTGGCTTAGCAATCTTTTTGTTTCACTATCTTGACCCCTTGATCAACCAGTTAAACGCCATACTATCTTCTATGCTTAACTCCTTTTCCTAACAACATGAATGTTTTGTCAAGTTCCAACCTTGGATTTTACCCATCATCCATTGCCTTTACTCTTATTCATATGCAAATAAATAGAGGCAGAGAACATTATATAGCCATGATGACTGGGTGCATTTATGCTATATAACCTCACTTGGCCCTCACTGTGGCAAGGGAATCTTTTCACCCTCCTTAATAGATTAACTATCCTACTTAACCACATCAGTTTTTTTAAACCCATGTCATTGTTCTTCAAACTATCCATGGAAACTCATCCCTTATTCACTCAGTAAAAACTTTGTCATACTTCGCTGAAGAAAATTGACGCCATTTTCTAAAAGTTCCCTCTCCTCCCCTCTTCATTTAATATCACTCCAAAGTCTTTTCTCACTCCCTCCTCTTTTCTTCCTGTTTCTCATGAAGAAATAACACTTTTCATTTCCAAGATAAACCTGTCTACATGCTCAAGTGACCCTGTTACACACTTTCTTCTCAAGAAGTTTGCCCATTCTGTAATACTCACTCTCAACAATCTATTCCTGCCCTTTCTATTGGTTGCTTTGTGCTGCCTATGAACACACTAATATCTTTCCCATACTTAAAAAATAACTTGTTCTCTCTATCACTGCCAGCGATTACCCTGTATCTCTCTTCTTCATTTCGAAACTCCTTGAGAAAGCCATCTACAACTAATGTCTCCACCTCCTCTCCTCTTACTTTCTTCTGAACTCTCCACAGTCTGGATTCCAACCTCATCACTAAACTGAAGTTGATCTCTCTAAATCTACCAATGATTTCTTAATTGTCAAATCCAAAGACCTTTTCACAACCCTGATCCTTCTTCAGCTCTCTGAAATTTTTGGCACTGTCAAAAATCATCTTTTTCTCAATTCTTTCCCCTCTCTAGGTTTTCATGACACTGCTCTCTCCTGGTTCTCTTCCAACCTGATAGCTCCTTCTCAATCTTCTTTACTAGATCTTCATCCTGGTGACACCCACTAACTTTGCATATTTCCCAGCTCTCTGACCTGGATCTTTTTTTTTTTTTTTTTTGCTTTTCCTCTTTACAGGTCGTCCCAAAAGTCTTACTGCAGTTTTAACCTATCTCACTTGGTCATTTCATCAGTTCCCATGAATTCAATTATTATTTCAATGCAGATGATTCGTATATTTAGTTATCTGGGCCTTCTCTCTCTCCTGACCTCAATTTTCTCATCATCAGCTCCCTATTGGACGTACTCTATGCAACGTTCCATAGACATCTTAAATTTAACTTGTCCAAAACTGAACCCTTAGTCTTTCCCCCAAACCCTCCTCACTTCCTAACTTCCCTATTTACTGCTGAGGTAACCACCATTTTTCTATTCATGTAGGCTTTCCACTTAGATATTAGCCTCTACTTCTCATTCATTCCTTATATCCAATCTGTTGCCAAGTCGCAACATTCTTCTCAACATCTTGTATATATTTCTGCAATTCTAGTGCAGGTCCTTATTACAACATACCTGTAATATTACTATAGCCTTCCGTCTTTTTCTATATTGATCTATCTTCCACTCAACTGTCAAAGTGATTTTTCCTTGACTATGTTATTTCCCTACTCAATAAATTTCATTGTCTCCCTATTACTACCAGGAACAAATAGACAACCTTCTGTTTGGACTTTTTTTGGCTAGGCAATGGGGTTAAGTGACTTGCCCAGGGTCACACAGCTAGTAAGTTTCAAGTGTCTGAGGTCGGATTTGAACTCAGGTCCTCCTGACTCCAGGGTTGGTGCTCTATCCATTGCACCACTTAGCTGCCCCTTCTGTTTGGATTTTAAAGCCATTGTTATCTAACCCGGCCTGTTTTTGCTTTTCAAGTCTTCTTATTCTTTACTGCCTTCCAAATATTCTACAATCTAGCTATCCCTCACACAAGATATTTCATCTCCTGAACCCATGCCTTTTCATTGGCTGTCCCCCATGCAAAGAATGTTGTGATGTTTGGTTTCTTTGGCTTCCTTCAGGTCTCAGATCAAATCCTCTCTTCTGTTAAGAGACCATTCTATGCTAGTGCATTCCCTCTGACATTGCTTCCAACAATACGTATGCATGTATATGTAGATATGTATACATGTATACCTATATATATATGTATTTGTGTAGATATATGTATATATGTATGTGCATATGTGTGTATGTAGTACAACGTTAGTTTGCATGTTGTCTCTCTCATTGGAATGTGAGCTCCTTGAGGGCTGTGATGATTTTTACTTTTCTCTGCATTCCCAGTGCTTAGCATTGTGCTTGGCACACAATAAGTGCATATTAGCTGCCCACTGACTAGATTTGACTTGACAATTTAAATTAGTTATAAAAAGTTTTCCTAACTTCATCACCATGTGTGAATAAGTCTTTTATCAATCTGAAATTATTATAGGGATTTTGGGTTGTTGGGTGAAGGCAAATATACCACACAGGAAATATCTTCTTATTGGATAAAATAATTGCCCCGAACCCTGGCTCTAGGCATAAAAATAGCAGTCAACTCAGGGGTGAGTAAGTGGAATGACAGGCCAATCTACTCATGCAGTCTCCAAATCCAGAAGCTGAGGATTTAAGTTCCAGATTTGAAGACAACCACATTCTGACCATATAAATTTCTGAATTCTAACTGTCTTCTTTATCTTTTTAAAAAATGTTATTGGTATTTAATTCTTTAGTGCAGTTTTCCTTAACTTATGGTGTTTGTGTCTACAATGGTAAGAGGTCATATATTACACATGTTTAGGGAACATGATTCCCTTAGGCTGGAATTAGTTTCACTTGTCATCTTGGTATCTCTCAAATGCAGAAGTTCTATCAAATCTACATCCATGTAGCAATAATACTGTAGTATCTGGGTGGAAGGTTTCTGGCAAAAGGCATATTACAAAGTCAGAAATATACAAAAATAATAGTATATCTCTATCTATTTTTCTGTCTGTCTGTCTATCTACCTATCTATCTATCTCATCTGGCTATCTATCCATTATCTGTATCATCTATCTATCTATCTATCTATCTATCTATCTATCTATCTATCTATCTATCTATCTATCTACCTATGTGTACGTATCACAGTGACATTTGACATTGATATGCTTCATTACCAATGTTCTTTACAAACTTTATAGTTTGGAGAGTAGTACAGGTAACTGACCCACAGTTAGTCATAAGGTTGAGTCAATGGAGAACTGGCCCTGGAGTCAGGAGCACTGGGTCTGGAGTCAGAGGAACTGAATTAAAATCCCATCTCTGTTGCTTATTACCAGCATGACCATGGGCAACTGACTTAATCTCACTGAGCTTCAGCTCCCACATCTATAAAATGGGAGGTTGGATGCCCTCTGAGGTTACTCTCATCTCTAAAACTATGATCCTATGGGATACCTTGACTGTGTTACCCTGGGTACATCCCTTTACCTTGAAGGGTTCACAGGCAATTATTTAAAATATTAAGGTGTAAAATATTAAGGTACAGATAGGGATGTGTTAGGTCCAATTTATACTATTCTTGAGAACTAATTGTTAAATTTCCTTTGGAAGTATATATCCCTTGAAAACTGACAAACACCACAAATTATGGCTTTTCTTATTGTTTTGGTTATTATCTAGACTTAAGAAAGTGATGGAGAAAATGTTAATAATATAGATTCAACTTACAACCATGTTGTGATCTTCGGAGAGCAAGTTGTTTTACATTTACAAGTGCACCTCTGGTTGTATATTTGCATTAGCAGAGAGATTTTTGTCAACCAGGAATTCTCTCTAACAATGAAATTACTGGTCATAATGATCAAATACCCTTCAAAAGTATAGGATATCGTAATAAACCATCTCTGAGTCCTTTTTAATTTTTCTTGCCTTAACCTGCTAGCCACTGGAAACTTGAAACAGTATCAAATTTTCTCTTATAGACTAGCTGTCTATTCTAGGAACTTAAACTCCCCTGTACACAGGGCACCTTGTGGGATAATGTAATTCTGGAGGACATTTCTATAAGCAAAAGCAGGAGGGAGTTGATTCTCTTCAGTGCCACTGTCCATGCTGCCAGTGGCTCTGAATCCCTCTACCAACATCCAAAAGAATTAAGAAGCTTACGTGTTTTGTGCCAACTGCTTCCTTATCTTCATAATTTATGCCTCAAGAGATTTTAACCCTGGCAAATAGGGAGAGAAATCCAACTGCAAACAAGTAATTAAAGGGAAAGAATATATGAAACCCCAGAAAATACCTTTACATTTTTATAAAATTATCTATCTTAGACAATGCCTCTATTTGAAAGGATCAAATTACTTTATAAAAATGCTAAATATACTGGCATTCTCACAACACCTTTAACCCAAGAAAATAAAAGTACTTTATGGATTATTCACTTTTTTTCCCTCCTTAGATAATCCAGTGAGGTAAGCAGAGCCAGATAAATTAGCTATATTTTACTGACATGGAGGAGATGCCAAAAATGTAAGTGTGGTATTGTGCAGCTGCAAGGAATTTTAGAGGGCATTGGCTCAATGCCCTCATTTTACAGATAAGAAAACTGAGGTTCAAGTTACTTGTCCAATGTCATATGTGTAGTAAGTTGAAGAATAGGACTCACCCTGAGGATTTCTGATGCCAAACTATGTTCTTTTTACTGTACAACTTTAGAAAGAATATTGGATTAAACAGAGTCAGGAGATTTGTGTTTAAATCCCACCTGTGTTTAAAGCTGTAGGAACTTTGGCAAGTTTATGTAAACTTCCTACACCTCAATTGATTCATTTGTCAAAAGAACATGTTGAAGTAGGATACGTTCCAGCTAGAAATTTATAAACCTGGGCAACATATTTCTATGAATTTCTTTTCCTCTGTTCATTTTACTTCATTCAATGAAGAGAACATTACTTTGTTGGGAAATCCATACTTGAATTCAGTTGTAAACTGTATTTCCAGTTTCTTTCTCATCTACCTAACCTCTGCCACTAGTCCTCACAACATAGGAAATTATCCTAGCTTGAGTAAAAAAGACAAACAAGAATGCTTGTGGGGAAAGATCAGATGATGAGTTAATTAATGTTTTCAGAAGATAGAAATCTGTACACTCTAAGTCAGCATCACCTTTTATCTAAGTGACTCCATCCATTTAGGTAGTCTCTAGCCTTAAGCACTTAATAAATGTTTGTAAAATTTAATGTAATCTATGCCTCTCACTATGGAAAGCCTTCCATGATTAGCCCAATCAATCAGTTCCCTTTCTTGGTCTATATTTCATCATTTACTTGTTCAATTTGCATTTTCCCTTATGAATTTTCTTAAAAATTCATCCTAATTTTAGTATCTATTTTTAAAAGTAGAAAATATGAGCTCTTGGAAAAATTCAGAAATATTGAGGCTGTGTTTACTCTAGTACTCAGCATTATGAATATCAATTTGCATCTCTTTAGGCTTGTAATCACATTAGAACAGACTTTCTTCCTTATTTTATACTGAACAGAAATTCTTTGATGATCCTCACTATATTTAGAAATTTTTATTTATCTTGTCTGTCTGTCAAAGCTACCAATTTGAATTAAGAAATGCAAGAAATGGTCTATTTCAATAAACTAGAACATATATAGAAAATAAATACATATTGTTTCCATTCCTGAAAATATATAGTTTGGGTGTGATTGATTTCTGGTCCCTCTTGGTCCTCTGTGGGTGTTGTTTGCCTTTTCTGACTACAGAAAAAAAATTAAAGAAGATCTCTGATATTCATGAATGTTGGAAGACTCCACCAATGAAGACAGCAGCCCTTCCCAAGTAGCAGGTGCCTACTACAGGGAGTTAAGGAGGCTTAGCTGTCAATCATCTCCTAAAGCAGAGGACCTATTGAACATGCTTGGAGAACTCTGTCCCCCTCCTTTAATGTAAGCAGAGCTCTAGCACTTACCTTCAGAGACATGAATTTTTCCTTTTCCAAGGAACTTGATCCCCCATCCCTGGATGGAGGTGCGGCTTTCTTCTATTTTCCTCAGAATATACAACATATGACCACCACCACTTTGCTTTCTTCATAGCCCCAGTTGCTTACCATCTCTGGAATTTGAACTATGGATAGATCTAGATGTCAGGTCCTTGTCAAACATACAAAGTATAACCTTGGCCTCCTCCCACATTATTTACTAGTTTTAAAATAACTCAAGACCACAAATCTACTTCCCCTGACCAGATAGTTGTTTACATACTGTCTCTCCAGTTAGATTGTAAGATTCTTGAGAGTAGGGACTGTTCTTTGCCATTATTTGTATCACCAGAGCTTGGCACAGTGTCTAGCATATAGCAAGTGTTTAAAAATAATGCTGGGTTTTGAATGATTGTAGACTGTATGCAGACAAATATGTTTTCTCTGTCTGTCTGACCGTTTCTGTCTCCTCTCTCTCTCACTCTCTGTCTATCTGTCTGTCTGTCTCTGTCTCTCTGTCTCTCTTTTTCCCATTTCTTCTTTTTCTGTCATTTTGTGTCTCCCCCTCCTTCCTGAGCAATAAGGAAAATATAATAACAGCCTGGCCAACATTTTTATTTCAGGTTAAAGGCATTAAGTAAACTTTTAAGTGAAAAATGAGAAACAAATATAAAGGAATTAAGTAATGCCAATGAGGTTTATTTTCCTGGGGTGGAAAAATAGAAGAGATAAAGAAGGAAGGACAAAAGATATCATTCTCCTTGGTAATTAGTCTTGGTTCACAACACATAGATTTTCTACTCCTCCTCATTATATATTCTCAGCAAAAGTCTTTGAAAGTAATCTGCTCCAGTTTGTCCCATAGCACAGCAGTACATTTCTTGCATTGTTTGAAAAAAGAATTTCTTACCTACTCTCTCGGCATTCTTGGCTCTTCCTCAAGCTCCAGCTCAGTACCGCTCTGTGTACTCTATTATTAGGTTAAGTCCCCTCAGAGCTTAGGAAATGCTAAGAAGACCATCCACCAGCAGACAACAAGTCCTTTCATGTATTGCCCTTTGCTCCATGTCCAAACCTTTGGGCAGATCTCCAAAAAGTGAATAACACCTTCTATAACCCAAAAGTCTTACAGAATTGCCTGGGATGTGGAAAAAGTTAAATGACTTGCCTAGGAACTCATAACTAATATGTTTTAGGAATTTGAGCCAAAGTCTTAAAAGGAAATATGGTAGAGTCAAAAAGGAGCTGAGCTTGGAGTGAGTAGATCAGCGTTTAAATCTAAGTTCTTATCATTAGTTATCTTTTGTGGGCCATTGGACAAGTCATGTAACTTCTCTGAACTTCTCTGAAACCCTAAAATTTCCCCATCTGTAAAATGGGAAGGTTGAACTAGATGCTTTCTAAGGTTCATGCTAGGTCTAAATAAATGATTCTATGACCTTACTAATTCCAAGTCTATAACGTACCCCATTACGTCACATTGTTTTGAGTCTTGCAATGATTCAAGAAATTTAATACTTCCATAGAAGACAGTATCTCAATGTATCCAGAAAAGGAATATGTGGATGACTTTATGTAAGTGATTCTTAACCATTTTCTTTGTGTGTGTCATAGACCCCTTTGGCAATTGGGTAACATTTATGTACTCTTTCTCAGAATGATGGGTTTACATGTATAACATAAAATAGGATTGCAAAGGAAATAAGTTTTATTAAAATACTTGTTAATTTTTTTTAACTTAGAGGCATCAGGTTATGAACTCCAATAATGAAAAATATTACGTATTTTCTGTTTCAGCTATAATTGTTAGCCCCTTCTGGGTTCAGCCAGCAGAACTTTATATTCTTGCTCAGCTAGGTAGTTAAGCCAATTGAACCTATCTAGCTAAGTACATCCCTCTTCTCTGTCATAACTGATTAGAATCCTACCTGGCTCTCTAGACTCCATGACCAAGGCTTATCCTACAGAAAAGTGGTTGCTTTAATTAGGCTCTTTGAAGCCTCTCTCAAGATTGAGCCTGTGATGCTGGAAGGTTTCCCTAGAGGCTCTATCACAGTGTCTCTTTGGGAGCTTTCCCCCTGCAAGCTGCAAACATGATTGTGTGTGTCTCTCTACATGTAGACATACACATACTCATCACAGACATCACACACATGTACATGTACATATATGTATACACATACATAGCTCATCATATATGTATATATACACACATACACATGCATGTGCATATATATACTTATACATATATACATAGAAAGAAAAAAGGAAGACAGAAAGAAAGACAAAGAAAGAAAGAAAAAAAGAAAGGAGGAAAGGAAGAAAGAAAGAAAGATATATAGCTACCATGTTGTTTCACTGCCCTAGTGCTCCCACTGTTCAAACTCAGAATCTTTGTGGGCTACCTTGAAGCACTTTTTTTAAGACTAAAAATTACAAAAGAGAAAGCAGGAGGGTGTAGCAAATGGAGAGCTATCCTTCAGGTCTGAAAGCCCTGGATTGACGTGTTCCCTGTGATATGCACTGGATGAATACTCTTGAGCCAGTTATCTCTATACTTCTCTATGCTGCCACTAACTTTCTAAACCAAGAAGTTACTGACCTAAGTCACAGATTTGTATCCTGTAATCACTTGTAGTATACACACACACACACACACACACAATTGGCTGGCGTGAACCTTTGGGTGGATTCTCTAAATTTGTGTACCTCACATTTCTTTTGAGCTACTTCAATTCTGCTTTGCACATAGAGCACATCACCATAATCTTTTAAAATAAGCATGTTATTTTACAACATGGAAAAAAAAAACTTGCTGAGTAAGCAACTGCAATGTAATTTGTATTTATCTACATTCTTTTGGATGTTAGCTCCCAATTCTATTGAATAAGATTATTTATGTATTGGATCACTGGGGACATCACTAATTTGAACCTAATTGAAAACATGTTTAAGGCAAACAATATGCCAGAATTAGGAATTATGATACATTTATGCTTATTTAAAATATGGTACAAAACACTTTGAATTACTGCCTTTGCAATTAAGTGTAAGCCAGGCAGATTTCTGTTGTAGCCAAGAGTTGTTGATTTTGATGCTTATATTTCTGATAATTACTCTTAAAACTTCAACTTGTCAAATGGAAGATATAGATTATATCACTATACTAATAATTTGATATACTCTAGTTACTACTTTTCTTAGTGGCTATAATATTATCTGGCTCTTAATTATTATTTTAGAATTGTCTGAAAGGTATAATCAGCAGTTCTGATGACACATATACTCAAAATTATAAAATGTTAGAATTGAAGGGGACTTTGAAAATTTCCACATCTGACACTCCCCCTTCCCACACACATACATGAGGGTAGGTCAAGTATTATCTTCTTCATTTTATGGGTGAGAAAAGCAAGGTCCAGGTTCATATAGCTAATAGTAGAGCTGGGACTGGTCCCAATTTTAATGATATTCCTAATCATACACTTGTGTTAGGAGGGTTAGACTTTTTAGTATTTGAAAATTGATGATCTCATTCAATATCCCCTTCAAATATTGGCACAAGGCTGTCATTTAATTAAGGTAGAGAACTTCTGGTGTGGAAAATTGTTCCACTCATGCAAATCATTAAATCTTCTAAAGTTCAGGTTCTTAGAGGGTTGCCTGGGGGCATTGAGAGGTTAAGACAAGCCAAGCCAAGTCAGAAAGCATTTATTAAATGCATATAATGTACCAGGCATTGTGCTAAAAGCTGGAGATACAAAGAAAGGTAAATACAAAGTCCTGCCTCTCAAGAAGTTCACATTCTAAAGGGAAAGATAATACTAGGTAAAAATAAAATACGGACCGAGTAGATGTAAAACACTCTCGTTAACAGTTGATGAGGTGGGACTCCAGAAAGGTTTCTTGGAGTAGATGAGTTTTGAGCTGAGTTTTGAAGGAAGTCAGTGAAACTAAAATGAAATGAGGGGGAGGGTAGAACATTTTAGGGGTGTGGGACAGGCAATGAAAAGAAATGAAGAAAGATGGGAGGAGAAGTCTTATGTTCAAAGGACCTAAGGTGGGGAGGTGTTGCTGGAATGTAGAGTTTATGGAAAAGAGTAAAGTATATGAAGAGTAAAAAGGTAGGAAGGAACCAGGTTATAAAGAACCTTAATTGATAGACACTATTTGATTTTGGAGGTAATTAGAGCTAATGGAACTCATTAAGTGGGGTGGAGTTTTATTATTAGACCTCTAATTTAGAAAAATCACCTTGGCTGCTGAGTGGAGGATGGATTAGAGTAAGAGGAGACTGGGAAGACAGACCAGTTACCATCCTGGGGAAGCTGGTAGCTTAGAGATTTTGAGTTTTTCCTGGAGTCATGTCTGTATCAGACAAAATGGGAGAGAAAGGCTCTTTGCTCTGTATTTGGGAAACATATATTCCATACATTAAGGATTGAAGAATGAATGAATGAATGAATGAATGAATGAATGAATGAAAAAGCTTATTCTGCAACAGACTGGCTAAATGCTCAATATACCAATATAATAAAGCAAGACAATTCTTACCCTCAAGTAGTTTACATTCAAATACAGGAAGACAACACATAAAAGGAAATGATTTCCAGGGATGGACATTTTGGTCGAAGAAATGCCAAAAGTAGTAAATGAAACTACCCAGCAGAATGGGGAATTATTCTTCAATAACTATTACATGTTTTAAGTTCTTATTTTAATATTTAGAATAACAAATATTAGAATAGGAAGAAATCTTAAAAACCTACTGACCCTTATTTTACAGTTAAAGAATGAATGAAAAAGCAGTTATTAATCACTTAGCAAGTATAGGGGACAGAAAGAGAAAAATGAGAAAGAAAAGAAAAAAAATCTGCTCTTAAGGAGATCACATTTGAATTAGGAAAGACAACACAGAAAGGAAGGTTCAGTCTCATGCTAGATACAGAAGTCTAATGGTATTTAGAAGTATTAATGTCTATGGTATCAATTTTAGTCATTGGATACAGATTTTATCGTATATGTACCAATGGTTAAATCTATATTTGTAGATGATCTAAGTGTAAATAGTCAGAGAATGTACTTGCAGTAAAATGCCAGAAATTCTCAAAGCTTTTAAAAGTAAATAATCAATAGGATGCTATGGTAGCCGGAAGTCTCTTCAGTAAGGAGATGACTTGGTAGCTAGATGGTACAATGCATAGAGCACTGGACCTGGAGTTAGGGAGACCTGGTTCAAATTGGGCCTCAGACCCTAACTAGTTACTGTTATCCTTGGGAAGTCCCTTAACCTCTATTTGTCTCCATTTCCTTACCTATAAAATGATAACAATAATAGCACTTACCTGTCAAGGTTATTGTGAGAATAAAATGAGATAATATGTGTAAAGCACTTAGCATAGTTCCTGGTGCATAGTAGGTGCTATACAAATGATGATGAGGAGGATGATGACGATAAGAATTCACAGCACATGGATTTCCAGGGAAATTTCTGAATCAATGCAAACACTTAAAAAACAACAAAAAAACTCTCAAATTCATTCCTATATAATCATAACAAATAAAGTTAAATACATAGATCTATAGCATGAGATTGAGAATAAACACCCAGCAACAGATATCAGAAATCCAGATATGGAGAATGAAGGAAAAGTTGTTTCAGAGTATGGGGATCAAGCAATTGGAACACAGAGTAAGGAAATAATTCATTAAGAGACTGGATCATTGAGCTTAGAGTTGGACGAGGAAAGATTAATTTTGAACCAAAGAACTTGTAGTGACTTTCAACAGGCAATATCAATCTCCTAGGAGATATCTTTCTGACTACCTCTAAATAAGAGATCTAGAGTGGAAAAGGCATACCTGAATTTATGTTGTCTAAGTCTCTCATTTTATAGATAACAAAACTCATCTGTAAAGGCTAAATTACTTTTCCATTGTCACCCAAGCGGCAGGATTTGAACCTAGGTCTTCTGAATCAAGAGACTCTTTCCCGTATATTATAGTACCTTAACAGTTTTTCATGATCCATTTTCTTCTAAAATGCCCTTTGCTGCTACTACATGTCCTTTTATCCTAGATACCCTTTACCAACCCTCCTATAGAAAGAGGCAAAGGTATATAACTTATCCTACACCGAAAAGAAGCTATCATTAAGATGCTAAGGAGGTAGCCTTATTTATTTTCAGTCTGTTTTGTTTTGCATTGTAAATAAATAAAAAGTTACCTTCCACTAAAGTCCCCCTCTGATGATGTGGTGGTGACTACTACGGCTCTTCCCAAAGACCATGCCATAGGAATTCATTCCTGGAGATCTTGTAAAAGCAAAAAAAAAAAAAAAAAGCTTCAAACACAGAGCTGGTGATGACAGACAGTGTATTTGAGACAATATTCTAGATTCACTATTATCACAAAATAAGGTTTCGTTGAATGTGAAGGAAGAGAAATATGGAGATGTATCACCTGGATATTTTATCTCCTAAGTTGAAATGTACTGTACAACGCCCATTTCTATGTTCACAGAGACATGCATTGCATTTAATTTTTTCTTTGCTGGCATTTTCAGGTTCTTGCCAGATATTCACCACTTTGGAATTTAAGGATTCTTTGAAAATGCACTGCTCTAGTTTGATGATGGATATTGAAATATGAAACATAAGACAAATAACAAAATGAGGTTTCTGTGTCTGAGGAAGTCAATATTGGGGGAAAAAGTAATTTTAAGGAAAATATTTTGTGTTTAGCTGAGGGAAAGGGTCTCATTTTTCTGAGCTTGCAGCACAAAGTGAATAAGTTATATCCCCCCCACCATACCCACCACACCTCACCAACATATCTTTATTCTTGATCCATGCTTATATCTTCTCTGATTACAATCATAAACTGATCAAATAGAGGCCATGCTTTTATCTGCATTCTGTATACTCCATAACTTACTGACACATGATTTTAAATTCTAATGCCTTGCCTAAAGTTACCCAGAAAGTCAATGAGGTAGAAAATGGCTAACCTCTTTCACATATTTTATACACACCTTACATAAACACATACACACACACACACACACACATCCTTTTAGTAGAGGCATTTTTATGCAGTAAACAGAATAAGGACTTGATTCTGAGAACACTTATCTAGAAAAAAATAGTTTAACATTTTACACCTATCTCTACAGTTACATCTATCTATATAGATACCTATCTATATCTACAGGCATCATCATCTATCTTTATAAATCAATCAATCTATTTATCAAGCTATCCATTTATCTTGGACTTTAAGTTTTATTGTTGAGGATGTGAGTTTGTTTTTAGCATCAGACTGTGTAATAAAATTTAAATTATAATAAATGATTTTATTAAAAAAAACAACTATCTTCTTGTTTTTTTAATTGCCTAGAATTAGAATTGACCCAAATTAGAATTTGGACCAACTAAGAATATATATGGAAATAAATCCTTGCTACTGATGGTATTTTCTATTCTAAGATAATTTTTTTCTAAGAGAATTTTTTCCAGAGAAAATACTTTCTTTTCTCAGAGTCCTGCCAGCTCTCACCTGTTGTGGTTTTTAGGACATTCCAAGATCTGACCTTTTGTGTTACAAGACTTCTCTTCCATTTGATAGCCCTTCTTTTAAGTGACCTCTGACTACCTCTCTGATTCTCTTCTGCGTGATGTCTTCCAAGCCTGACATTCTGTGGGCTACAATCCCACTGCTGCTGGCAACTTGATTCTCAGCCTCTGAACATCTCCCACTCTATCTGTTACAGTTCCTCACAATTTTGACATCACAGCTTCTAAAGCTTAATCTAGGTGAAATTTCTGCATTCAAAATTTTCTTCAAGGTCCAACAATCTAGGTTGTGAATACTTTCCCCAACCTGATATTCTGAGTTCATTTTCCATTCCACCTTGGAACATTCAAAGGCAGATTTTGGCTCCCCAGCTAGAAAATTCTGTATCCTAAGCTCTTGCCACCTAAACATTGGGGATGCAGGTTCTTAATCTTTGAAGAATTATTCTTTCTTCAAAGGGGATCTCAGTTTTAAAGCCAGGAGGAATATACACTTGCAATTTAAGAAAAGACTGAGAAAGAGAGAATAACTGAAATATGTAGAAGAAAATCAGCCTAAGACATATGTCCCCAAATTTTCCTGAAAAGGGATTGTGTGTGTGTGCATGCACACTAATTTCTTTTTGAAGCTGCATTACTGGTGGTTAATGTTTGGGTATCTGTCTTGTGATTCTCACTTCTTTATTTAAAATACTGATAAAAGATGGATAGTCTCCAGATTATATCCTAAATACTGTCCTCCATCACAAACTGGGACCCTGGACAAAAGACTCAATATGTTGATAATTACACCTATGATGGGGAAGTATGGTACTGTGAACTTAGTAGTAGAAAGCAAGGATCAATGGGGAATCCTGCATGCCCCCCAGGAGTTATTCACTTGTACCAAAAACACCAAAATTTCTGAGCAACCAATGAGTTTTTTCCTTAGCAATCAACAGCCTACCCATCTTGGCACCAAAACTGACCACCATTTTGAATTCCCTGAACTGTCAGAGCCTGTTAGGGATTTCTAAAACTTTATTAGATCTATAAACTGAGGACCAGGCCTTTGACTAGGCTACTCAGCTGAACCATGTGTCCTTTTGTGAAAGTATTTCTTTTGAATAATGTTTAATTTTTCCCCTAATTACAAGTAAAAACAATTTTTAATATTTTTTTTTAATTTTGAGTTTTAAATTCTTTCTCTCCCTCCCCTCTCCCCTCTTTGAGACATAGGTTATACATATGCAATCATACAAAATATATTTCCATTTTAGTCTGGAGAAGGGACTCTTAAAAATGATTAAAACATTAGAATAGCATTCCTGGAGACCATATTTCTATTGGCTACTGAAATGTTTTAATTGGAAATTTGACTGGTAAAAGATCTTTTTAATTTCTCCAAACTGAAAAGATACCTTACCTTACAAGGAGAGGCAAAATTGAGACTTCGACTGAAGCCTAAAACTAACACCATTGAGGAACCCTCATATTCATTGCCTTAGCAGGGACTCCTACTGGTGAGGGCCTACAAAAATCTATCAGTCTTATTCTGTGTCTCTGTGTCTACCTTTTTGTGTTTCTGTGATGGGATAGAGTAAACTCAATTTTCTTGTGGCCATGAAAAGTAATCATAGGCGTAAGCACAGAACATAATCAGTCTTCAATGTGAATTGATTGTATTTGTAGATATTTTGCCTTTGTGGTACCTCAAAACTTTAGAATTTGTTCTAGGAGAAGAAAAGATTACATACAGAGTATTTTTATTATTTTAAGGTGAGATTTTTTTTCACTCTAGTTTTAAAAGTGTCAGACTGCTTGAAGTCAGCTTCAGTAAGATTTCAAAGACAATTCACAATTTTAACTTGAAAGAAATTTGTTTAAATGAAGGAGAGACTTGAAGGTGAGTGAAACTCAATTCTTATTTTTAAGTAGCTTAAGTTAAATTAATTTTAAAAATTAAACATAATAAATCCATATTTAATTTAATTCTGAAATTAATTTTGTAGATTTTGACCACTTTTGCTACCCATCGCAGAATTTGAAGTATTTACCAATTTCCAAAAGAATCTCCTGTCTATTTTTTAAACAGATTGTACACAAATGCTAAGCATTAAGCATAAATTTGAGTGAATATGTGATACTTTTTTATTAATTTAGCTTTGTCAACCAGTCTTAACCAGAAATTAAGGAAACTTTTGTTTTCAGCCAAAGACAAGGTTTATTAAAGATCCACCATATTGGCCAGACTCTTAAGGAATCTAACCATTTGTATCACATAGGCAAGCAGGCCAGATTTTAAGAATCTGAGGACCTTAATGGAGGCCACATGGATCTTATATAAAGAAAGCTTGTAGGAGGGATCTAGGAGTGGCCAAGTAGTCTGGGGTGACTATGAGGTAATAGAACCAAGAATGGAGCCTAGATAGGATTTAGGGTGGAAAGTGGCTGGAGGGGGTAGGGGGAAAGGAAGGTAAGACAATGGAGGGCTAGGAACAGAGAATTGGGAGATTTGGTTTAGCTAATAATGAAAGGCCAGTTGATAGGATTATAGACTCAGGCAAACTCCAGAGATTTGGTTATGTGGGAAAGTCCAGAACTTTTCCTTTTTGGGGTCCAGATCCCAAAGACATGGTCTTTTCCTTTTAGGGGTTCAGATTCCATCCTCATCATTCCCCCCTCATGGGAAAGGAATGAAGGTCTTGGCTTCTGAAACTGCTTCCTGCTGGCAAGGGGTGTAGAGCTGTCCCTGCCTCGAGGGGGTCCCAAAGAGGAGGTTGACTGGAACTGAGTACAGTCTGCATCCGGGGACAATGAGGGGGCATTGGCTGGTACCCTCTGTTTGCTACCAACTGTAAGTGAATGGCCTATAGTCTGGAAGACACAAATCTGACAGAAAAGACTGCAGGGCCCAGATATAGGGAGAAGTAAAACTGTAAGAGCCCCATTAAAATAATTTACATTTGACCTGCAGGATTATCTGATCTTCTTACTTTTTCCAAAGTTAAAGTAGCACTTTGGCAGGTAGAAGTTTTCCACTCCTGGGTTCAATAGTTACACAAATGACTTTGCCAAGAGACTGACTTTCACTTCAATTATCACTGAAATTCTCCTCCCCAAACCAAACAGAAGATGTTTCTGACTTCATGTCAGTTGTTTGGGGATATTGAATGACTACACATTCAGGTCAAAACAGCAAGATCTCACACACTTGCATTATGCTTATATCTTTTGCTGTCTATTTGCTCTGACTATAGAAATTTGCTATAAAAGGATAAGGCAGGGACAAGATTTAGGGCCCAAGTATTTCAGGATAAAACATTCTTAGCTCTGTTTGAATTCAGATAATTAACAGTTTTCCAACCATGGAGTTTCAAATCACCTCATAGCCAGACTCAGGAATAGGCCAGGTGGGTAGCATTCATTTTTAAAGGAATATAATGGGGAAACTGAGCCAGGAGAATTCCATCTTAGGCTGAGGCTAAAATTGTCCTTTCAGCTTTTCCCAATGTAGACTTTCCACCAGTATTATATTCTCTCTGAGAAGCTTGTGGCATTTCTCTCAGATGGTGGATTATTGATTATCAGTGGATTATTATGATCCATCAGACAACTCAAAATAAAATCATTTACAGTCCCATGAGCTTTTGCCTCAAACAGCAGTTTTAATTAATTATGGTTTAAGAAGAACTTTTCCTGGATTTACATCTCCAATTTAAATTTGTCCTAGTGTAAAAAGTCAATTGTTAGAGATTATTTCTATATACTTGAAAATTCTCAGTAAGCCATAACCCAAACAAGCTTTTGGCAAGTTTACACATTAAAACAATAACCAACAATAGCCAAATTGTTTTAGCTGTAACCAAATTATGAAAAGGTGCTTGACATAACTGATACAAAAAGTTTACCAGTTTGAAATTTGAAGCAAACTCATTACCAATCAGGTGACTTCAGTTTTGTTAAATGCATTTCCAAATTACTTTACACAGAGAATCAACATCTCATCATTAACAGTTAAAACTACAACTTTAAAAGAGTGGGCTTACCCAAATTCAGAGGCTGGCTAGCTTCCTTACCTTGACCCATCCCCCTTCCCTCTTTCCCCTCGGCTGCTGGGTATAGGGGTGGGGGTGAGCAGGACGTGAGCAGGATGTGCCGAACCTGGCTGATGCTTCCAGGCAAAGGTTGCCCCAGAGCCCAAAGCCATTGCCAGTGGGGTCCATGCTGTAGCTGCTGCCCCTCTCCTCTCCTTCCTTTTGCCAGGTGGAGGAGGGTGAATTTGAAGGTGAGGGGGGAAGGGCGAAACTCTCTTCTCCTATGAGAGGGGTTAACAAAGATACCCTCTTGACTCAAGGAAAGGGAGTGGGAGAAGGGAATGACCAGGGTTGTAAGGAGGTGTTTCAAAACTCCTTAATAATCAATTTCAAAACCTCCAGCATCTGCTAAGATGTTTTTAGCTGTTCTGACTTTCCCTGTAACCTCCAAGAAGGAGGATCCAGGGGTATAGAGAAAAATGAGTAAGTCAGCCTCAGGGAACCAAAAAGCACCTGCAATTTTCTCAATTCCCTAATGCCAAGAGAATTAACAGAATTGTGCATACGCTTCCAGATAGGATGTCCATTCTTGTCTTCTATGCTGAGGAAGGTCCATGGCCTCGAACCAAACCAGTGGACCAAGAGCCTGAAAGTGTCAGGTGGGGTGTGAGACAGTCTTGTAACTGCCCAAAAAGCACCTCTAAGCCTTCCTAAGTGCTTGGAGAGTGACCCAAACTGCAGGACAAGAAAGGGGCGGGGGAAGGCTTGCATACCTTCCAGTCCTGGCTAGAGAAGAGCTTGAGTTTAGGCAGCTTCCCCATATGGGCCACCAAAATGTTGAGGTTTAGGGGTGCTGGGACCCCAAAATCATGACACATGGGTCCTGCCTGAAGGGCGCAATTAGGGTTAGGCTGACTTACTCATTTTTCTCTATACCCCTGGATCCTCCTTCTTGGAGGTTACAGGGAAAGTTAGAACGGCTAAACCCAAGCCTTCTTTCAGCCAAAGACAAGGTTTGTTAGAATATCAGTTGGGGGTGGGTGAGATTTAAAGGATCTGCCATATCGGACACACTCTAAAGGAATCTAAGCATTTGTATCACTAATGTAAGTGGACCAGACATTTTTTTTCCCCCAAATAATCGTCCAGGGTAGCATGAGAAAGGAATTGATGAGTTAAAAGATACAGCCCAGCCTGTCTACGAAGGAAAAGATAAGGAAAAAGAAAAATCTAAGCTTAGGGCCCAGGCTAGATGTTTCTGCTGTGTGAAAGAAGGTTTTGGTGTTAAGATTTGTAAAAGAAAAGTTGGGCATATTTGTAGAAGAAATAACTCACAAAGAAGAAAGATTTAAGGAATAAAACTAGCTCTGAGGATTATTAGATATAGATTATTGCTGTTGAACTTAATTTTCATGTTGCCACGCAATAATTGTCATCAGGGCAATGTGTTTAAAAACTATAAAAATAATTTTTTATCCTTAAAGGATACTGCATTGAGTAAACATGACACTGAATCATAGTCTTCAGGACAAGGTATTGTTTTATTAACAGTGAAGTGTGAACTGTTAATGGAATGGGCCTCATTGGTAACTCAGCAATAAGCCAGAAATCTGGCCATGATCAATTTATTAGTTAGGCCAATATTTATTAGTTGTGGCCAATGAATTGGGTCAGTGGTCTTAATGACCAAAGACCTAGAGTGAGAACCTAATTTACATTAAATTAAAAAGTTTCTTGTGCAAACAAAACAAATGTAGCCAAGTTCAGAAGGAAAGCAGAAAACTGGGAAAACAATTTTTATAGACAGCTTCTCAGATAAAGGTCTTATATCTCAAATATATAAAGAACTTTGTAAAATCTGTATGAATGAGTCATTCTCCAATTGAGAGACAACAGGTTCTTTTAAACCTAAGTGCTATCTTTCTTCTGATTGGCTTGCATCTGATACTTACATCATTTGGATCTCCCCTGGCAAAGGCAAGAGAATCCTGATTGGTAGACATTTTAATGAGATGGATTGAGGGTTCCCTCAGGTCCTCCCAATTATTTCATCTTTAGGAGGAAGGAGTAATCCTCAGGTGATAAGATTAGTAGCAGTAGGGTGAAAGTGGGTTGGTCTTTAGGCATGGTTGATTATTCCCCTCTCTGACAAGTAAGGAATGATAACTGCTTTTTGAGGCCCAGCTCCAGGTAGTTCCTTGGCTGGAAAAAATAAAAACTATCTCTATCAACCCCCCAATCCCCACACACACTTTTGCCTCCCTTTTGGAGACCAAGACACCTTTAACTTTGAAAAGGAGAAGCAAGGACAGTAGAGCCCTTCCCTGGGAGGACCTACTCCAAGGTAGTTTTCTTTTTAAAGGGTGAATAGAAGCTGAGGTCCCACTTTAAATTGGTTAATGAGCAGATGCTCTAGGAGCTAGGAGTGATCACTGTTCCTCAAAGAAGAGATCTCCTTTTGAGTTAAAATAAGAGAGAGGATATTGACAAACTGAGGAAAAGGATAGATTACAGAGTAATATTAATGATCAAAAGATGCAGCATAATATTAATTTTCCTCAATAGTTTGATCAAGATTTCTCTATATTGGCCTTGAATGTGATCAATTTAGAATGTCAAAAATTAATATTTAAACATGTATGCTACTATGTAAATCCACTGTATAAGAAATGTTAAGAATTGAAAAATGCAACCCTATTGATTTGGAAATTACAAAATATTATCTCATTATTTTAAAGAAAGGAGAATATTGAATTTACAGAGAAAACTCTATCTAGATTCTGAAAAGTCAAAAGTGGATTAGCTTTTAATCACTCTTTTCCCAGAGAGTGACAACTTTATTGTTTTAAAGAGGAGAGGAAAAAAAACAAAATTCAATCTGTTTGCAAACATCAGTAAAAAGATGGATTGAAACTGCAAAGGGCTCTTGAGTATCAGTGAATTTTCAGGAACAGTTGGCAGCTTAAATTTATCTGGCTCTTAAGAAGGGCCTCCGTGAAAAGAGGAAGACTTGTAGCTGACTGGAAAGTAAGTAAACTTCAATTTGCAAGAATGTTTTGTGACCTTGGTTAAGTAAACCAGAGACGAAGATCTAAACAAACAGACATAGATAATTTTTTTTTATACATAAGAAGGCTAAGTATTTTAAAATCATTTATTTTTAAATTTAATAAAGACAACTAAGGGAAATAACTTTTATTGAATAGAAGTTACATCAAGTACTTTTCTCAAGCAATAGTGCCTCTTCTGGTCATCAGTAAACTGACCACATATATTGTTGAAACCTTAGAATTTATTTAAATAAAAAAAATTATATATAAAATTGGAAAGTACTGAATATGTTAGGCCAAGAGGGGTTAGCCTGTTTTAAAAAAGGCAGTACGCAGTGTTATCCTCTCCAGCAATGTTGATTATAATAGCACTTTTTGTGATCTTCTAGTTTTCCTTAAACCCCAAAAGGCCAGCATACCACCTTATGTTAGAATTTATCAGTCAAGTGATTTAAGTAGGATAAAATTGTATAACTCAGATCTGAAGAACAATATTGTTTTATTAGCTATATGATCTAGTTGACACTAAATGTTATTGATCAAGAGATTGATTTTTAAAAATAACTAATTGAATAAGTAATGAAAATGCAAAGGAAAAAATTAGTAAATTTAGTTCTGTTGATAATCTTGGATATGATTGAGAAATTAGATAGGAGAGGATTGAGACAATTTTTCCTGTTAGTAATTTTAAGTGGACAGTGCTCCATCCTTAAAAACCCCCTTCCCAAGGTTAATACTGCAGAAAATGGTAAATGTCTCTGGGTCACATGAGGCCACCTTCTTAAAATATACAGTAAGGCTACATTAAGAACATGAAGAAATAGATTCAGCTCTTTGAGTGATTTAAATGAGAATAAAGAAAAGGTTTATAGGCTTGTGAAAAATGCCATCAGGAATCTTTGAAAATAAGTCAAATTGATAATAATGGGATTTAGGTTTAAAAGTGCTGGTATGTAATGACCATGCATAAATTGAAATTCTAAATGGTATCAGTTGTAAAACCAGAGGTGATTTAACTTGATTAAGGTTTATTTTAAACCAAGTTTAAGGTGAGATGTGCTCTATTTGGCATCAAGGTATTTATTGCTTATGTGACTTTAGGCATGTGATTTCATCTCTGTTTATATCAGTTTGTTAATTTGTAAGGTGGATAAAAATACTGCCTACCCCCAGGTTTGTTGGGAGCATCAGATAATATCATAATTTTGAAGTACTTAGCACATACCCATACCATATATCAAGCCTTATATAAATGTTGGTTACTGAGATTAATTTGTTCTCAGTCCTCCATTCTAGATAATTATATACTAGGGCTTAAATGTGACATTACTATATAATACCTTAAGTGTTTCCTTATTTTATGCAAATTGGGAATCACTGTATTAGATTGTTTCATGTTCCCTGGGTAGTCATAACCCCCATTTAAAATGCTCACAGACTGTCATTTGAGGAAGTGGGATCACACCCCGTCAGATTGAGACCAGACTCCTTAAAGCCTTTTGCCTGGGCCAAAAAATATAATACCCTACTAGCCCTCAACCTAGAAGAGTACAGTTCTTAAAGAAACTTTAAGAACAGTTATCTTATAATATTTAACCCAGCATACTTTGAGCTGACCTAACAATAATAGTTGTGAATTTAAATTTAAACAATTGTATTCCCCAGTAATTTTAATGTGAGATTTGTTTGTTTTATGTGGCGTTAATTTAACGAGATATATATGCCTTCCTAGTAGGATAATTAGACAGAACTTATTACCATTCCTTGACACCTCTCCTTCCTATTCTAAAGGGATAAGTGGTAACATCTTCCTGCCAGTGTTGTCCCATATATGTTTGTATACATACATAAACACATATACATGTATGTGTATATGTGTATGCATTTATATGGATGTATACATACATATACACATACATACACATATATGTATACACACATACATATACATATACACATACATATATGTGTGTGTGTATAACCTTTTTGTTATACATAGCCAATCAGAATAAGACACATCTATGAAGCTCAGAATTTTGCTGTCATCTTGCTAATTGCTATAAAATGCCTTGTCATCCTTCACTTGGGGTCTCTGGTGTTATTGAGGTATCCATTGATCCACTTTGTTAGTAGATTCATGCTCTACTAATAAACTGAAAATGCTTGGAACTCTATACCTTAGGCTGCCTTTGTTTAGAACTGTGATGTCTCTTTTATTCTTTTTAAATTTCTTATTTACTTATTTTTAACATTCTTCAAAAATTTGAGTTCCAAATTCTCTCCTTTCCTCTTGCCCCACCCCCATTCCCTAAGATAAGTAATATATCAACTTAAATGTGAAGTCATGCAAAACATTTTCACATTTGCCATATTGCAAAAAAAAAAGCAAGACAAAGAAAGTGAGAAAAATGTACTTCAATTTGCAATCAGAGTTCATCAATACTGTCTCTGGAGTGGATAGCATTTTGTTTTAATCATGAAACCTTTGGAATTGTTTTATATCATTGTATTATCCAGAGTATCTAAATCTTTCTTAGTTGATCATTATTACAATATTAATGTTACTGTGTAACATGATCTCCTGGTTCCATCCATTTCACTATGGATCAGTTCATATAGGTCATCCCAGGTTTTTCTGAAACCAACCTCATAGTCAATTTTTTGTAGCATAATAGGACTCAATTAAAATCATATGCCATATCTTGTTCAGCTATTCCTCAATTGATAAGTATCACCTTAATATCTAATTCTTTGCCACCTCTACAGGAGTGGCTTTAAATATTTTCATATATATGTACACACAAATGTGTATATATATACATACATATATATGTATATATGTATATATATCCTTTTCCTTTGATCTCTTTAGGGTAAAACCAAGTAGCAATATTGTTAGGTCAAAGAGTGTGAATAATTTTTTTTTTTTTTTTAGCTCTTTGGGTGTAGTTCCAAATTGTGATCCAGAATGATTGGACCAATTCATGACTTCAGCAACAGATCAGATCATTCATCTACCTATTTTTCCTCATCCCCCTGGCATTTGTCATTTCTGATAGGTGTGAAGTGGTACCTCAGGTATGTTTTAATTTGAATTTCTCCAATCAGTAGTGATTTAGAACATTTTTTCCCCACATGTTGATAGGTAGCTTTGATGTCTTCTGAAAATTGCCTCTATATGTCTTTGACCATTTATCAATTGAGGAATGGCTTTTATTTTTATAAATTTGACTTGGTTCCCTATATATTTTAGAAATGGGGCCTTTATCAAAGAAACTTGTAAAAAATATTCTAGAGGGTTCCCTTTGCTAATAAGTTCAAAATTCCAGTTCTATCCCTATCCTTACCAAGCCTTCATGGACCTGCAGCTGGGCTATTATAGTAACTCTTAAAAATGTACCTATCTTCACTCTCACTTCCTTCATGGCACTGACATTCATCTATCTCATGCGTAAGCGTAGTCATATAAGTTAGTCATTATTGTCTAGAATGTCAAGTTCAGTCTCTTTAGTCTATCATTAAGGGCATTCACAACATTGCACCTTTTATATTTAGCTTAGTGAAACTAGACTACTTGCTTCTCCTTCCTTCATGGACTTTCTTTCCTCCATGACTTTTCTTAAGCCATTCTCTATGTCTAAGAGTCTAGAATTGCCTTACTCATCCAGCCTTTTCTTCTACCATCACTGAGTTCTTACCCATCCATACCCAACAAAACAAACAAAACAACAATCAAAACCCATCTATTAAATTCTATCTTCTAGGAAGATTGTCATGATCCACCTGTGTCATAATGATATTTGTCCTTTTTGATCTTGCAATTTTAGATCATTAAATTTTTATTAAAAATTTGAGTTATTGGAGGGGGGGGTTGGAGCCAAGATGGCAAAGTAAAAGCAGGAACTTGCTTGAGCTCTTCCCCCAAAACCCTCCAAATACCTGTAAAAATGACACTAAACAAATTCTAGAGCAGCAGAACCCACAAAAAGATAGAGTAAAACAAATTTTCAGCCTAAGACAAACTGGATGGTTGACAGGAAAGGTCTGTTGCACCAGGGTGGGAGAAGAGCATAGTTAGTTCAGTGCAGGCCATGGTGGCAAAAACAAGGCCCCATCAAACCCAGAGTAGGCCTCAGGGGACTGAATCACCAGCAGCTGTGGTGGTTTCCAGACTTCTCAACCCAAAAACACCAAAGACAACTTAGAAGTTCAGTGGAAAAGATCTGTTAGACCTGAGCGAGAAAGGAGTGTGGTGCAGCCCTGGCCTTCGCATATCCCTGGGGTGGTGGCCACAGTAGCAATGGCTGCTTCCAGAGCTCTCAACTCACACATAGTAAGGGGATCAAACAACTGATTAGAAGGAGATTACAAGGATCCCTTTGCTGGCACTGAGGCAGGATTCTTTGCTTTGCCCATACTTGGATCTGGGTCACAATCCTGGGGCAAGGAGGAGCACTGGCATAGCAGAAAGAACTTGTGGCAGCAGTGGAGAAAGAACCCTCCTTACAGTTCTAGGGCAGAAAGGAGGGCTTACAGTCGCTCACAGATCAGAACACAGGCCAGGAGAGGAGTAAACACCTCTCTTTAGATCATACCACCTTGGAAGAACCGGGAAATTTACAGGTCCCTAGAACTATCTCTGAGTACAGCTGCACAAAATACCTGAAGCTTGGAACAGTACCCCCTCCACACTGGAAGCAGAGCCTACTTTAAC
This sequence comes from Vombatus ursinus, assembly GCF_900497805.2. Classification (NCBI taxonomy): domain Eukaryota; kingdom Metazoa; phylum Chordata; class Mammalia; order Diprotodontia; family Vombatidae; genus Vombatus; species Vombatus ursinus. The sequence continues at coordinate 6,707,806 of NW_020954652.1, forward strand.
AAAAAGTTAAAAAGTCATATAATTGGCTGGGAAAATGAACAAGCAGTGGAAGAAAACTCAGACTATAGAATCTTACTTTGTTGACAAGGAAGATCAAAACATACACTCAGAAGAAGACAACAAAGTCAAAGCTCCTACATCCAAAGCCTCCAAGAAAAACAATATATTAATTGGCCTCAGGCCATGGAAGAACTCAAAAAGAATTTTTAAAATCAAGTAGGAGAAGTAAAGGAAAAATTGGGAAGAGAAGGAGAGTGATGCAAGAAAATCATGAAAACAAGTCAACAGCTTGCTAAAGGAGACCCAAAAAATACTGAAGAAAATAGCACCTTAAAAAATAGATTAGATCAAATGGCAAAAGAGGCCCAAAAAACCAATAAGGAGAGGAATGCCTCAAAAAGTAGAATTGGCCAAATGGAAAAGGAGGTCCAAAAGCTTACTGAGGAAAATAATTCCTTAAAAATTAGAATGGAGCAAACGGAAGCTAATTATGAGAACTCAAGAGATTGTAAAACAAAACCAAAAGAATGAAAAAAAATAGAAGACAATGTGAAATATCTCATTGGAAGAACAACTGACCTGGAAAACAGATTCAGGATAAATAATTTAAAAACTATTGGAATACCTGAAAAATTTGAGTTATTGTTATTTTCCCCTCCAAGCTGAATGTGAATGTTTAAGACAGGTTTGTTCGTTAATCTTTTCAAAACCAGAAGCTTGTGCTATCAATTTTCAACTTAATCTCGCTTCTCCCTTCCTGGACCAGCTCATTAGACATGTGGTACAATAATACGGCAAAAGATAACTATTTAAAGTGAAATGCAAAAAAATACAGTATTAAAATGGATCTGTCATGTCTGATATTTGGGAGGTAGCTCCAATGATGCAGATAGCAACCTAGCCAAATCTTCTCAACCTGCACGGACAGGTAAATAATAAAGAATTAAAATAACCAGAAGTTACACTATCACCTATTTCTTTAATCTCCTCTTATCCCACTAATCTCAAGAAAGTCTGAGTTCATCTGACCCTGCTCTCTGAACTGATTTACCAGTATATTATTGTGAGCTATGGATTCAGAGGAACTAGTTTTGAATTTTGTCCCTGATCCTCACTACCTTTGTGAACTTGAGCATTATTATGTCTTAATTTGAGTCAGCATTCTTTCTAGTCCCTGATTCAATTTATATTCTTATTATAGTATGGTCTGTAAAGAATGTATTGATTATTTCTGCCATTTTACATTTGTTTACAGTATCTCTGTGCCTTAATACATAGTCAATTTTTGTAAAAGTTCCATGTGGTTAAGAGAAATATGTATATTCTTTGGTTATCTCATTTAGAAGACAGCATAAGTCTTTAAACTCTAATGAAGATACTAAAAGAATTTTTGAAACGGGTGCAAAAATGAATTGAAAAAATTAGTGAATAGACTAGCTGAAGGGGAAGAGAAAATGGGAGAATCTACTTGACTAATTTAAAGGAAAAAAAGGGGGGGAGAGATATATAACCAAATAAAAGCAAGAAAGAACAAATGAAGAAAACCCTAAAGGGAAATGGGTAACAAATGAGAAGAGTAGATCAAGGGAAAGGGGAAGAGAGCCAGGGGAACAGGGCCACCTTAAAAAAAAAAGATTTAAGTGAAATAACTGAATTGAACCTTTTACAGCAGAAAAGGGGGAAAACATAATTGAGAAAAAATAGAAACATATGAAAGAACATACAAACCTAACTCATAACTTCAAATGTGAATGGATTAGAGAATCCAATAAAATGAAAAAATTTCTCCTGATGATTTGCAGAACTTGTTATTTCTGAAGTGCTGAATTTAACCATTATGTGTCTTGGAGTTTATAGCCTTGGATTTTTTTCTGGAAGTGTTCAGTGAATTCTTTCAGTTGGGATTTCAATTTTTGTGTTCAGAAGTTATGGTTAGTTCTCTTCTATTATTTCTTTTGTTATGGTATTAAGGTTTTTGTCCTGTCATGTTTTTCTGGGAGACCTGTGATCCTTAGGGCGCCTCTATGCATTTTGTCTTTCAGATCCTGATATTGAGCATATTTTCTTTTAATATTTTTGGTTTTTCCTTCTCTTCTAGGTTGTCCTTCACTTTTGTGCATTTACATTCTCAATATATTGTTCTCCCTTTTGATTCTTTGGTAAGGCTGGCCATGGCAGATTCAAGTTTTTCTATTCTGCTCATTATTTTTGCTATGCAGGATATAACTTCTGTTCTAATAAGCATTGTTTCTCTTTTAAACCACTCAGGAACATCATGTTGTGGTTTGATATTCTCCTCAAATTCCACAGATTCCTCTGCCTCATCAAGATTTTCCTTCATTTTACAGTGTTTATTCATAGATGTCTGAACTGGTTTACTAGATCTGTACGTCGTATTTCCTTTTGTTTTTATTATTAACTGTTTATTTTCAAGGTCTTTGAGATTTCTTCTTTCTGAAATTGTTGGTACTTTGAGTGTCCCCCACCATGCTTCCTTTTTCCTGTCCCATTTTTCCTCTTCACTAACTTCCCTCTGATTGTGGTTTTCTTAGAGACTAGATCTCAGAGTCTCAGTCTCCTCTCATACAGGGCAATTCACAGTTCACTAAACTAGGTTTCTGCACTCTTTCCCCTTCCCTTACCCTGATTTTTGAGTGGTTAGGAATGGCCTCAACTCTATGCTATATTCTTCTCTTCAGGCTTGATGGAGTGCTGCACAGCTCCCCAAATGTAGCTACTACCCTGGTGACCTGTGTCACTCCCTCTGTTCCTTAGTTTCCTTGGTTCTCTAGCCCAGCATTGGTATTTCAAAATCCACTTTCTACAGCACCAACAGTTCTGAACTTTGAAGCATTGATACTTCCAGGTTGCAGCCCATGATAGGCTTTTATTACTGAGGTACTGTGGCCAAGTTGGCTGTTGAAGCCTAAGCAAACTTCCACAGCCTGGAGACAGGTTCTCTATAGCATTGGAAAGAAGGAAGAGAGAACAGTGTACAGGGAGTACGGGTAGGGCTTTTGCTGTCAGCCTGCATTGGGTCCTTGAGTCTGTTTGTGTAACTTTGTTTTTGGTAGCATGAGAGATGGGGGAGGGTTGCTGAGTGAGATCAAGGTCAGTGTCAATTACTGGGTTTTGAGAAGAGTTTCCTTCTTGGTTCTAGGTGTCCCAGACCATGGAAACAGTTGAAGTTACTTTGGTGCGTAATTTTTGTGTTGGAGAGGTTTGAAAGGTCTTAGGGATTGGAGAAAATGTCTACTCTGTCATCTTGTTGGTCACATAATCCAGAAGTCTCACATAGTAAATATTTTATCTATGTATCCATCCATCTCTGTCTTTCTGTCTAAATTTAACATGTTGGTAAACTGTCCAGTTCATCTGTATCCCTTTCTGAACTTCCTTGAATTCCTTTCTGTGTATTAAAAATATTTCATTGACAATGGTTTCTTTATTCTTCTTGGTTTTCTTTCACCACAATCACTGCCCACCAATATCCCATTCCCATCTCTAGCTTCTGCCAGTAGAAATCTTCCCTTTCAACAAAACTGTATAGTCAAGTGAAATAAATCAACATGTAAGCCATACTTGAAGGAAACAATATGTTAGCTGTTGAAGGAGTTCAGTACAAGTGAAAGGCAGCCTCCTCTTAAGTTCTGCCAAGGGTCACATGGCCAATTGCCTCCTTTGCCTCATCCTTCTCTCCCCTATTCTCCTCTGCCTGTAACACATTTTCCCCTCAAGTTTTGCCTCCCCCCCCACCATACACGCTCCCTCCTTCTTACAGGAGTTCCTTTCCAGTGCTTGCAAACATTCTACCCTGGGAGTACTCATCACATAACACCTGGTGATGGCTCAACTTACAGCCCCAGCACTTAATACAGTGTCCAGCTCATAGTAATTGCTTAATAAATGCTTCTTGGCTTGACTTGTTGATATCTCTGTTGTTTATAATAAATTCTTTTTGCAGGGCTTGACCTCCAAAATAATTTTGTAAATTTCAAGATTGCTTAGTCTTTCAACTACTTGGTAGTCACACCTTTAGAACATCCAGTGGATAATTTCTTGTGATAGATCTTGGTCACCAAATCTAGACTGATTTCTGTCCATTCAAATAAGATTCACTTTTAGGATACTTGACTAGAGAGTATCAATACAATGAAAAGCAGTAGAAACCATGGTGCCTGTCTTCAAACAGGTTACAGTCTGGGGGTGGGGGGGGGGGCTCAAGAAAAAATACCTAAAGCATTAAACAGTAATAGAAGAGTTGAAGAACAGAAAAAAATGAGATTTTACAAATAAGTTCATGAATAGTTAACATAAAGCATATTTTTTTTAAATATTAAGAAAGGAAATGGAAGGAAATACTATTGGGGATTTAGTTGTTTGCATCCTCCCTTCAGAAATAGGAGGGACTTGAATGTTTTGAGGGTCAGTAGACTACTTTGACCTCTAGTATCTCTAAAGAATACATAAAATTAAACTTACTTTTACTTCCCTTAAATATTTTGTAACTTCAGAGGTGTGGCTTAAGGGAATAGTCTTTTGGGAATACAAGGAACAAGTGAAATAACATTGCAAACTTTAAAAAGAATTTTAATGAACACAACAGTGATAGTGTTAATATTCATTTCTGATTCATTTCTGTTGTGTTCAACATAATTCAATGGATCACTGATATGGATGATTCATCTCTACCCATTCATGTCTGCTCATTCTGAGTTAGCTGTATCCATGTGCTACCATAAAACCTCTATAGGAAGATACATTTCTCTGATGTCATCCCTTCTGCCTCTTGTCCTATGCAATTCTTCATCAGTGATACATTTCATCCTCTTTATGCCCACTTGTCTCTCTATTGCCATTCCTTCTAAATATATTTGCTATTGTTATTATTTTCTTTTTAAATCATGGATTTGGTGACCACGCCAATATGTCTGTATGCAAAGCAGAGCAATGAGTTTGGTTCCAGCAGGGTTATTTGCATTTATAATTAAATATACACAATTATTCTCACTGTCAGCAACACACTGAATTAAAGGCTTGAAATCCATAGCCTTTTCATTGTGCATTTGAATGCACTTTGGGAGCTCACTTTCCTTTGTATTCCAAAGGAGCTGTTGTAGACTCATAATAGTTTTTATAAGCTTACATTCTGGACCTCCCAAGTTACAATTTTAGAAAGTTTCTGACTGTTTGTTGTTACATATCTCTTCAGCAGAAATAGGATTCCACTGAATGGCACAGGGCTATTTGGACAATTTGCCAAGGGGTCCTTTAAACACTTTTTTACTAACCAAATTCTTCCCCACATCTCTTGATGATTAATGAATATTGGGTTCTATATGTGGGAATTAAAGGAATTTGCAGAAGAACCCTAAAACATCAGTCAGCATAGAAAACAATAGTCCCTTTTCTTTTCTGTTGTCTACATAGCTAGAGGCATCATGGTTTAATGAAGAGAAGGTCTGCCCAGGAGTCAAAAAGATCTAACTTCAAGTTCTGCTTCTGACACACGCAGGCTGTGTGACCCTGGGTAAGCCACTTAAATTGTCAGTCCTTTAATTCTTTAAGAATATAAGTTGTAGATAAGGTGATGACTTCACTGGTAGAGGGAGTTTTTTTTCATTAGAGGTTTCCTGGTTCAATGTTACCACCCCATCTGATCCAATTATCAAAAACTCTTGGAGTTTAATGGGGAATATGCAAAGGAATGTGGTGGGAGAGATGGGGGGGCAACAAGAGAAGGGTGCTAGCAAAACATCCATTACCTCAAAATGGAGAAGCAGCTATCGCTATAAATTTAAGGCAAGCAGACTCTTTCCCCTCACATCCCCAATACCACCAATACTAGAATTGGCATTGGAATCTTCAAAATTGGATGGAGAATGTCAGAGAAAGGGTAAAAGCAGGGCATTACCAAAGAACTTCAGGCACAATGCTCTGCAGGCCATGGTAGGAGGAGATGGGATATAGTCTTATGTACTCTTTATGCTGAGCTCCTGCCAGTTCTGTAATCACAATGTCATAAGGCTTTGATGCATGCCCTGACTGCTTAGGATGGTTCTGTTCTGTGCAAAATATGCTGAGGCCCCACTTTCAGGACACTAGAGGAGTGTGACATATGTGGGCACTTCTGTACTGGTCTTTTCCTATTGGCTGTAGGATGGGACCCTCAGTGTATTTAAAAAAGGCCTGACTCAAAATTGAATGAAGCTTTTTCCACCATTCAAGTTTGAAGGAAGAGATGACTCCTGGCCTCTCAATCATGTGGTAAGAAAGGGAGTAGGACTTCTTTTATTTTTTTACCCCCTTGGTCTATGTGGCCCTGGAAATGGACTTAGATATTTGGCCTTTTTGTTACTTCTTTTCCATTTTAGGTGCACAGAGTGTAGTACCCCGAGTATCTCCTCATCATTCAGATTGACTCATTTTTGATACACCATACCTTTTCAGTTTTCTCTGAATGAAGTGCTAGAGGGCAGAGAAATACACTCCAGGAAAAAAAGCGTTCCTTCTTTTATAGGATAACCAGAGCTTTCCATGTAGGATGGGTAGAACCAAGATGGCAGAGTAGAAGCAGGAATTCACCTGAACTCTCCCAAATCCCCCCCCAAACAACTTTAAAATGATGTTTCAAATCAAATTCTGGAGTAGCAGATCTAACAAAAGGTTGGGGTAAAACAACTTTGCAGCCCAAGAAATCCAGGATGATTGGCAGAAAAGATCTGTCTCAATGGGGTAGTGGTTGGGCCCACAGTTCAACACAGGCTATGGCAACAGATATGGAGCAATGCCAGCATCAGGCCTTGGAGGTGTCTGCATAAGTGGCAGCAGCATCTTTGGGAGCTCTCAGCCCATAGATACTAAGGGAGTCAGAAAGAGATTACAGGAGACCCTTTGCCAGCACTGGGTTCTGTACCCTGTTGCATTGCCCAATTCCAGGGTGAAGAACAGAAAGAATACAATAACACATGTGACTGCAGGAGAGCAGGGGACAAGAAGATCACTAGCACCTCTGGCTATTTTTATCTGCTATTACTTTTGTCACCTTTCTCTTCTCTTCTTCCCTTTTCTTTCTACTTCTTTGTTGGGTAAGACAGATTTCTATTACCAATGGGTATGTCTATATATTTTCCCTTTTTGAACCAACTTAGATATAAATAAGGATCTTGCCCCCCTCCCCTCATTTTCACCTCCACTGTAAAAGCTCTTTCCTGTATGCTTCCTTTATGTAAGGTAATATTCCCCCATTTTTCCTCTCCCTTCCCCTTCTCCTCTTTCTTGCCTATCCATTTTTTTTGCATCATTCCAATATAATCAACTCACTTCTATACCTTATTACAAATTGAATCCTTCTAATTGCCCTAATATTTTTTTTTTTTTTACTTTTTGGGAGGGCGATTGGGGTTAAGTGACTTGCCCAGGGTCACACAGCTAGTAAGTGTCAAGTGTTTTGGTCTGAGGCCGGATTCAAACTCGGGTCTTCCTGACTTCAGGGCCAGTGCTCTATCCACCTAGCTGCCCCTAATTGCCTAATCTTGATAAAGATCTGTGAAGATCTTCCCATTTAGAAAGGTAAGCAGTACAACCCTATTAAGTCCCTTATGAAAATAATTAGAACCTCTCTCATAGAAGCCCCCTTCTCTCCTGTGACAATGCTCAGGTGACTCAGGTATAGGTCAATTCACACCTGGATTATTGCAATAACCTGCTGGCTGTTCTCCTTGTATCAAGTGTCTCCTTATTTAAGACTTTAATTCACTAAATCTCTGTCTGCCTCAGTTAGCTCATCTGTAAAAATAAGGATAATAAAAAACACATAACTTTGAGGGATATTGTGATGATCACATGTAAAGTACTTCGCAAATCTTAAATAGATATAATTGTCTTTATGCTTATTATGAGGCAGCCTGTACTACAGTGGATAGAGCGCTGAGTGTAGAATCAGGAAGACCTGAGTTTAACTCTGTCTTTAGACACTTCTTAGCTATGTGACCTTGGGAAAGGCACTTAACCTCTACCTAACTCAGTTTCCTCAACTAAGAAGTGGGGCTAATAAGAGCACCTACTTCACAGGGTTGTTGTGAAGAACAAATGAGATATTTCTAAAGAGTATGTAACAGTGCCTCACACATAGTAGACACTATGTAAATGCTTATTCCTTTCTTTTCTATTATGTTGTTGTTTCTGAGAAGATTTTTAGTATCACATACTAAAGTTCATACTAAGACACCTTTTTCCATCCTGAGATTTTGTAATTTTATATTTCCAACCCCATTACCAACACACAGCCACCTATAATGTTTTAGTGGATAATGCTTACTAAATATAACAATGCAAAATAAATAAGTATTTAAATGAATAAATGAGTGGATAGATAAATAAAGAGACTAAATAAAGAGACAGGCAGACAGACAGACAGATAGATAGATAACAATGAAACAACAATGTAAAACAAATAAAAACCACAGTTGCACAATCTGAATGGAGCAAATATCCTTATCCGGTTATATCAATTATGCTTTATTTTTAGTTGTAATGAACTTCAGACATCAAATGGAAAAACAGATGACAAAAATAAGGGGAACTGGAAAATTTTGTATTAAATGGCTGCATGACATTTTTATTATTCAAGAACTAATTGGGTATTGAATAACAAACTGTTTTCAGAATAAATATTTGATTAATTTTAGAAAGCACTGGAAGACATTTATTTCGGATATTTTTACAGGTGAAATGTATGTCCTCAAATACCCATGTTAGATTCAACTGGAAATAATTCTATTCTTATTGGAGTGTTACTAAGTGTTATTGGGGAAGAGCTAAGTTGCACGTATGAGAGGAGAAGAAGACAAACATTATGTCAGTGTATATATTTCACGAGAGCAGATGAAAGCTTCATTTCTGATTTTCAATTTGTAATCCTATAAAATGCACTATGAATGTACTACAAGTTTTGGCTCCTAGAATAAACAGCAAAAAGCAGGTGGCGTGTTGACAGCAGAGCTCTGTCTTTGGGTGACATCTGTGGGTGGTTCTGTGGCTCGAGGATTGGATTGTTGATGAGATCCATCAATCACTAGCTTGGTCTATTCCATTCACTTACTCACTGTCAAAGTTGACTGTTTCCCCAGATTTGCAAGCTCTATGGGGTGTTAAGTAAAGTGAGAATTATGTGATCAATTCAAATTTTACATTAGGGCTGAGACTATGGCAGAAGTGAACATACCTGAAGAATTTGGTCATTTTGATTTGTTACAGTCACAATAAAACTTCAACAAGGGAAGAGCCACTGGGACTTTGAGTGCACTGAAAATTAGAAGGTGCCAACACCATTTTCAGTCCTTCATCAGCTTAGAAACAACTGAGCTTAGTACCTATTTAGCAAGAATAATTACATAAAACAGAAAGTAACCAGATGGCATGCTTCTTTCCTGGGCAGCAACATCACAGGTGAGAACCCATCATGATCCCTTTTCCCCCATGCAGTTCAATTTATCTTAAATTGATCTGGGGCCATGTTTTGTTGTGCTTGAATGGGGTATAAAAATGGCTAGTTAAGGTTCTGGGTTATGCAACCAGTTACTTATTTTGTAGGAGTGTTGCAAAAACCTGGTGGGAATTGGAATGACCAAATATTTTGGTTGCTTGTAAATTTGCTGTCTGCATATAGATATAGCCTAAGAAAAGAAAGAGATTAAGTTTCTAACTCAATAAGCATCATTAATGAGTTATAAGTTTTGGGATGATTGCTAACTTCTACAGTCAAGAGCTTTCCCATTAAAAAAAATAGAAGTATTAATGATGGTTTTTACTCTCCTTTCACATGAATGTCAAAGGATGAATGACAACGTTAAGGTGAAGTATTTTGAGTTTCTAAGAAGGTCCACTCTTCAAGGTGTTATGATGATGGATTAGCATCGGAATGAATGTGATGGAAACTTTGTGTGGGTTCTTTACAAATGAATGACCTGGCTTCCTCACATTCATCAAATTTTACAAACTACATTAAAACAATGTTGGTATTTAAAATTATAGTACTTTTATTGTGCTAAATTTTCATTGCATTTGTCCAAGGCTTTCTACATTGTGTCCCAAATCTATATTTCTTGTTTTGCCTTCTATTCCTTTATATATCCTATTTTCTGACCAAACTGAATGATATCCCATTTCCTGAACATGAATCACATTTTTCTACCACAATGTCTTTACCCATCTCATTTCCCATGTCTGGGGTGTTCTCACCTCCCTTTTCTACTTGTTGAACTCCTATTCACCTTCAAGGCCCATGGAACATTTTCTTTCCCTTAAATTTATATTGATACTTTGAAGTTTTACATTTCTTTCATTTCCAATATATCTATTTGCCCCACTGAAGATCTTTCCCTTATAACAAAGAATAAGGAAAAAAAGAGTGGGGCCAGGGGAGGAAAACAGTTCAGCAAAACTAACCAACAAATATTTAAGTAGATTCATCTTGCCCCTTTTTATTCCATTTATTTACTTCTCTCATTTGTACTTCCATAACACTTTAATAGCTCCTTAATCCCCTTGCAACACTTTGAGTTATGTTTACTTGTATTCATTTCCTGTATTATAAGCCACTTTTGGGCAGGAATCATATTGGTTCATTACCAAGGAGAGTACCTTATAAATGGTAGGTACTTGATACATTTTCCTTACATGATTAAATTTTGTAATCTCCTATGTTGATTAAAATATTATTTCTAAATAGTCAGTCAAGCTTTTATTAAGCTCCTACTATGTGTCAGGCACTGTGCTTTGCCTGAGGATATGAAGGCAAAAAAACAAATCCTGCTCTCCAGAAGCTTATAGACAAGCTCCTCTTATTATAGGCCTTTTTTCAATTGAAAATGTATGGTACAAGATGGCAGAGAGAAGCCCGAAATTGCCTGAGTTCTCACCAGTTTCCCTCATAAACAACATTAAATAAAATGTCTAATTGGATTCTGGAGCAACAGAACCCACAAAAAGACAGAATGAAATACTTTTTCAGCTAAAGATAACTTAGAAGGACTTCAAGAAAGGTCTCTCTCACTAGGTTATAAGCTGAGTACACCCCAACACAGACCATATCCAGGCGAGCCAGTGGGAGGCAATTTGCCACAGCAAAGATCAGCAATTGAGGCCTCTCAATCCTGGCTCAGTAGACTAGTGGCATAGCAGGCCAACTGCAAGGCCTCCAGTTCCACTGCAGAAGGCAAATTGCCAGCCCCAGAACCCTAACACAAGGTTACTGAGGTGGAGACAAGATGGCAGAGTGAAAGCAGGGAGTCACCTGAGCTCTCTCCCAAATCTCCTCAAATACCTCTAAAAAGTGACTCTGAACAAATGCTAGAGTGGCAGAACCCACAAAGAGACAGAATGAGGCAGATTTCCAGCCCAAGACAACCTGGAAGGTCAATAGGAAAGGTCTGCTGCACCAGCCTGAGAGAGAAGCATCCAGCATGGAGAGTGCAGCAGCAGACCTGGCCTAAGCAAAGCTGGAGCAGATTTTGGGGGACTGAATCACCAGTAGCAGTGGTGGGTTCCAGTCTTCTCAGACAACACACACCAGAAGCACCTTAGAAGGTCAGTGGTAGGGGTCTGTTAGAACTGGGTGAAGTGGAAGCACCAGTCTAGCATAGGGCTTCAGGGCATGCCAATACAGTCCTGGCACCAGCAAACCACGAACAGGCCTTGGAAGTGACTGAATTGGCAGCAGTAGTGGCCCAGCAGCAGTAACAGTGGCTGCTCCTAGAGCTATTAGCCCACAGACTAAACATTTGAAAGTCACCTATTTAGATTTCTGTGAGCCAGAATAGTGGAGTAGGCAGTAAGTCACTCTCACCTTCCCTTATTGACCCTGAAAAACCCAGAGAATATTGTCCCAGTAAGCAGAAAAGGGTAAATTACATCATGTGAAGAGGCACAAATAAATACCACAGCACAGAGAAATAAGGGAGGGAGATGAATATTGTCTGAACCTTATTCTCATCAGATTTGGCTCAAGGAGGGAATAATATACACAGGTATAGAAATTTACCTTGCCATATAAGCAGTAGGAGGAGAAAGGGAAAAGAAAAGGGAAGGGGGCTGATAGAAGGGAGGGCAGATTGAGAGAGTGATGGTCAAAAGCAAAACTAGTGAGGAGGGGAAGGGAGAAAAGAAGAAAGAAAAGCATGAATGGGGGAGGAGGAATAGGATGGAGAGAAAGACACAGATAGTAATCAAAACTGTGAATGTGAGTGGGATGAATGGAAAAGGATAGCAGAATGGATTAAAAAACCATAATCAGTACAATATGTTGTTTGCAAGAAACACATTTGAAACAGAGGGATACACATAGGGTAAAAGTAAAAGCTTGGAGTAGAATATATTATGCTAAGTAAATAAAAAGTAGGGAGAGCAATCCTGATCTCAGACAAAGCAAAAGCAAAAATATATCTTATTAAAAGAGATAAAGAAGGAAACTACATCCTGCTAAAAGACCCCATACACAATGATGTAATATTACTAAACATATATGCAACAAGTGGTATAGCAACCAAATTCTTAAAGGAAAAGTTTAGGGAGTAATAGGAAGAGAAAGACAGCAAAACTATACTAGTGGGGGACCTCAATCTCCCCCTTTCTGAACTAGATAAATCTAACCACAACATAAACAAGAAAGAAGTTAAGGAGGTCAATAGAATTTTAGAGAAGTTAGATATGGTGCACCTCTGGAGGAAAGTGAATGGGGATAGAAAGGTATATACTTTTTTTCTCAATGGTACATGGCACTTACACAAAAAATGACCATGTACTAGGGCATAAAAACTTCACAATCTGATGTGAAAGGCAGAAATATTAAATGCATACTTTTCAGATCATGATGCAATAAAATTATATACAATAAAGGGCCATGGAAAGATAGACTAAAATAAATTGGAAACTAAATAATCTAATCCTAAAGAATGAGTGGGTCGAACAACACATCATAGAAACAACCAATAACTTCATGTAAGAGAATGATAAAAATGAGACAATATATTGAAATTTATGGAATGCAGCAAAAGTGGTCCTTAGGGAACATTTTATACTCTAAATGCTTACATGAATAAAATAGAGAAAGAGGACATCAATGATTTGGGCATGCAACTAAAAAAGCTAGAAAAAATAACAAATTAAGCATCCCCAATTAAATACCAAATTAGAAATACTGAAAACCAAAGGAGAGATTAATAAAATTGAAATTAAGAACACTATTGAACTAATAAATAAAATTAAGAGCTGATTTTATGAAAAAAGCAATAAAATAGGTAAACCTTGGTTAATTTAATTAAAAAAAGAAAGAAAGAAACCAAATTATCAGGATCAAAAATGAAAAGGGTGAATGCACCATCAATGAAAAGGAAATCAAAACAATAATTGGGAACTATTTTGCCCAACTATATGCCAATAAATATAACAATCTTAGTGAAATGGATGAATATTTACAAAAATAAAAATTGCCCAGATTAACAGAAGAGGGAGCAAAATACTTAAGTAACCCCATCTCAGAAAAATAAATTGAACAAGCCATCAATTAACTCCCCAGGAAAAAGTCTCCAGGGCCATATGGATTTACAAGTGAATTCTATCAAACATTCAAAGAATAATTAATTCCAATACTACATGGACTATTTGGGAAAATAGCAAAGAAGGGGTCCTTCCAAATTCTTTTTATGACACAAATATAGTGCTGATGTCTATACCTGGAAGAGTCAAAACAGAGAAAGTAAATTATAGACCAATTTCCTTAATGAATATAGATGAAAAAATTTAAATAAAATATTAGCAAAAAGATTACAGAACCCTGACACAACAGGAGGGACTAGGCTAGGGCACCCCGGTGCAGCAGGCAAGCTGCAAACCCCTGAGGCTCTGGCACATAAAACCAGTGACCAAGCCCATGACCCCCAGAACAAGAAGCTTGGGACAGTGTCTCTTGTGCCCCTAGAGCAGAGCTCAACTTTTTTTTTTAACAGTAAAAGCAATATTGTTTTTTATTTTTTTATTAATTAATTTTGATTCATCAACAATCACTTCCATATGCTTTTGAGTTTAAAATTTTTCTCTCCCTTCCTCCCCACCACCCTCCCCAAGATGATACACAATCTTATATAGCTATACATATACATTCCTATTAAACATATTTTCACATTAGTGATGTTGTAAGTTAAAATTAGAACCAATAGGAGGAACCACCAGAAAGAAGAAACAAAACTCAACAGAAGAGAAAAAAATAGCAATCCAACTTTCATAGTTCTTTCTTTGGATGTGGATAGCATTTTACATCAGGAGGCCTTTAGAGATGTCTTAGATCCTTGTGTTGCTGGGAAGGGTTAAGTTTATCAATATTAGTCATCGCAGAATGTGGCTGTTAATGTGTACAACGTTCTCTTGGTTCTGCTCACTTCACTCAGCATCAGACCATACAAGTCTTTCCAGGTTTTTCCAAAGACAGCCTGTTCATCATTTCTTATAGCACAATAGTATTCCATTACATTCATATACCACAACTTGCTCAGCCATTCCCCAAGTGATGGGCATCCTCTCAATTTCCAATTCTTTGCCCCCACAAAAAGAGCTGCTTTGAATATTTTTGTACATATGGGTCCTTTTCCCATTTGTATGATCTCTTTGGGATATAGCCGTAGAAGTGCTATTGCTAGGTCAAAGGGTATGCACATTTTTACAGCCCTTTGGGTATAGTTCCAAATTGCTCTCCAAAATGGTTGGATCAGTTTACAACTCCACCAACAATGCATTAGTGTTCCAATTTTCCCACATCTTCTCCAACATTTATCATTTTCCTGTTTTGTCATGTTGACCAGTCTGGTAGGTGTGATGTGGTACCTCAGAGTTGTTTTGATTTGCATTTCTCTAATCAAAAGTAATTTTGAGCATTTTTTCATATGACTATAGATGGCTTTAATTTCTTCCTCTGAGAACTGCCTGTTCATATCCTTTGACCATTTATCAATTGGGGAATGACTTGTATTCTTATACACTTGACTTAGTTCTCTATATATTTTAGAAATGAGGCCCTTATCAGAGAGACTGGCTGCAAAAATTCTTTCCCAATTTTCTACCTTCCTTCTAATCTTAATTGCATTGGCTTTGTTTGTGCAAAAACTTTTCAATTTAATGTAATCAAAATTATCCATTTTGCTTTTTATAATGTTCTCTATCTCCTGTTTGGTCATGAATTCTTCCGTTCTCCATAGATCTGATAGGTAAACTATTCCTTGCTCTCCCAATTTGCTTATAGTTTCAGCCTTTATATCTAAATCATGAACCCATTTTGACTTTAATTTGGTATGTGGTGTGAGATGTTGGTCTATGCCTAGTTTCTTCCATACTCTTTTCCAGTTTTCCCAGAGTTTTTTTTCAAAGAATGTGTTCTTATCCCAGAAGCTGGTGTCTTTGGATTTATCAAATAAAAGATTACTATAGTCATTGACTACTGTGTCTTGCATGTTTAACCTATTCCACTGATCCATCACTCTATTTCTTAGCCAGTACCAAGCAGTTTTGATGATTGCTGCTTTATAATAAAATTATAGCTAGGCTATCCCCTGCATTTCTTTTCATTAGTTCCCTTGATATTCTGGACCTTTTGTTCTTCCAAATGAATCTTGTTATTATTTTTTTTTTGGTAGTTTGATTGATATGGCACTGAATAAGTAAATTAGCTTAGGTAGAATTGTCATTTTTATTGTATTAGCTTGGTCTACCCATGAGCAACTGATGTTTTTGTAATTATTAAGATCTGACTTTATTTGTATGTAAAGTGTTTTATAATTGTGTTCATAGAGTTCTTGGGTTTGTTTTGGGAGGTAGATTCCTAAATATTTTATAACATCTACAATAAGTTTAAATGGAATTTCTCTTTCTATCTCTTGATGTTGGGCTTTGTTGGTAACATATACAAATGCCGATGATGTATGTGGGTTTATTTTATAGCCTGCAACTTTGCTAAAGTTGTTTATTATTTCAAGTAGTTTTTTGGTTGATTCTCTAGGATTCTCTAAGTATATCATCATGTCATCTGCAAAGAGTGATAGCTTTGTTTCTTCTTTGCCTATTCTAATCCCTTCAATTTCTTTTTCTTCTCTTATTGCTAAAGCTAACATTTCCAGTATGATATTGAGCAACAGTGGTGATAATGGACACCCTTGTTTCACCCCTGATCTTATTGGAAATGCTTCTAGCTTGTCCCCATTACATATGTTGCTTGCTGAAGGTTGTAGGTAGATGTTACTTATTGTTTTAAAGAAGACTCCATTTATTCCTATGCTCTCTAGTGTTTTTCATAGGATTGGGTGTTACATTTTTTCAAAAGCTTTTTCTGGATTTATTGAGAAGATCATGTGGTTTTTGTTAGTTTTGGTGTTGATATGCTCAATTATGCTGATAGTTTTCCTGATATTGAACCAGCCCTGCATTCCTGGTATAAATCCTACCTGGTCATAGTGTATTATTCTTGTGATAAGTTGCTATGATCTATTTGCTAATATTTTGTTTAAAATTTTTGCATCTATATTCATTAGAGAAATTTGTCTATAATTTTCTTTCTCTGTTTTGACTCTTCCTGGTTTAGGTATCAGCACCATATTTGTATCAAAAAAGAATTTGGTAAGACTCCTATTTTCCCAAATAGTCTATATAGTATTGGAATTAATTGTTCTTCAAATGTTTGATAGAATTCACTTGTAAATCCATATGGCCCTGGTTCATCAATGGCTTGTTCAAATTCTTTTTCTGAGATGGGGTTATTTAAGTATTTTACTTCCTCTTCTGTTAATCTGGGCAATTCATATTTTTGTAAATATGTATCCATTTCACTAAGATTGTCAAATTTGTTAGCATACAGTTGGGCAAAGTAGTTCCTAATTATTGTTTTAATTTCCTCTTCCTTGGTGGTAGCTTCACCCTTTTCATTCTTGATATTAGTAATTTGGTTTTCTTTCTTTTTTTAATTAAAATAACCAAAGGTTTATCTATTTTATTTTTTTTCATAAAACTAGCTCTTAGTTTCATTTATTAGTTCAATAGTTTTCTTAATTTCAATTTTAATAATTTTTCCATTGGTTTTCAATATTTCTAATTTGGTGTTAATTGAGGATTTTTAGTTTGTTCTTTTCCTAGTTTTTTTAGTTGTATGACCAATTCATTGATCTCCTCTTTCTCTATTTTATTTATGTAAGCATTTAGAGATATAAAACTTCCCCTAAGAACTGCTTTCATTGCATCCCATAAGTTTTGTTATATTGTCTTATTATTATCATTCTCTTGAATGAAATTATTGATTGTTTCTATGATTTGTTGTTTGACCCAATCATTTTTCAGGATTAGATTATTTAGTTTGCAATTATTTTTTAGTCTTTCTTTCCATTGCCCTTTTTTACATATAATTTTATTGCATTATGATCTGAAAAGGATGCATTTAATATTTCTGCCTTTCTGCATTGGATTGTGAGGTTTTATGCCATAGTAGATGGTCAATTTTTTTGTGTATGTGCCATGTACCCCCAAGAAAAAAGTATATTCCTTTCTATCCCCATTCAGTTTTCTCCAGACATCTATCATACCTAACATTTCTAATGTTCTATTCACCTCCTTAACTTCTTTCTTGTTTATTTTGTGGTCAGATTTATCTAGTTCAGAGAGGGGGAGGTTGAGGTCCCCCACTAGTATAGTTTTGCTGTCTATTTCTTCCTGTAACTCCCTGAACTTTTCCTCTAAGAATTTGGATGCTTTACCATTTGGTGCATATATATTTGGTAATGATATCACTTCATTTTCTATGGTGCCTTTTAGCAGGATATAATTTCCTTCCTTATCTCTTTTGATAAGATTTCCTTTTGCTTTTGCTTTCTCTGAGATCAGGATTGCTGATGAGCAAATTGCTGGATGAGCAAAACCCCCAAAAGAGCCCTCACCATAGAAAGCTACTATGGCTACATGGACAATCAAAACACAAACTCAGAAGAAGACAATAATGTTAAAATGCCCACAGGTGAAGAGCCCAAAAAATCCTCTTGGAAGATCTCAAAAAGGATTTTAAAAATCAAGTAGGAGAGGAAGAAGAAATAATGGAAAAGAAATGAGAGTTATGCAGGAGAATTATTGAAAAAAAGAGTCAACACCTTTGGAAGGAAAAACAAACATTGACTCCTGAAGAAAACAACTCCTTAAAAATAGAATTGGCCAAATGGAAAAGGTATGAAGGCTAACTGAAGAAAATAATTCCTTAAAATTTAGAATTGGGCAAGTGGAAGGTAATGACTCTATAAGACATCAAGAATCAGCCAAACGAAATCAAAAGAATAGAAAAATGAAGTAAATGTAAAATACCTCATTGGAAAAACAACTGATCTGAAAAATAAATCCAGAAGAAATAATTTAAAAATTATTGGATTACCAGAAAACAATGATTAAAAAAAAAAGAACCTGGACAACATCTTTCAAGAAATTATCAAGGAAAACCACCCTGATATCCCAGAACCAGAGGGTAACATAATCATTGAAAGAATCCACTGATCATTTTTCAAAAGAGATCTCAAAATGAAAATTCCAAGGAATATTGTAGCCAAATTCCAGAATTATCAGGTCAAGGAGAAAATATTGCAAGCAGCCAGAAAGAAACAATTCAAATATCAAAGAGCCATGATCAAGATTACACCGGACATAACAACTTCTACATTAAAGGATCTGAAGGTTTGGAATATGATATTCCAGAAGGCAAAGGAGCTTGAATTACAATCAAGAATCAACTACCCAGCAAAACTAAGTATAATTTTTCAAGGGAAAAGATGGACATTCAATGAAATAGGGGAATTTCAAACTTTCCTGAGGAAAAGACCAGAACTGAACAGAAAATTAAATCTTCAAATACAAGACTCAAGAGAAACATAAAAAGGTAAGCAGGAAAGAAAAAAAAAACATTTATTCATAAGATTAAACCATTTACATCCCTACATGGGAAGATGATACTTGTAACTCTTGAGAACTGTATCTCTATTGAAGCAGTGAGAAAGGGTATACATAGACAGAGAGTATGGGTATAAGTTAACTTTGTTGTGATGCTATTAAAAATAATTAAAGAGTGAGAAAAAGGACTATACTAGGAGAAGAGGAAAGTAGGAGGCAAAATAGGGTAAATTACATCACATGAAGAGGTACAAAAGACCTATTATGCTAGAGGGAAAAAAGGAAAGGGGTGAGCATTGTTTGAACCTTACTTTCATCAGATGTGGCTCAAAAAGGGAATAACATACACACTCAGTTGGGTATAGAAATCTATCTTACCTTAAATTTTGAGGAGAAAGGGAAAAGAAGAAGGGGGGCTGATATAAGGGAGGTAAGTTTCAGGGAGGAAGTGGTCAGTAGTAAAACACAGGTGGGGAGGGACAAGGTGAAAGGAGAGAGAAAAGTATAAATGGAGAAAATAAGATAGAGGGAAATACACAGTAATCATAACTATTAATGTGAATGGGATGAACTCTCCTATAAAACAGAAGGAGATAGCAGAGTGGATTAAAAACCAAAAACTTACAACATGTTGTTTACAAGAAACACATTTGAAGCAGAGAGTTATACTCACAGTAAAGTTAAAAGGCCACAACAGAATATATTACACTTCAGCTGAAATAAAAAAAGCAGGGATAGCAATCCAGATCTCAAAGTAAAAGCAAAAAATAGATCTAATTAAAAGAGATAAGGAAGAAAACTATACATTGCTAAAAGGTACCATAAGCAATGAAGTAATATCAATACTAAACACACACACACACACACACACACACACACACACACATCAAGTGGTATAGCATCCAAATTCTAGAGGAGAAGTTAAATGAATTACAGGAAGAAATAGATAGCAAAACTATACTAGTGAGGGACCTCAATCTCCCCCTCTCAGAACTAGATAAATCTAACCTCAAAATAAACAAGAAAGAAGTTAAAGTGGTGAATAGAATTTTAGAAAAGTTAGATATGATAGATATTTAGAGAAAACTTAATGTGGATAGAAAGGAATATAACTTTTTCTCAGTGGTACATAGCATCTACACAAAAACTGACCATGTAATAAGCACATATAAAACCTCACAATCCAATGCAGAAAGGAATAAATATTAAATTCATCCTTTTTAGATCATGACACAATAAGAATTAAATGTAAAAAGGGCCATGGAAAGATAGACTAAAAATTAATTTGAAACTAAATAATCTAATTCTAAAGAATGAGTAGGTCAAGCAGCAAAAATAGAAACAATCAGTAACTTCATCCAAAAAAATAACTATAATGAAACAACATACCAAAACTTAGGGGATGTAGTCAAAACAGTTCTCATGGGAAATTTTATATCTTGAAATGCTTACATGAATAAAATAGAGAAAGAAGAGATGAATGAATTAGGTATGCAATTAAAAAGCTAGAAAAAACACAAATTAAAAATTCCCAATTAAATACCAAATTAGAAATTCTGAAAATAAAAAAGAAAGTAATAAAATTGAAAGTAAAAAAAAAAAACTATTGAACTAATAAATAAACCTAAAAGCTGACTTGATAAAAAAAGTCCAATAAAATAGTAAACCTTTGGTTAATTTGATTAAAAGAAAAGAAAGAAGAAAACCAAATTACCAGTATCAAAAATGAAAAGGCTGAATTAACCATCAATGAAGAGGAAATTAGAACAATAATGAAGAGCTATTTCACCCAAATGTATGCCAACAAATCTGACTATCTAAATGAAATGGATGAATATTTCCAAACATATAAGTTGCCCGGATGAAGAGAAGAGGAAATAAAATATTTAAATAACACCATTTTAGAAAAACAAATTGTAGAAGCCATCAGTGAACTCCCTAAGAAAAAAGTCTTCAAGGGATGGATTTACAAGTGAATTCTACCCAACATTAAAAACAAAAAACAATTAATTCAAATACTATATAAACTATTTTGAAAAGCAGACAAAGAAGTAGTCCTATCAAATTCCTTTTATGACCCAAACATTAGGTACTGAGACCTAAACTGGGAAGAGCAAAAACAGAGAAAAAAATTATAAACCAATTTCCCTAATGAATGTTGATGCAAAGATTTTAAATAAAATATTAGCAAAGAGGTTACAGCAATTTACCACCAAGCAAATACGCTATGACCAGGTGGGATTTATATCAGGAAGGCAGGGTCGGTTCACTATTAGGAAAACTATCAGCAAAAATAACTAATCAATAACAAAACCAATACAAATCATATGATTATCTCTATAGATGCAGAAAAAAAAAGCTTTTTGACAAAATACAGCACCCATTCTTACTAAAATCACTACAGAACATAGGAATAAATGGAGATTTCCTTGAAATGATAAGCTGTATCTTTCTAAAACCATCAGCAAGCATTATATGTAATTGGGATAAGCTAGAATCTCTCCCAATGAGATCAGGGGTGAAACAAAGATGCCCATTATCACCACTAGTATTCAATATTGTACTAGAAATGTTAGCTTTAGCATAACAGAAGAAAAGGAAATTGAAGGAATTAGAGTAGGCAATGATTAAACAAAACTATCACTCTTTGGATGATATGATTGTATACTTAGAGAATCCCAGAGATTCAACTAAAAAACTACTTGAAATAATTAACAATTTTAGAAAATTATATCCTTGTATCCTTTTGCAGGATATAAGATAAACCCATATAAATCATCAGCATTTCTATATACGACCAGCAAAGTCCAACAGTAAGAGATAGAAAGAGAAGTTCCTTTTAAAATAGACAATATAAAATATTTGGGAGTCTATCTGCCAAGACAAACCCAGGAACTATATAAACACAAGTATAAAACACTTTCACACAAATAAAGGCAGATCTAAACAATTGGAAAAATATTAATTGCTCATGTGTAGGCTAAGCTAATATAATAAAAATGATAATTCTACCTAAATTAATATACTTATTCAGTGTTATACCAATGAAATTATTTTATAGAGCTAGAAAAAATAACAAAATTCATCTGGAAGAACAAAAGGCCAAGAATATCAAGGGAATTAATGAAAAAACTGCAAAGGAAGGTAGCCTGGCAATACCAGATCTAAAACTATGTTATGAAGCAATAATCATCAAAATTATTTGGTACTGGCCAAGAAGTACGGTGATGGATCAGTGGATTAGGTTAGGTCCATAAGACACAGTAATAAATGACCATAGTAATTTACTGTTTGATAAATCTAAAGACTCCGGCTTCTGGGATAACAATTCACTATTTGACATAAACTGATGGGAAAACTGCAGGATCTAGACCAATAAATCATACTGTATATCAAAATAAGGTCAAAATGGGTACATGATTTAGATTTAAAGGGTGATACTATGAGCAAATTAGAAGAGCAAAGAATAATTTACCTGTCAGATCTATGGAGGAAGGAAGAATGTATGACCAAACAAAAGATAGAGAACATTATGAAATGCAAACTAGATAATTTTGAATACATTAAATTAAAAAAGTTTTGCACAATCAAGACCAACACAACCAAGATTAGAAGGAAAGCAAAAAGTTGGGAAACAATTTTTATAGCATATGTCTCTGATAAAGGCCTCATTTCTAAAATATATAGAGAACTGAGTCAAATCTATTAGAATACAACTCATTCCCCAATTGATACGTGGTCAGAGGAGATGAACAAGCAGTTTTCAAATGAAGAAATTAAAGATGTCTATAGTCATGAAAAAATGCCCTAAATCACTTTTGTTTGGAAAAATGAAAATTAAAACAGCTCTGACGTACCACCTTACACCTATCAGATTGGCTAATATGACAAAACAGGAAAATAATAAATGTTGGAGAAGATGTGGGAAAATTGGAGCACTGTTGTATTTTGGTGGAATTGTGAACTAATCCAACCATTCTGGAGAGTAATTTGGAACTATGCCCAAAGGGCAATCAAACTATACATACCCTTTGATCCAGCAATATCAGTACTAGGTCTGTATCCCAAAGAGATCATAAAAAGGGAAAAGGACTCACATGTACAAAAAATATTTATAGCAGCTCTTTTTATGGAGGCAAAGAATTGGAAACTGAGGGAATGCCCATCGATTGGGGAATGGCTGAATAAGTTGTGGTATATGAATATAATGGAATACTATTGTTCTTTAAGAAATGATGAGCAGTCAGATTTCAGGAAATCCTGGAAAGCCTTATGTGAACTGATGCTAAGAGAAATGAGCAGAACCAGGAGAACATTGTACACTGTAACAGAAACATTGTGCAATGATCAACTATGACTTAACTTTTCTCAGCAATGCAATGGTCTAAGACAATTCTAAAAGACTTGTGATGGAAACTACTATCCACATCTGGAGAAAGTAGTGTGGATTCTAAATGCAACTCTAAGCATACTATTTTCACTTTTTCTGTCTTGTGGTTTTTTCCTTTTGTTATAATTCTTGTTTCTAACGTGACTAATGTGGAAATATGTTTATCCTGATTGTACATGTATAAACTATATTAGATTGCTTGATGTCTTGGGGAGGGGGGTTGAGAATCAGGGAGGGAGAAAAATTGGAATTCAAAATCTTACAAAATCAATGTTGAAAACTATCTTTACATGGAATTGGAAAAAATAAAATACTACTAAGTGCAAAAAAGAGAATATGTATGGTACTTTTATACTTTAATGTATTTCACCTCCATTAATATGTATTTTACTAATACAGGTTATACCCCCTTTATATCTCCTAATCCTTTTTGATGCTTGTCCATATCTCTTCCTTCAAAGAAATAGATCAATATATTGATGATTATCCTTTAGTTCTTTTCATATCTCAGAATACCAAAGTATCACCCAGACTCCTTGCCATGAATCCATTCTGTCTGGGTAGGTGGTTCAGCCACTTGGCTGCTGAACCTTTCATGGCACTGACATAAGGTGGAAGTTTCTATCTCTATTTCTTTTACAGAAAAGGAGGACTACCAAGTGAAATGGGTGAATATTTACAAAAAAAAATATAAATTGCCCACCATTTGCCCTATCACTGTATCCTAATGTCCTCTGATCTTTGGCCATTGTCAGTCTTTTTGACTTTTGTCTTGCCACTGGATTCTGATGATTCTGGAGGAGAGAGTAAGGCTGATGACTTTACACAGCTCTGTTTCATTTAAATCCAATTCATTTGCAAGTCAAGACATCACACAAGTGATGTCATTGGTTTTCTTTCAGATGAACAACAGTATCCTAAGGTCCTCTAGGCCTTATCAAGTGCCCTATTTCTACCTCTTTTAGACCCTGACATTGTGACCTGATAAAATGATACAGCTAAAGGACCCTAGCCCTAGTCAATTACCTATCTGTTGTGCCTTAGGAGCTAGATGTCACAGTGGAGTACTAGGCCTGGAGTCAGGAAGACTGGAGTACATTCATTTTCATTGATTCCATCTGTTGTCACTTATTCATGCTATATGAGCTCTATAGAGTGTCTTAAATGTAATCATTATATTTAAAACTCTTAAATAAAATCATTATATTTAAAACTCTTAAATAAAATCATTATATTTAAAACTCTTAAATAATCAATTCTGCTATTTTAAAAAAGATAGTAATGAGGCATATCCAATGTAACGTCCTCAGAGATGATCAACCATCTGAATCAGAATTTGGATGCATTAGATATAATAAACCCCCAGGGTGCTTCTGGCCATGTAGTGATCCCATCCTGAAAGATACAAACCTTGAGTGGTCTCTTGATCCTCTGCAAGAGTATGGTGTACTGCATCAGGTAAAGGGAGAGACAGCTTCAAGCTAGTTCTTTTTTTAGATGCTTTATGTGACAGCATGTAACTTTCAGATTTCCATTGAGAGTCATGAGAAAGGTAGGCCTTTTCCCACTGTGGTATCATGGCTTCCTTATCACCTCACAGAAAGCCAAATTCTTCAGGTGGATTTGTCTAGACTTGGAGGTGACCTTGTAGTTAAATATGTCCATTGGTCCTAGGTCCAAAGAGTAGGGCTGGCTGGCAGGAAGGGATGCTTCTGCACTGGAGAAAAATATTAAACAAAAAACAATTACCAAGAGGACTGGCCATGAAGGAGACTGAAGCAGGAACTATGGAGCACTTAGAGCTTGGTAGGGCATCATCTACTGCATTCTTGGCCATTGCCAGTCAGTCTGACTTTTGTCTTGCCATTAAACTTTGATGACTTTGGAAGAGAGAGTGAGGCTGATGACTTTGTGCAGCTCTGCCTCACTTAAATCCAATTCATTAGCCAGTGAAGACATAATCCTGTGATGTCACTGGTCTACTTTGAAAATGAAGGATGAACAACAACAACCATACTTGATTTACATTTTTACATTTGGTCATTTCTACTCCTCACTCCCAATTTAGGTAGACTTAGACATGAGTCCAAACCTAAGTTACAAATAATTTGTCCTAAGGCAAAAAGTTTACCATTTAACAAGCCAAATTGTATGAAAAAAGGTTATCTAAAACTTTCTTTTCAGAGGCCAGACTTCCACAGGACTGGCCACAGCAGTCTGGGTGGGACATGTACCTGGGTTCAGTAAAGAAAAACATTATAAGGAGAGGAGCCCTTGTGGGATCAGCAATAGTTCTTCAATGTTAGCTTTTCTTTGATGATTATAACCCTATTTCTTCTCAAAGTAAAACCTTGAACTATACAAGTAAGTTAGTTTGAAATACATTTCAGGCTAATCTAGCAGTTATAGATTGAATTCTCTTCTAGATTATGGGGAATTCAATTCATTCCTGTCTTTGAAAGCCTAAATAACCCATGCAAAATGATCGGTTACTTTTTTTCCCTTCACTTCAATCAAAAAGCCTTTAGGGCTTATAATCAGAATATTTTATTCACTTAGTAATATAGCTTCTATTGCTTTGTCACACTTAATAAAAGAAAGGGAAAAAATAACAGCCTCTGAGACTTCAATGACACAATTAGACAATGACTTCAATGACACTTTTGACAGGTAAAAAAGAAAGACCTCTTTCACTTTACATATGATTTTAGGGGTACCACATTGCTGTTTTTACTTGGTATTTTATGAAGAATATACTTGATTTCTTTCCCTTGTCCTTTATACTTATTTGGATACAAAGCCATTTGTATCAGATTTTAAGTCATTAATATCCTCATTATCAACAAATTTTAATTTGATAAACAGAAGGGAGGCACTAATCAGCAAAAAATGCCACAAGTGTGGAGAGAATTTTTAGAACGTCTTTTGGCAAATGAGAATGCCTTGGCAGACACATATCGATGGAATCCTCCCAAGCTTGTTCTCTATGAACATGGTCACCCTGAAGCTTAGTGGCCACCTGTCTAATCTATAAATTAGAGGATGTGCTAACAGGATAACTGTACTTCTATAGGCACAAGAGATCCAATGTAACAGGCAGCGTGGCTTTTAAATTGATCTATTAAGTTGAGCTATAGAAGCTAAGTAAATGGCGGAAGATCAGTGAGTAGCCTATGAACTTCTTTAGGGTTTAGAATCATGGAATTTGGGCCTAGAAGGAACTTTAAAAATCCCTTGATTTAACTCCTTAATTTAATATGTCAAGAGACTAAGACTGATAGAGGTTAAAATCTTTGACCAAGGCTACTCAGCTAGTAAATGTAAACACCCATATTTGCACCTAGGACCTCTGACTTCCAATCCACCGCTCTGAATATAGGTAAGTTTTTCCTTAGCTTTAGAAGCCTTTTCTCTCAAATATAAAGTTGAGTGGATTGAAGTCATAGAGTGTCTTAAGGGTGAGAGGGTTAGAACTCTACCTGGACGAATATCACCTTGTGTTGTCTATGGCACACATTCACTGTATCTACTGAATTAGGTCAGGAGCTGGCAGCTCAGTGATGTGTTACGGCCTGTCATTGGGAGCTACCACTGGGATGGCACTGAGCTTCTTAAAGAAAATGAGGGCTACAGCTAGGTGGCGCAGTGGATAGAGTGCTGGCCCTGGATTCAGGAGGATCTGAGTTCAAATCCGGCCTCAGACACATAACACTTACTAGCTGTGTGATCCTGGGCAAGTCACTTAACCCCATTGCCTAAAAAAAAAAAGAAAAAGAAAATGAGGAATAATCATGTGTAACACATGATCTACAGTTACTCTACCAATCCCCGTTAGTTTGCTGCATAAAAATACTCAAGTGGCTTAATCTCTTCGAGACTCACAAAAATCATCTGTAACTGGGGAAAAATAATACTTTATCATAAACATGGCTTCATTAAAGAAATACTAAACCTATTTTTTGAAAGAGTTAGCAGTTATTGAACATCTAACAAAAGAATTGGTTATTACCAAGTATCAGTATGGCTTCTCCATGAATAAGTCATGTCAATCAAATTTTATTTCTTTTTTTTGACAGTTACTAAGATGGTAAACCAGGAGATTACCATAATTATAGCATGCCTGAATTTTACTAAAGTATTCAACAAAAATAAAGCAAAAAATTAACATTAATAAAGCATTTAAAAATATATCATGCTTTTCTTATGGAAATGATAAAGAGATATGAGATCCCAGGTAAAGGATACAAATTATCCTTTGTAAAAAGGATAATTAATATTATCCTGTATTTTTTAACAAACAACATTATTACTCTGTAACCCACCCTATTCCACTTTTTGTCAAATCCTATTTCTCTGCATAACTCAAAAGGAGATGTCTCCCACTTCTTTAGAACTAATAGCATTGTTGAGGATGTCCCTCGGGCATTTGTTGCCACCACTTTGAAATGGGACCTTTGCTTCTGTTTACCTAGAAACAAAAGAATGAGATTAGGTTGGGCCCCTTCCCAGATGATGGCTCTCTTGTCCTTGCTTTTCCTCATCAGCCTTAGGGGTGGTTCAGTCTCCAAGGGGAAGGCTAACTGGGAGAATCCTGATGAGGATGGTTCTATCTTTCTAGCCAAGATAACTAGAGGTTGCTGAGTGTCATAAAGCAATTAGAATGTTTTAATTATCAGAGAGGAGCATGATCAGCCACCTCTGAAGACCAGCCAACTTTTCCCAGCTAAATATAAGGCTTTTTAAAAAAAATTAGTTTAACAGTATTTTATTTTCCCCTGTTACATGTCAAGAAAATTTTAGCATTCATTTTTACAAGATTTTGAGTTTCAAATTTTTCTCCTTCCCTCCTTCCTTCCCTCCCCTCCCCTCTCCTGAAAATGATAGGCAGCTTGACATAGTTTATACATGTGCTATCATATAAAAATTTTCCATATTAGTTACAGTTGTGAAAGAAGAAACAGATCAAAAGAAAAAGAAACAAGAAAGAATAAAGTAAGTGGAAAAATATGCTTCAATCTGCACTCAGAGTCCATCAGTTATTTATCTGGATTTGGACAGTATTTTCCTTCCAGAGTCCTTTGAACTTTTCTTGGATCATTGTGTTCCTGAGAAAAGCTGAGTCATTCATCACACAATGTTGCTATTACTGTGTACAATGTTCTCCTGGTTCTGCTAATTTCACTCAGCATCAGTTCACATAAGGCTTTCCAAGATTTTCTGAAATCTCACTGCTTATCATTTCTTAAAGAACAATAGTATTCCATTATAATCATATACCACAACTTATTCAGCCATTCCCCAATTGGTGGGCATTCTCTCAGTTTCCAATTCTTTGCCACCATAAAAAGAACTGCTATAAATATTTTTGTACATGTAGATCCTTTTCCCTTTTTTTATGATCTCTTTGGGTTATAGACCTAGTGCTGGTATTGATGGATCAAAGGGTGTGCACAGTTTGATTGCCTTATGCGTATAGTACCAAATTACAGTCCAGAATGGTTGGGTCAGTTCACAACTCCACCAACAATACATTAGTGTCCCAATTTTCCCACATCCTCTCCAACATTTAATGTTTTCATTTTTTTTGTCATATTAGTCAATCTGATAGGTATGATGTGGTATCTCAGAGTTGTTTTACTTTTCATTTTTCCAAACAAAAGTGATTTAGAACACTTCTTAATATGCCTATAGATAGCTTTAATTTCTTCATCAGATAACTGCCTATTCATATCCTTTGACCATTTATCAATTGGGGAATGGCTTGCGTTCTTAAAAATTTGCCTCAGATCTCTATGTATTTGAGAAATGAGCATTCATCAGAGACACTTTCTGTAAAGATTCTTTTGCAGCTTTCTGCTTTCCTTCTAATCTTGGTTACATTGGTTTTGATTGTACAAAAACTTTTTAAAGTAATATAATCAAAATTATCTATTTTATGTTTTGTAATGTTCTTTATCTCTTGTTTGGTCACGAAATCTTTACCTTTCCTTAGATCTGACAAGTAGACTACTTCTTGCTCTTCTAATTTGCTTATGGTGTCACCCTTTATGTCTAAATCATGCACCCATTTGACCTTATCTTGGTGTATTGTGTGAGATTTGGTGTATATCTAGTTTGTGTCCTATTGTTTTCCAGTTTTCCAGCAGTTCTTGTTAAATAGTGAGTTTTTATCCCAAACACTGGGGTCTTTGGGTTTATCAAATACTAGGTTATTATGATCATTGGCTACTGTGTCTTGTGTACCTAATCTATTCCAGGGATCCACCACTCCATTTCTTAGCCAGTAACAGATCATTTTGATGATTACTGCTTTATAATATAGTTTGAGACCTTGTATTGCTAGGCCACTTTCCTTTGCATTTTTTCCCGTTAATTCCATTGATAGTCTTGACCTTTTGTTCATAAGGCTTTTCTAATAGCTGACCACACCATCCTACCCCTCCTTTGGGATCTCAGTACATATAGGCTTTTCAGCCCCATCTTTGTAACTGACTGAGAGGGGATAATCTGACCAATTTTATTAACAGTTACACATGTCACTGTTAATAAACTGTTATCTTGCCCAGAAAATTTGCTTCTTTTTACTTTTGTTACATTTTTACTTGCCACAGTAATAATTTCTAATAACAGTTGGCATTTTTTCTTGCCACAGTAATAATATTTAATAACAGCTGTTACTTTTGGGCTGGACAAATGATTTACATACATTATCTCATTTGATCTGGTTGAATCTCTAGATCCAAAGAGTAGACTTTCATAGTTGATGTCTATTAATATGGTTAATAAGTTCAATAGTTCAATGTCAGGATGGAAAGAAGTCTCTAGTGGGCTATCACAGAGTTCTGTGCTTGAGAGATTGTGGGTTTCTCCTTATTAGGAATCCAAGCAGCTTTATGATCATTTATTGACTATTTTGGAGAGAATACTCATTTTAGTAAATAAATAAAGAAGACAGTCATTTAGATCCCTTTCAACTCTAAAATTCTATAATTTTGTGATTCAAGTATGCATTGAAATAATCACTTCTGACATTCCTTCTGACTCTGAGTTTTTGTAAAGCCACATCTTAAAGACCATAGAAATGCAAATTGACATTATTACTATTGTATCTTACATATACTAGGCATAACAAAAAACAGAGGTGATAGAAAATGCACAGCAAAAAATTTAGACAGTGATCCAATGGCAGTAGACTCCTCCAGAATGAGGCTGAGGAGTAGAGTCAAGGATGGTGGGCAGGACAGGGCCTAACAAACAGAGCAAGCAATCCTAGGTAGACCACCTCAGTCATATGGGCTAAAATAAGTCACAATAAGTAAATAAATTGTTAATAAATGGCAGATCCTGAAGTGTGTTGAGACTAATCAAGTCAAACAAATTTAAGCAGTCCTTTCATTCCTTTCTTGTGGCACATGTGACTTATCTGGAGTCTACATATATATGTATATATATATGTAAAAACACCAGTACCAGTATCCAGTTCAAATTCGACCAAGTAATAGCTCAAGGAGATTTACAGAATCACAGGAAAATAGAATTTTAGAGTTGGAATAGTCCCCAGAAGCCTTCTAGTTCAATTCATGCCTGTACTGGTATGCCCTCTATAACACCAAGTGGTCATTCAGCCTTACCTTTAGCTATGAGGCACAGTGGCTAAAGTGCTGGATTTAAAATCAGTAAGACCTGAATGCAAGTCTAGCCTCAGAGATTTCTGGCTCTGTGACCTTGGGCAAAATATAACTTTTTAAAAATTTCCTCACCTGGCAAATGGGTATTATAATAACACCAACTGCACAGGGTTGTTGTGAGGGTAAAATGAGATGATAATTGTAAAGTACCTTAAGCATGATATATGCTATTATTATTGTTGCTCTTATTGTTATTATTATTATTAGTAGTAGTAGTAGTAGCACTAGTACTACTAAGTAGTACTACTGCTAGCAGTAATTGTAGTTATAAGAAAGGTAAGACCATTCTCCCTAGATAACACAGTATATTTTTGGACTCCTTCTTCTTCTTCTTCTTCTTCTTCTTCTTCTTCTTCTTCTTCTTCTTCTTCTTCTTCTTCTTCTTCTTCT
>NW_020954652.1:6739240-6753836 GCF_900497805.2 Vombatus ursinus
CTTCTTCTTCTTCTTCTTCTTCTTCTTCTTCTTCTTCTTCTTCTTCTCCTTTGCCAATTTCCCTTTTTATAAAAAATGTTAGCCTTTCTACATTGTCCATCCACTGTTCCTATTTCTCCTTTACAAAAGCCTTAATATAATGCCTCATCATGGCATAGAGTTGACCTACCTTTGAAGTAGGCCAGTGAAGCACACAATCATCTAGTTTCTGCCATAATGGAAAGGCCTCGATGATAGTGATGAGAACAGACTGACCCTATTTTTTTAAAGACAAACTTAGAAAATCACAGAAAGACACATCATCAGAAGCCAGGACACCTTGTGATGAAACATTTTGGTCATGGAAAGCCGTGAAACCATGGAATTTTTAAAAAAATGGATCTCAAACTTGCTCAGTTCCCTTTCATTTCTGTAGTTATGGTAACAGAGTGACAGGAAAGTGGTCAGAAAAGGGTCTAAAAGTCACAATTTTTAAACCTTAATGTAACTGTTGGTGTACTAAATATGATATCCTGGCCAAATGACCAACACGTGACATATTTTTGAGGACCTGAATCATAATGTATCTTGAAATTCTTGCTATCCAATACAATCATCAAGGACAATTCCAAAGGGTTCATGATGAAAAGTACTATCCATATCCAGAGAAAGAACTGATGGAGTCTGAATGGAGATCAAAACATACTATTTTCACTTTCTTTTTTTTCATGGCTTTGTTTTTCAGTTGTTTTCTTTCACAACATGACTAATATGGAAATATGTTTTGCGTGATTGCACATGTCCAACTTATGTAAAATTGCTTACCATATTAAGGAGGAGGGAGCAAAGGAATGATGGAGAGAATTTGGAACTCAAAAGTTTTTTTTAAAAAGGATGTTAAAATTATTTTTAAATGTATTTGGGGAAAATATCATTAAGGAAAAAATTTTGTTATCAATTAAACAAGAAGAAAGAAGATACAGTCAAATGAAAGGAAAGCTCATCATTCCATGTTCTCCACGGAAAGACAAAGAAATGAGTTGATGGAGTGGGTTTTATTGTATCTCCAAAGCTAAAAAAATAACATTTCATGAAACATTTGGTCACCACATATTGAAGTTCTAATGATAAGTATTAGCAAAAGGATTTCCAAGAAAATAATTTTAGCTTCCATAGCAACAACAGTTGCTATGAATGGAGTGATACAGAAATTCTTCAAAGTACTTGATAAGAACATCATAATTGAATCAACATGCACTCTAATACTTGGTGAGTTCTGTGCAAAGGTGAGGAAGAGAGAAGAAGGAGAAATATATGGGAAGTATGGTTCAAAAGAAAGACAGGAGAAAGTCTAATGACATGTAGATTATGTTGAAGACTTATACTTCTATACGATAAACCCTCTTTTTTTTTTTGTTACAAATAAATAGGTAGGTGTGTGACATGGGAGACACCCAAAACTAACAAACTTAATCCTACAATGAACAAAATTGATTATATTTTAAGAGCCAAAAAACATGCATGAAGGAGATATCCTTGAGTTAGTGGTATGTCCACAGTTAGATCACTGATGAATCAGAGTTAAGACTAGAATTTATAAAGAAGGAGGAAGAAAAAGGGAAAGAGAATGGAGAAGGAGGAGAAGAAAGAGAAGAAGGAGAAGAAGAAAGAGAAGAAGAAACAAAGGCAGAAAGAGTAATAATGAGGAAAAGTTAGAGAATACAATTAAAAAGATTTAACCCTGAATTATTTAAATAAAGTAGTAAAATTTTTCTAAATGGGAAATGTATAGTAGAAATGACATCAATACCCACTACAATAATTTCATTCCAGAGTTAAACTAATATAAATTAATTGCTATAGAAAGGAGACCAAAAGAGCCCTGAAAGCACTTTAGTCAGCAAATATTTGACCTGCTTGCCAAATGGAGAGAGACAGCTGCCAAAGTTAACACCGAGTTAGACTATAAACTCATCCATAAAAACTTACGAAGAAGGATGATGGACTATTATGAGCAGTTCTGTTTCATAGAGCAGAGAGAATTGGAAGATGGAGCCAGTCTAAAGAAAACTTGGCAAGTGATCTAACTAAGCAAATAATGCCAAGGACATTCAAGGATGAAAAGGAAAGGAGAGCAATACACAAAAGAAACATGGAAAAGATGTCAGGAAGAATGCAAAGAAGACCTTCATCATGTTGGGTGGATCATCTGTGGAGAACTTTTGAAAGTACCAGGATAAGTTTTACAGGATTGGTAGGCACAGATGTATTCTAATGCACACCGCTGAAGACAACTCCCAAATAGATGAGATCATGTATCTGAGTATTTCGGCTCCTAGTCTGTCCTCTGGGGCCAAGATAATGAGTTCATTGCCTCATCTACGTGAAGATTCTTTAAATATTGATTAAAGTAAGCATACTTTCATTTCATTCCCTTCACAGTTTTTTCAAATCCATCAGTTTTTATTGAAAGATGTGGCTTTTGGTTGTCTCTCGTAGCTTCTGCTATGGGTGCAGACTTCTCTCTTCCTAGGTGTGGGTGATTAGAGTCAATGCTTTACAGATATACCACAAGCTTTGAGTCTGAATTACGCTCACATGATAAATCTAATAAGTCAGCCAATTCTGCTTCGAAACTTCTTGTTCAGAATTTCATCCCCAAAGTATACATATGTGATCGTATACAGAGGAATAACCCAGAAAACAGAGCTAAGACTTCCCAAAAGGGCAAGTGTGAACTACTTTAATCTCTCTAAATGCTGCTATTATTAGACCTGTTCAACATGTCTGTCTCTGGAATGCAAGAGCCCCTGAAAAATTGTCCCCCTCTAATATTCTGGGTGACTGAACTGTGTAACTGAATCCATAATGACCTCAACTTCTTTCATATAAACCTATGTCCCATGTTAGGACACCTCCCCCAACAGCCAACATGGAACAATGGTTAGAGTGCTACATTTGGAGTGAAGAATATGGGGATGTAAGTTCTGCCATTTTACTTAAAAGCTGTGTAACAAAGGGTCAAGTCACTTTACTTCTCCCAGCCTCAATTTCCTCATCTATAAAATGGGGATAATTGTACAGATCTCATAGCATTGTTGTGGGGCTCAAGAGAAAAAAATGTGTGAAGTGACTGGTAAACTTTAAAACACTCTATAAATTATAGTTTTTGTTTTTATTATCCCATGGCACAGAGGGTAGAATGATGAACTCAGAGTCAGGAAGAAATGAATTCAAATCCTGCCTCTAACTCAAACTGACTGACTTTGAGTAATTCATTAATCTCTACATGTCCCTGGCAACTCTCTAAGATTATAATTTGCACAGTAGCTGTTATCAGTGGAGAGAGTTACTTCACCAGGAGTTCCTTATGGTTGAAATCACAGAGACTGTCAAAAATTATCAGTTTTTATGGTTTCTATTCTTTATTTCTAGTATTCCTGGAGGACTGGCTACCTAGGTCAGCCAGATGCCCATTATTCCAACATTTTAAGCATTCATGGTTTAATTGGTATGGGTACTCAATACATTTGCACAGACATTGACTCCTTCATGACCTAGATGGTCTGGCCTCCCAGAGTGAACAGTACTTAGCATCTATATATAGTTGGGAGCTACCATCTAAGGACAAACACCTCATCCATTTTTCAAGAAGAGGCTTTTAGTTTCTTTATGTTCTCCTTCTAGATCCCTAATAAGGGTCAGCTTGTACATTTTAATCAGCTTAGCTTGCTCTCTAGTGGCAGCTTTCCTCCTTCTATTACTTCCCGCCCCAGTCCTGCCTTGGAGAATTTAACTTTTTCATACTAAGAAAAGGGGTTTGGTTGCTTCACATCACCTTCTACATCTAGGAATGGTGTAAAAGATGCCTCACTTGACTTCCTGATTACTTTCTTTCTAGCAGACTTGTTTCCTCCACTTCTTCTGTTATGCCCCCCCAAAACAAACAAACAAACTTCATTCTCCATGTCATACACAACTGCTCTGCAATTCAGAAACAATATTTAAATCAATTTTGTCATTGCTCATAGGAAGAACATGACAATCTACTCCACTATGGTCTAACTCACCATTCCTATAAATTCCAAGCCAATGTGCTCCTTCCTGACCACCACACCTCTTTGTGTACTGTCTACTTCTCTTACAATGTAAGCTCTTTGAGAACAGGGATTTTCTTAGCATTTACATTGTTTTTCTGGTTCTCCTCCTACCTTTCTGACTGTTCCTTCTCTGTCTCCTTTTATGTATCTTCTTTCAGGTCATTCCTGTTAGCTGTAAGTATCCCCAAGGGCTCTGTTTTGCTAGGTGTTATTAGCTCCCATGGATTCAATTATCATCTTCATGCTGATGATTTTTGGGTCATTACAATAGCGTTGGTCTGTATATGATTTGAATAATTCATATCTAATATCAGACTATAGATTTAAAATATATATCAAAGAGATTTCTTATTCTAAGTTTATAGATTATACTTCAAGTTGGGAGATACTTTAGATGTCATCCACACTAACTTTCTGCTTTTATAGAAGAGCGAACTGGGGCCCAAATAACTTGAGTGATCTGGCCACGTAATACAGGCAGTCTTAATGGAAGCAAGAGACAGGATTTAAATTTAGGCCTTGTGATTTCTGATCTCATTTTCTGTCCATTGTAGTGCATTTCCTTTATATGTAGTTCATTACTTAAGAGCAAAACTTGTAATGGAAGGAGAGCTTGTGGAGAAAAACCAAAGAATAGCAGAAGTACAGGGGTGGGCTAAAGACTGAAGAAAGTTTGGAGGTATGATATGTTAGGTCATAGGTTCATAGGAAGATATCTTTAAGGCAACATGAATTTAGAATAGGAAGGCACTCTGTTATTGTTCAGTTATTACCAACTTTTCATGACCCCATTTGGAGTTTTCTTAGCAGAGATTGCCATTCCCTTCTCCAGCTCATTTTACAGATGAGGAAACTTCATGACCATCTAGGTCATGAAGGAGTCAATGTCTGTGCAAATGGATTGAGTACCCATACCAATTAAACCATGAATGCTTAAAGTGTTGTAATAATGGGCATCTGGCTGACCTAGGTAGCCAGTCCTCCAGGAATACTAGAAATAAGGAATAGAAACCATAAAAACTGATAATTTTTGACAGTCTCTGTGATTTCAACCAAACTAAGTGACTTGTCCAGGATCACACAGCTATTAAGTGTCTGAAACCAGATTTGAATTCACAAAAATGAATCTTTCTGACTCGAGGCCCAGCCTCCCATCCACTGTGCCAACTAGCTTCCTAGGAAGGAGAGGGCATTTGGTTCAACTCCCTCATTTTAGGCCCAAGGAGCTAAAGTCACTTTTAGGAGGTCATTCAGCTAAGGCTTGATTGATATGTAAATTGATATGTAAACACAGTTCTCAGCCAGTCATTGCAGGCTTTATTTGCATCAATTTATGCAAGTAAACAACAGCAACACTTTTCTTTGAGATTATTACTGCAGTGGCAAGGTTCCACTTTTTCTTTATTACCACCACAACATGCTTTGCTTTTTCAGGAAGCTCTATATCCTCTGCACCTTTCCTTGAATGGTCTGCTAATGTAATGAAAGGTTGTATCTATAAGTACTACACTTTAGCGCTGGGCAGACAAGGTAGTTGATTAAATTTTCTAATTTTCCTTCAATTGTTCTGGCATCATATGGACATGGTCAATGGCTTGTCATCTCAGAGGAAATGTTATGAAAAGTCAAGGACAGATTCCAAACATTCTGTTAAGATTCAGTAAGTTTTTGGATAATTTTGATTACATTAAATTAAAAGGGTTTTGCATAAACAAAACCAATGCAACGAAGATTAGAAGGGAAGCAGGAAGGTAGGAAACAATTTTTACAGAGTCTCTGATATAGGCCTTGCTTCTCAAATACATAGAAAATTGAGTCAAATTTATAAGAATGCAAGTAATTCCCCAATTGATAAATGGTCAAATGATATGAATAGGCAGTTTTCAGATGAAGAAATGAAAGCTATCTATAGTCATATGGAAAAATGCTCTAAATATTGATTAGAGAAATGCAAATTAAAATAGCTTACGGGTATCACCCTACACCTATCAGATTGGCTAATATGACAGAAAAAGAAAATAATAGATGTTGCAGAAGATGTGGGAAAATTGGGACACTAATGTGTTGTTGGTGGACTTGTGAACTGATCCAACAATTCTGGAGAGCAATTAGGAACTATGCCCAAAGAGCTATAAAACTGTATCCCAAAGAGATCATAAAAAGAGAAAAAAATACCTACATGTATAGAAATACTTATAGCAGCCATTTTTGTAGTGACAAAGAATTGGAAACAGAAGGAATGCCCATCAATTGGAGAATGGCTGAATATGTTATGGTATATGAATGCAATGGAATACTATTGCTCTATAAGAAATGATGAGCAGGTGGATTTCAGAAAAACCTGGAAAGACATACAAAATGATGCTGAGTGAAATGAGCAGAATCAGGAGAACATTGTACACAGTAACGGCAACATTGTATAATGATCAACTATCTCAGCAATACAATGATCCAAGACAATTGCAAAAAACTCATGATGGAAAATGCTATCCATGCCGAGAGAAAGAAATAAGGAGTCTGAATGCAGATCAAAGCATACTATTTTTACATTTTTGTTTTTTGCTTTTTGTGGTTTTTTCCTTTTCTTCTGTTTCTTTTTTCACAACATGACTAATGTGAAAATGTGTTTGCATGATTGAACATGTATAACCAATATCAGATAGCTTACCATCTTGGGGAGGGGAGATGGGAGGATGGGAAGGAGAAAAAAATCTGAAAGTCAAAATCTTCTAAAAAAGAATGTTGAAAATGATCTTTACATGTAGGAAAAATACTATTTCCCAAAAAAGAAGAAAAGAAAATGAAACGATGAGAATACTGAATATTAAACAAAAACATAGAAAATTGGGGAAAAATATAGCAAATAAGACAGTGCTTTAATTGTTTGTATGTGTGTCTGTGTGTGTGTGTGTGTATGTGTGTTTGTGTGTGTGTATGAGATTTCTCTGGGAATATCCTACTTCATCACAATCACCAAACAGAATCATTTTAGAAAGAGAGGAAGTAAAGTATTTCTAGTCTAGATAAGGTAAGCTTCTCTATTGGAGATCTACAGCTTAAAGAGATGTTGAATTAATTCTACTGAGGCACAAAATTCAATGGCAGAGTAAGACCTTTTGTGTCACATTTCAGGATGTAGGAGATTTGTGTAAAAGAGCTTTATGTATTTCTGAAGTCTGTAATTATACAGGAAATGCTGACAAGCTTACGTATCAGAGCTCTATGGGGAACAGAGGTAATAATTTTCCATTTTTTGTTATTGTGTGCTGTTTGTTTG
Source organism: Vombatus ursinus (assembly GCF_900497805.2). Classification (NCBI taxonomy): domain Eukaryota; kingdom Metazoa; phylum Chordata; class Mammalia; order Diprotodontia; family Vombatidae; genus Vombatus; species Vombatus ursinus. The sequence goes on from NW_020954652.1 coordinate 6,746,597, forward strand.
TATCGAGGTTTTGAATAATTTATTTTATTCCTCCAAGGGAAAGTAAACATTATTTCTTTTAAAGCTTAGTTTCATGTCAGAAATGAATGCATGTTTTGCAAAAAGAAATTTCTATTTTTATATTCTGAGAGGTAAAAGATAAGCTGAGCTGAGGCATTGCATTCCAAGACAATGGCTATAGGGTTTGGTGGCAATGTGTGCCAGAGGGAGTGCCTGATTTCAACACACTTTGATTTTCATATAACGATTTAGTAGATGTAAACAATGCTTTAGTCAAAACTGTGTGGGAATGTCTGTTGTTATTGTTGTTGCTGCTGCTGTTTTTGTTGTTGTTGTTTAAAGGGAGTCTGATGATTTATGTCATCAGGAAAGTACAAGAGGGCACTCTTTGAAAAACAACAACATCACCACAGTATCCCCAAACATATGGGAGATTCCAGGTAATTCATTAGTTTTTATTGTTTACATGAGTGGAACAGATTGATAGACACTAAGGAAAACAGATTTCTTTGGTCTTCAACACAGATACACACACAGAAAATCTGGTGTCTTGATTATTTTCTTTGTATAATAACAGCAAAGGATTCAGTGGAACCATTTGGTGGCTAAAGCCAGATAGGGTGTTATGGGCCTATTAGCCCTCCATTGTTGCACCATGTAGTGGCAGAAAGAAATATAGAGGATGGAGCTAATCCTGTGGTTTTAGCATGGAGGGAAAAAGGTGTCATGCTAGGACATGCTAATAGCATGGTGCCACAGAGACCAAGGGCTGAGATGAAAGTAGCTTAATTTACGCAGCTGAATCTGTCTATTCACTACCCATGAATTCAAATTCAGCAAGCATTCGTTAACTATCAAATAGGTTCAAAGGACTATGCTGCTAGATTCTGGACATCATGGTAATGTCTCTTTGGTTTATAGTGCCCTTTGGCATTTTCCGTAAAGAACCATGATATTGGTCAAGTTCATGATCATGATTTTCTTCTTCAAAACTTCTTGACCCAGGACACCTTACTTTTTTTCTTAATTTGTATTATCTCAGGAAAATTGGCCAAGTTACCCCAATCTCACTTCCATTCTTAAATATTCTATCACATTACTCTCTAAACTTGGAATGTTTTTCCTCTACCAGCTTTGTTCATTCTCTTCTCTCCCCAGACATTTTTGTTTAACAATTTGTAATAGACTTTTAAAAAACTCATTGCAAGATTTAAAATATATTTTCAATTATAGTATTCGTTTAACCTTATTTAGTTAGGACAATGAAAAATGAAAGTTAATGCTCTAAACATATGAGACATACAAGAAAATAGAACAGAACAGATTAAATTCCACAATAACTGTCTTCACATGTATGCTTCAATACCAATATCAACATTTCAATGCATCTTGTTACATAAATATGGAATCCTTGTACAAAAACTGCTGTGCACCAACAATTTAGCTTAATTAGATCTTTCAAGTGACATGTGGTCACAACTCAAAAGTCTTCAAGTACTGCTCCCAAGGGTTCCCTTGTCTGCAGAAGTTATTTCAAATATTAATTATGAACTTAAGTCATTATAACTCTCCTTTTCTGCTCTCCTCAGACATTTAATGAACTCACAGAAGCCTACTTTCTACCCACAGAGCTTCTTGCTAGGTGGTACAAGTAGTGTGGAATATGAAAGAGATGGATCAGGGTAGTCTAATACCTTAGATATGAAAATGGACTAACATGCTATATTCATTAATTAAGAAAAGGAGGTCTGCCTAACCATAGGAGGGAAGGATATTCAGCAAGGATTGAACATCGATTCAGCTTATCATAGATTTCTGTGACAGGAAACCTAATTCCTAGCTCACTGACTTCTCAGGCACCAGAAGATTCCATCAATGTTCTAAGCCTGAGTTCTCAGAGCCAGCTGCTTTCACTATCCTTTAGGGGGGAAAACAAACAAAACAAACAAACAAACAAAACAAACACCTGAATGGGCAAAGGGCATATGAAAAGCTAAACCAGCCTATTTGGCTGAAAACTCTGGTAGATATATCTCCACCACACAGTGACATGTTTTATTTTTAACATCTAGCTCATGACAGGCAAAGGAAGGAAAGAAATAATTATTTCCATAGCACCTACTACATGCAAAGCACTATGTTAAGCACTGCACAGATATTTTTTATTTAATCCTGACAACAACCTTGTGAGGAACTGCTGTTATTCCCATTTTACGGTTGAGGGAACTAAGGCAAGCAGAGATTAGGTGACTAGCCCAGTGTCACATACCTGGTAGATATCAGAGGAGGGATTTGAACCCATGTCTTCCTGACTCTTCTCAGACAGTTTTTTTCCTACTACACCACATAACTAAAGCAGTCTTTTCCCATTTTCTTGTACACACCTAAATAGTTTATCCATAAGTGGTATTACCTTAATATTTTGAAAGTTGGTATGAGCCATATTTTTTGTCCGTTTCAATATTTTGTATGTTACACACCTCATATGTTAATCATAGCTCATTAAATTTGCAAAAGAAAGTAAGGAAGGAAAGAAGGGAGGAAGGAAAGAATTCTGTATATTCCCAAAAGGTGAAGCCATAACCAAGATTTTGGAGTATTAAGGAAAATTCAGTTCATCAGAAGTGAAGATCAGAAGTATACATGTAGCATTTAGTCTAGTTCATTCTCAGAGAGAGAGAAACAATCATAGACAAAGAGACAGGCATGTCTCAGTGCACTCATCCAAATTAAAAAAAAACAAACTCTAATTTGAGCATATAGTCCTTAGTAGTAACTGTAAATATAAAAGACATCAAACATTCCTGTAATGAAGATGGAATTCTATTATTTCTCATGGGCCCAATCAGCCTAAGATCACGAAGACTTGCAGTATGCCCGAGGCCTAGTGCAATTTGTATGTGTATGCATGTGTGTGTATGTGTGTCTGAGTCAATGAGAGAGAGAGAGAGACAGATAGACAGACAGACAGAGACAGACAGAGAGACAGAGACAGAGAGAGACAGAGAGAGAGATGCTTGTGAACTTGCTCCTCCTATGGGAAAGAAAGACTCAATAGGGCCACTGTATGTCTCTGCCCACTATGAAAAGAGAGTGAGGAATGAGAGCTCCTATGACCTGTGCCTTTTAAAGTCCTTCCTACTTTTCTGCTTCTGAAATAGTGAGATGACACATGATTATGTTCTTCTTGGTAGATTCTTGGCCAACTCTTTAGAACCTTCTGAGGTCAGGAGGCAACATTATACTCCCTGTGTTCCAAATCAATCATCATGTCTACAAGTATTTATTAAGGACATACTGACTTTCAAAAAATCCTGCTAAATCTGAAGGCCAGTAGAGGGCCACCCTCTTATTTTCAAGGAACAAGTCTGTTTTGAATCAAATATGTCCTGCCCTGTAAACAATAGAAAATTTCCTCACCTAATTCAGTCACATTATTCATTAGGCTCCATATATCTGTGACCTATTTTAGTTACGGTTTTATCTAAGCAGGGAAGGGGCCCATTAGTATGTCTCCCATTCCAAACAGCTAGAAAATATGTCTGCTGATAATTGATGAGGATAGCTAAGCAGCCAAGCTCCAAAGAGCTAGCTCAGTGTTTGGAGGGAAAATGATATTAATTTATAATTGTGTGACTCTGAATTTTGTAGATTAATGATGTCTATAGTCTACAAGAGTATATGTAACATTTAGTACTCCATTGTCCTGCACAGTTTGGGATATATGCATCTTTCCATTATATTACAGAACTACACATAGGAATCAAACTCAAAAATTGTCATTATATTACTCACTTTGTACTGTATTTCTTTGCCACTTCTAGATATATTAATTAGATAAGGTTGTGTATGTCTCGAATCATGTCATGTGGATCATGTTATCATTATAGGTCTCCATTACAGGAGGTGGGTGATAGCATGGTGTGTATACTTCAGAGCATCTTTAGAGGAAAAAAAGAAAAACACTTTTAGTTAATTTTAGAGGTAGCATGATAGAGTGGAAAAGGCTCAGGGTTTATTAACAGGGCAATATGGGCTTTAATCCTGACTCTGACACAACAGTTTTATGTAGAAGACTTGGGTTTATGTCTTACTTTTGTTCCCTAGAAACTTTGTGACCCTTGGTACATACTTTAATCTCCATGTTCTGGGTAACTATCTAAGATTATAAATTGAGGAAGAGTTGGAGATCTCCATTCATGGAGGGAGTTTGCCCACTGGGAGTTGCCTAAACTGATGCAATCAACAGTTAAGATCCCCACCCTCCTCCAAAAGGAGGATAATACTCATACCATATACATAAGGAAACTATTTTAAAGGATTTGCTTTCTATGGTGTGACTTTGTGGAAGTTATTAATTATTTCAATTAGTTTTCATTGACTCTCTGGAGTTCTCTAAATAAACCATCATAATATTTGCAAAAAGGGATGATTTATTTATATGATAGAATATTATTGTTCATTAAGAAATGATAGAAGGGATGGACTCAGAGAAACCTGGAAAGATTTACATTTAATTGATGCAGAACAAAGTGAGCTGAATTAGGAGAATGATTGATACAACAACATTATAGAGTCAAACAACTTTGCAAGACTTACAACTTCAGATAAATGCAATGGTCAACCAAGATTGCAGAGGACTAGCAATGCACTATGCTATCCATGTAGAATGTGGCATATATTTTTGGATTTAGTCAATGTGGGAATTTGTTTTGCGTTTTGATGCATATCTATTACAAGAAGATTTGTATTCTTTTAAATTGAAGAAAAAGGAGAAAAATTAAATGCTTGCTAATTCTTGGTGAAAAATAAAATATTGGAGGGATATCCATCTTTCTATCTCTCTAACTACCATTATCCCTTCCACATAGCAGGCATTAGGGGTGTAGCACCTCTGTGATCTGGAAAATCCGTGTAAAATTTTTTGGCCCTTCCTTTGTATCAGAGAAGAAGTCTGAATTACTATGGTTTTAAAAGATAAAATATTTGATATTATACAAAAATTATGCAAAAATCCCCCAAAATTCCCATTTAATTTCTTATGCTGACCTGCAATATATCAAAACCATAATGGGGAAAGTCATGATGTAGAAGGGCTAACTGTATACCCCAGGGGTAGGGAACCTGCAGCCTTGAGGCCACGTGTGGTCCTCTACGTCCTCAAACGCAGCCCTTCGACTGAATCCAAATTTCTCAGAACAAATTCCCTTAGTAAAAGAATATCTTGTGTAAAACTTGGACTTGGTCAAAAGGCTGCACCCAAGGACCTAGAGGGCCACATGTGGCCTCGAGGCCACAGGTTCCCCACCCCAGGATCATACACATGCATACACATATAGTGAAAATCTCTAAACCTGTAGTGGAAAAATTCTTATCTTTGACTCAAGAGATTCGGGTTGTAATCCTACCTTCTTTGCCGGTTTATTTACCCTGGTCTAATCAATTAACTTATCCATTTCTCCTTTTCCTTTACTGTAAGGTGACTGTAATAACATTTGTACTTCTTCACATAGTTATTTTGAGGAAAACACTTTGCAACCTTTGAAGTTCTACATCAATGCTATTGATTACTGCCTTTTCCATTTTCTAATGTCATGCTTACTGATGATAATTTTTTCCCTTTCTCTCAAATTTCTGATTATTACCCTTGCAGAAGACATGACTTAGAATATCTCCTTTTCTTTCCTGATCTATGGTGTCATATTCTCCAGTAAGATGAGCTCTTGTGAGTAGTGCTGATACGAGGTATCTCCTCCTCTGAAGTAAGTGACCCTCGGAAAATTCTCCAAGTATTTTAACTCTCAATTCTGTCTCCTTCCAACTCTCTAGTTCTGTTCCTGCTCTTTGCAATCTAGCTCCAACCTATCTTTGCATCATGATTCCCCATTATTTTCTCTAATGAATTCTTTATTCTAGCCAAACTTATCCACTTGATATAGTTCATATACTGTTGTTCAGTTGTTTTCAGTCATGAGCAACCCTTTGTGACCCCGTTTGGGGTTTTCTTGGCAGAGAAACTAAAGTGGTTTTCCATTTCCTTCTCAAGCTCATTTTATAGATGAGGAAACCAAGGCAAATAGGGTTAAGTGACTTGCCCAGAGTCATGTAGCTAGTGTCTGAGGCTGGATTTGAACTTAGGTCTTCCTGACTCCAGGTGCAGCACTCTATTCACTGAACCACCTAACTTCCTTCTAATATAATGTTTCATTTCCCAACTCTGATCCTCTGTACAAGCTTTTTGCAATGCCTAGAATGCATTTGTCTTTCCCTTCTACAACTAGGCATTCCTAGCTCCCTTCATTGAAAAATCTAGAGTATTATCCCCTATTTTGATTCCCTCCACATTTGGTAGTGCACCTCCCGTGGACCCCCCTCATCCCCCACTGGTACATTTGCTTTCTCCATATTGTATATTTACATATCTATGTACGTGGTGCTTATATCACATAGAGCATAAGGTCCTCATCAGCCGGGACTGTTTTCTTTTGGTTTTAATATCTCTGGTACTTAGTAGTTTCTGGCATATAGCTGGTGATTAATAAATGATTGTGAAATTGATTTGGACAATGATATACCAAGTGCAGTTAATTGAGTTGGAAAAAGGAGATGATCAGTCAGTCAGTAGACATTTATTACAGGCACCTACTATGTGTAAGGCACTGTGACAAGGGGTGGGCATACAAAGAAAGGTAAAATATGGTTTCTGGTTTCAAAGAATTCATAATCTAATGGGGGAGACAAGATGCAGATAACTATGTATACACACACAAATACATATATATATACATATATGCACATACTATGTGTGTATATAGCTATATATGTGTGTATATATGTATATATACACACACATATGTATACACATAATATACACACACACACACTCACATATATGCACATACTTCTGGGGCAGCTAGGTGGTGCAATGTATAAAGCGCCAGGGCTAGTCAGGAACGTTCATCTTCATGAATTCAAATCTAGCCTCAGACACTTACTAACTATATGACTCTGGGCAAGTCACTTAACCCTGTTTTCCTTAATTTCCTCATTTGCAAAATGAGGTGGAGAAGAAAATGATAAACCACTCGAGTAACTTTGCCAAGAAAACCCTGAATAGGGTCACAAAGAGTTGGACGCGACCTGAAAACTACTGAAAAACAACTTTCTCTCTCCCTTTCTCCCTCCCTCCCTCCTCTCTCTCTCTCTCTCTCTCTCTCTCTCTCTCTCTCTCTCTCTCTCT
>NW_020954652.1:6753846-6775048 GCF_900497805.2 Vombatus ursinus
TCTCTCTCTCTCTCTCTCTCTCTCTCTCTCTCTCTCTCTCTCTCTCTGTCACTTTCTCCACACACACACAGACACACACACACACACAGACACACACACACGTGATTATTAGAAGGGGAAAACCATCACACAGAGTGAGAAGATATAATAGGATTGTTACGTGTGTGTATGTGAGAGATAAGTGTGTATACACATGCCTACACATATTATATATATATATATATATACATACACACACACACACACATATATATACACATACGTATATAGTACATAATTATTTGTATGTTGCCTTTCCCATTATAGTGTGAGTTTCTTGAGATCAGGAACCATTTTTGATGTTGTTTTGTATGCTTAGCACTCAGCAGGGTGCCTGACACATAGTAGGTGCCTGTAATAAATGTTTATTGACTGATCATCTTCCTTTTCCAATTCAGTTAACTGCACTTGAGATATTTTAGTTCAATTCAATTTAACAATCATTTATTAATCAACTACTATATGCCAGAAACTGTGCTAAACACTAAGGAAATTAAAACTAAAATGAAACAGTTCTTGCTGAGAGATAGATAGATGTGTATATGTATACACACGTATATGTATATCTATTTCTAAATATGATAAACTTGAGATAATCAACAAAACAGGATCACGGAAGGCTTCTTGTCAAAGGAACGATTTTATCTGGGAGTTGCCCAACAAATTTAAGGACCTTGGAAAAACAGAAAGGGCTTTGGATTAGAACCAATTAATAATTGAATGGAAGGGAGAACTCAAATAATCTGGATAAATTACTCAATTCTTTAATTGGTTGTATAGACATGACCTAAATCTGACCAGTACAAAATTAACAGTTTGAGATTTGTGACCTAAGATGATGAATTTTAATCAAGTTTAATGTCAATGGTCAGGAAAAGAGGGAATTCACCACTGAAGTCATATGAAAATATGAGTCTTGAGAAAATGAAAATAACATGCTTGGCAAGACGCAGCAGCATTTTTTTCCCTACAGGTACAGCCATGGTGCAAGATGTCATTTTTTAAAAGGCCCTGGGCTTTTCTTCTTCCCTATTTAGAGGATTATTAGAATACATCAATATTAATATTGCCTCTCAAAAAACCCAGACCTTGTAAGAATCAGAAATATTAATGGTTAGCTTCCCTTCCAAGAAAAAATGCAAATGATTTATTAATATATGGACCAAGGGCATGATAATGTTCTAGCTCCTGCTGACAAAGGGAAGTAAGAATGAGAGTTTTTAGTGTGACCTCATTCTGATTGCTGTAGTCTTTAATGTACAGACATTCTATGTATTTGCCTACACACAATATATTTATTTGGTCAACAGTTTAAAGATATATTTTGAAGCCCACTCACTGCCCTCCCCATCACTGTCCCTGACCTTAGGCTCTGTGCATGGAGGGTGTAAACTCTACTAAAAATCTTGCTTCAATTTTCCATGTATCTTTCTCATTAGAATTTCAATATCTTTTTCTCTATGAGGAGATTGACTTCCACCTTTGTTACAAAGGTGCACCCTTCTTATTATCCCCCACCCCAGAAGCAATTCTTTTATTTTTAAAAATTGATTTTCTTCTCTTCTTTCCAAGGGACTATTCAGTCTCTTCTTCATATTTTCTTTCTTTACTCAGAGACAACTTCTTTCATTCTTCCTTCCTTTTGGCTGACTTCTATGCCTTGTAGAAGGTCAACAGATCCTCTCTAATTAGAGCAGGGTAAGAGATGTAGAAATGTGAGCGAAGCAATGACCCTTCAGACAGATAAAACTAAACTCAGGTCTAGCTAATGGCAAATCTTGGAAGGACAAAAATTGTACAATATTGGAGTCTCAGAATTACAACATTTATTAGCATTTCAAGTTCATAGGTGACTTCTCTCATCCTTACTAATGAGCAAATTCATTTTCTTTGTTTTAAAAATTAACCATTCATTGGTTGTCCTAGGCATGTCCTCAGATGATGGATTAAAAGGTATTGGCATGGATAGGATTTTTCAGTTAGGTTGGTTCCCATAGGATGGAAGAATATAGCATTAGTTAGGATCTGGATGTAAGCCACAACATATGTTTTTAGAATATTGCTCATTTTTAATATTTTGGAGTCTTGATGGAGCAATCAGTTTTGGAATGTGGGTACTTTTCCCATTCACAAAGATAATAATCCTATTGTGTCTTTTCATCATATGTGATGGTTGTCATGTACCTGTTTATGCTTCTCTTGGGTCTTGATATTGGAGATCAAATTTTTGGTTCACTTCTGGTATTCTTATGAAAGCTTGAAATCTTTCTATTTTATTGAATGACCATTTTGTCCCTTCATGTGTTGTGCTTAATTTCAATGAGTAAGTGATTCTTGATTGTAGTCTTAGCTCCTTTGCCTTCTGGAATATCATGTTTCATGATCTCTGATCTTTTTAATGTTGTAGCTGCTAATTTCTGTATAATCCTGATTGTGGCTCCCCAATTTAAATTTTTTTTATTAATTTATTTTGATTTATTAACAATCACTTCCATAAGCTTTTGAGTTTAAAATTTTTCTCCCCCCCTCCCCTCCCCTCCCCAAGACAGTGCACAGTCTGATATGGGCTTTACATATACATTCCTATTAAACATATTTTCACATATGTCATGTTGTAAGGAAGAATTAGAACCAATAAGAGGAAACACAAGAAAGTATTCTTCGATCTGCATTCAAACTCCATAGTTCTCTCTTTGGATGTGGATAGTATCTTCCATCATGAGGCCATTGGAGATTTTTAGATCCTTGTATTGCTGGGAAGGGCTAAGTCTATCAACATTAGTCATCGCACAATGTGCTGTTACTGTGTACAACGTTCTTGTGGTTCTGCTCACTTCACTCAGCACCAGACCATACAAATCTTTCCAAGTTTTTCTGAAGTCAGCATATTCATTATTTCTTATAGCACAATAGTATCCCATTACATTCATATACCACAACTTGTTCAGCCATTCCCCAGTTGATGGGCATTCCCTCAATTTCTAATTCTTTGCCACTGTAAAAAGAGCAGCTGTAAATATTTTTGTACATGTGGGTCCTTTTCCCATTTTTATGATCTCTTTGGGATACAGTCCTAGAAGTGCTATTGCTGAGCCAAAGAGTATGCACATTTTTATAAGCCTTTGGGAATAGTTCAAAATTATTCTCCAAAATGGTTAGATCATTTCACAACTCCACCAACAATGCATTAGTGTTCCAATTTTCCCACATCTTTTTCAACATTTATCATTTACTTGTTTTGTCATGTTGGCCAATATGATAGGTGTGATGTGGTTCCTCAGAGTTGTTTTGATTTGTATTTCTCTAATCAATAGTGATTTAGAGCATTTTTTCATGTGACTATAGATGGCTTTAACTTCTTCATTTGAGAACTGCCTGTTCACATCCTTTGACCATTTCTCAACTGGGGAATGACTTGTATTCTTATAAATTTGACTTAGCTCTCGATATATTTTAGAAATGAGGCCCTTATCACAGACACTGGTTGTAAAAATTCTTTCCCAGGTTTCTGCTTCCCTCCTAATCTTGGTAGCATTGGCTTTGTTTGTGCAAAAACTCTTCAATTTAATGTAATCAAAATTAACAGTTTTGCATTTCATAATGTTTTCTATCTGTGGCTCCTCAATTTTTGAATTGTTTCTTTCTGGTCACTTGCCATATTTTTTCTTTTACCTGATACTTTTGAAATTTGGCTATAATATTCCTTGGAGTTTTTATTTTAGGATCTCTTTCCTCAGGTGATCAGTGGATTCTTTCAATGCCTAATTTGCCCTCTGGTTCCAGAATATCATGGCAGTTTTCCTTGATAATTTCTTGAAAGATGGTGTCCTGGTCCTCCTTTCAATTATGGCTTTCAGATAGTCCAATGATTTTCATATTGTCTCTCCCGGATCTATTTTCTTGGTCAGTTATTTTTTTCCCATGAGGTATTTTACATTTTCTTCTATTTTTTCATTCTTTTGGATTTGCTTGATCGATTCTTGATGTCTCATAGCGTATTAGCTTCCATTTGTTCAATTCTAACTTTTAAGGCATTGTTTTCCTCAGTTAAGTTTTGTACTTTGTTTTATATTTGGCCAATTGTACTTTTTAAAAAATAGTTTTCTTCAATGAATTTTTGTATCTCCTTTTCCATTTGGCCAATTCTGTTTTTCAAGCAGTTGTTTTCTTTTTCTATATTATTAACCTGTTTCAGGGGTTATTAGATCACACCTTTTGTGCATCAGGTTGAATAACATCAGGCTTTAGTTATAGACTTTTCTCCACAAGACTATCATATAGGCCTGGATATATCAAGACAGGAAATTTAAGTATGGGAACAGAACGGCCCCGGAAGCTGTCTTGGTAAATATAAATATCTATACAAATGGGTGCTCTGGGAAAGATGGGAAGAGGTACTGTGACTGCCATGTTAGTTGTACAGATGATGATGATGATGATGATGATGATGATGATGATGATGGTGATGGTGGTGATGATGATGATGATGATGATGTCCTCTGCCAAAGGAGCTTAGAGCATGGCTCTTGAAATAGTTCCAAAAAGGAAATGTTCAACCATCAATCTATGTGGAGATTAGGATAAATGTATTATAACTCAGATGAAGCGGTAAGAATCTTTCTGACCCTAGAAAACTTAGGATATCCCCAAATCTCCACTCCATTTGTTCATTCTCATACAGTAGAGTGGTTGGCTGAGTCAGCCAAGCTGATCTGATTTTTAGACTTGAAGAACTCTTGGGATGAATCTTCCTAGGGTGAGGGCCAAGGTTTGACCAAGGCTAAGGGTGTTTTAACTATAGGAATTCAGTGAGGGTCAGAGGCCATATGGCCAAATCATGCCCATACTTTAGATGGAATGGCACTGATAAATACACAAAAGGATGCTAGATATTAGCAGCCAGGTTACTATCATACCAGGAGAGAATCAGTGTGTTCATAGAATAATTTTGCTGTTGCCCCTAACATATACAGCTACTTGAAGGACATATTAGTATCTGCTAGAGATATTTTGAACCTTCTGCTGAACTGAATAACCAGGCTGATACCCTTATAAGAATGGTGGAGATTGGAGACTGGATCCAATAGCAGTATGAACATGGGGTTCATGATGTTAAATTAAAGTAGGTACAGGATCATTTGATGCCCTTACCTTAGAATGAAACAGATTCTTCTGTTCAACAATCCCAATGGGCCAATTGCATCGGCAATAATGGTTTACATTCATATCATGCTTTAAGGTTTGCAAAGCACTTTACAAATGTTACCTCATTTTATCCTCAAAATGACCCCGAGAAGTGTCACTATTATTTCCATTTTACAGATGAGGAAACTGAGAAAGATCCTTTCCAGGATCATATATATCATAGATAACAGAGGCCATATATATTTGAATCAGGTCATCCTGACTCTAGGCCCAGTATTCTATCCACTATACTATCTAGCTTTCTCTACCTTTGAGAGATTAGTATGGTATTATACTGTGTTAATATTCCTTCAAGACTCAGATCAATTGTTGGTTACTGTGAGAACTTCCCTCCCCACCCCAGCTGTTAGTGCCTTCTTCTCCAAAGTTAACCCGCTTTAGATTCATATATGGCTTATATATACTTATATGTGTACTCATTGTTTCTCCTATTAGCATGTAAATTCCTTGTAGGAGCCCAGTAGGTGCTCAGCATATTGATTGATTGAACCATGATGTCACCCCAATATGAAACATTATTTACCTTCACAAATTTAAAGAAATACCAGATGAAAGAGAGGTTAGACATGTTCTACCTGGCTCTAGGGGACAGAGTTAGAGGCAATGAGTAGCAGGAAGGCATATTTCAGATTAATGTAAGGATAAGAAAAAAACCTAACCTTTAGGGTAAGACATATTTTACTACTTTCCCTGGCTTTCTTCAAGTTCTAGTTGAAATCCTATCTACAGGAAACATTTTCTCCTCCCTCTTAATTCCAGTTCCTTTCCTCTGTTGATTATTTCTAAGTTATCCTCTATATAGCTTGTTCATACATAGGTATTTGCATATTATCTCTCCTATTAGATTTTGAACCACCCCCCTTTTTCACTTTTCTTTGTATCTCCAGCATTTAGCACAATGTGTGAGGGATGCATTGAAGACATGGAATATGTTTGTTGACTAACTGACCCTGTTCCTCATCACTAATGGAGACTGGATGCCTACTTGCTGGGGAAGTTATAGATAGGATTCCTGGTCAGATACAGGTGGAACTGGGTAACCTCCTAATCCATAGGTTATATGAATCTATGCCTCTGTGAATTTGAACATCTGAAGACACTTGAAAACAATGAAATCACTTTTTTTCCTTTTTAAAAAAAATTCCCTTCTGTGAAAGACTTGAATCAGTGAACCATCAATATTAATCTTTAAGGCTTTAGTATTTGGGATAATCACTCACCTTCAGCCAACATGCAGTGGTGTGAGTACAGGCAAGAAGCCAGGATGGAGGGAGGAGGGGGAGAGAAAGTCTGACCATCTTATTCCATGCTAATCTTTCGGAATCCTCTGTGTGAGCATGCTGATGGTGCATTGTTGGGCATTGGTATTTTGAGCTGTGGATTACTATTCCCTTGGGGTTAGTGCTTAGAACATGGGTCTGAAAAGGTCAAAACTCTTATCCATCAAACCATCAAACTTTTCTTATAATAAGAGTAGATGAAAGGCTTGAATTCAGTTCTCAAATGTAAAGTTCAGCAGGATGATCATATCTCAAACAGGAAAGAACAAGGCAAAAATAGCTTTGTCATACCCCCACATTGGAATCAAGTGCTCTAAATGTCTGTCAGTACACAATGACAGAGTATCAAATCTGTTGAATCATATCACTAAAAGCCAGAAGATTGGGCCATTTTCGACTCTCAGAGCCCACATTACATTTATAAATGGAAAGCACAGTTTGAGCCCTACTTATCAGCACAGACACAGAGGTTAGATTTTTATAGGGGCAAGCTTGTTTATCTCTAATTATATGCTAATCAATTTGATTCCCCATTTAAAGCCCAACTCCCCATTATTGCTATGTAATCTGGTGAAGAAGCAAAGCAGATGTGGGACTTTTCTACATAAGCAGAATTTAATTGCACACTTGGTAGGATGAAAACGAAGACAGATTTTGTTTCATTGTCCTTATAACACAATATTGTGCAGTGCACTTGTAGTTTGAACTGATGCATTTACAGCTATTTTTATTAAATTGCAAAATCCAAATATTTTCCAGGATGTTACCAACCTATTCTGTTCATAATTTTCTTTCTGATTGACAAACACTGACTTCCCTTTATTGTATTTGTTCCTTTCTTAATACCCCTTTTATTGAGTTTAGTATATTTATATAACAAGAACAGAAAGAATGAAACCAGGAGAATTGCCCAGGCATTATCCTCCATATATTGAGAAATAATTCATAATTTCTCATAAAGAACAGTGCGTGGTTAGAACATTCCAAAATCCCTATGAGAGTATAAAGTTCTACCATGTCATAGTAAATAAAACAGCTAACCTGAGCAAAAGATCTAAGCAAAGAAACTAAACTGACATTTTCCCCAATTCTTAATGAAACGGTATGAGAAATAAAACAAGCAATATCTGCCTCCCACTGTAAAACAATTATGCAAAAAGGGACATGGATGCAAAGCCTTAAGTGAATTGCTTTTTATTAGTGAGTGCTAAGTTCATCTGAAAAGAAAGGAACCCAAAGGTGTAACTAGTATTGCAGTGAATGTATTACTGATTAATATTCTTGAATGAATGCAGTAAGATAATAGTCCTGAAAATTGGAATGTCCTTTGGAAAAATTATCTTAGTGTGAAATAAATGTGTTAGAAGTCTGAAATCCAGACTATATATGGTATTTACACAAATATATAAGACCAACAGTCATTCTCCAATAGTAAGTGGTCAAAGGAGAGGAATAATGAATTTTCCAAAGAAAAATTTGTGTGTGTGTGTGTGCATCCAATTTTTGTATTTGAATCTATATTATTCATGGATTACTTGGTAAATTAAAAAATATTCATGATTGAAGTACAGAATATGATTTTATGTGTATAGTAACAACTTAAGAAAATAAAAATAATTTAAGAAAGACAAAAGCAAATGATAAGACAGGCTAATTTAAATCACTAAAAATAATTGAAATGGAAATTATACAAGCTCTGAAGTGTCACCTCTCACATAGTATATGGACAAAGATAACAAAAGATGGAAATAGTAAACATTATATGGACTGTTGGAAGACAGCCAAATTGATACATGGTTGATAAAGTTTTTAATTGGTTCAATAAATTTGCAAAACAATTTGGAATTATGCAATAAAAATCACTATTCATATTCTTTGATTCATCAGTTCTACTACTAGGAATATACCCAAAGAAAGTCACAAAGAATGTCCCTCCTTCTACTTTCCTATCTCCCTTTGTGTATTCTCTCAATTATATCATAAGCTCCTTGAGGACAGGGACTGTCTTTTCTTTTCATTAATTGTATCCCCAGAGTTTAGCACAGTGCCTGGAAAATAGTAGCCTCTCAATAAATTTATTGGATTGGACTGGATTTATAGCATCACTTTTTATAATGATCAAAAAAAGAAAAAAAAACAACAACCTTGAAATTAGTATGTTACTCATCACTTGGGAAAAGGCTGAATAACGTGTATATGAATGTCATGAAATATTATTATAAGAATTGACAAATATGATTAATTAGGGTAACATTAGAAAACTTGTATGAATTAATATATAGTAAAGTAGCAGAACCAGGAAATCCATTTATATGACCACCATAAATGTGTAAAATCTCCTAAGATGATACCAGACTCTAAGTAATTTCAATGAATAATCTTGGCCCCTGAGAAAAGATGATGAAATGTACTTTCCTTTTCTGGTAGAGAAACAGGGATCTATGGGTGAGAAATTTTGCCTATAACTGTCAGATGAGGTCACTGTGTCAATTAATTTTGCTTAGCTGATTTTCTTCACTAAAAGGGTAGGTGGTTGGGTTTGGTGAATTTCCAGAAAAGAAGATAAGATACAAACAATTGGTTTCATCAAATTTATTATTTTAAAATTATTGCATTGTTCACCATATGATGACATTCAAATATGCATCCAATTTTTATATTTGAATCTATATTATTCATGAATTACTTGGTAAATTAAAAATATTCATGATTGAAGTACAGAATAGGATTTTGATATCTATTCATTTACATTTATTGTTGAAGATTTTTCAGCCTGTTTAACACTACCAATAACATGTACAATACATAGTTTCATATTTATGCATATAATTAAAGGTAGGGTAGGATAGTACACAGGATGCTGGTTCCAAATTCCGGAAGACTAGGTTCAAATCTGGCCTCTTACACTTCATAACTATGTGAATTGGAAATCAATCACTTATATGTGCCTCTAAATTGGACCTCAGTTCAGATGTGGCCACCGACATTTACTAACAGTGTGATCGTGGAACTATCATTTAAAGTCAAGGCAGCTAGCTGCAGCAGTGGATAAGTGTTACATTTGGAGTTAGGAAGATCTGAGTTCAAATTTGGGTTCAGACACTTACTCTATGTGTTGCCCTAGGCAAGTCATTTAACTTCCTGCTGTCTCAATTTTCTCAATAATATAATGGGAATATTAAAAGCAATTGCCTCACAGGGTTGTTTTGAGGATCAAATGAGATATATGTAAAGCTCTTAGCACAGTGCCTGACCTTCCCTCCTTCCCTTTTTCCCTTCTTCCTCCCTTCCTCCTTCCCTCCTCCCTTCCTCTTTCCCTCCTCCCTTCCTCCCTTCCTCCCTTCCTCCCTTTCTCCCTTCCTTCCTTCCTTCCTTTCACTTTTCTTTCCTCCCTCTTCTCCTTCCTCCCTCTTTCCCTTCATATGCCTCTAATCCTACCTCCTTCAATTTATTTAGTAAATCAAAGAGTTTGGCACTCTACACTGATGGAGGGTATTCTTCAAGCTGTCAGAATCATAGGTCTTTTGAGTAATTGGGTATGAAATTGTTACATTTGAAAACTAAAATAAACTGAGAGCCAATGATCTGAGCACGATCAATTCATTTGTTAGGCTAGCAGTAACCAATAAATTGGATCAATGACCTTTCTCAATGATCAAACACCCTGACATAGGGATCACCAGCCTTAACATAGGTTTAAGGAGTACAAAGTTGGGTAGATGGAGAAGATAATACAATTGTTTACCAGGTAGACTGCATCGTAGGGTAAGGATAACATGATTGGTTAGTTTTTTTTAAAGCTTACTAGCACCATGGGGCTAGCAACTGCTACTCTCTGACAATGAAGGAATGTTAACTGTTTTATGGGACCCATCAGAATCTTGCAGGCCTTGTTAGTCAACCTGAGTTAGCAGACTCCCTGGCACCTAGAAGGGTTTGTTAGGGAGATAAGAGTTTTGCAAGGATGGACGATATAAATTTTGGGAATGATAAGTTAACTTTGATCTAGTTCAGCAGCATTCCTGAACTCAATTTAAGCCAGGTGGATACAGACCCAGCTGGATTCCTGAGCTAAACTTAAGCCATGTGGATACAGACCCAATTATAAAAGTAATACAGCATAAGGTCAGTTACTCTATAGAATCAGTTACTACTACAGTTATTGTGCAGAAGTCAATACAGAGATAACATTAATTTGATATTTTCACAAAATTAAAGAACTATCAAAATTCCCAAGAGTGGTGATAAAAAAAGAGAACAATGAAAAGAGAAGAAACAGGTGATTGTATTAGTAACTCATCAATTTCTATTCATTTCAATCAATCACATTTGACATTCAAACTATTCTTTCAACTATTCAATAAATTAAAAGCAAACATTTGATTTATATGAAACATTTTATAATTTCATGAAATTTTGTAATGGGGTACCTCTAATAACAAGGTAAGACATTGGAGTAATAGCAGCAAGGTCCTATATTTCCCCCGGGGCAATGAGACCCTATCCTTTCCCCCATGTTGAGCAGGCAAATCTTTCCCCATATGTTGAACAGGTCACCTCATCACTCTGTGGCCCACCCTTTCACCAGCAACCTTGTAGTCAAGGGACTTTTCCAAGACTGCTCAAGCACAATGAAACTCCTCACTGCCTGAAAGAAATTTATGTGATGTCAAAATCCCCATTAACATCTCATTAATATGATGATGAAGGGCCTCTCAAGAGTGAAAGCATAGCTTTTTCACAATATCCACCCAGAAGACCCAATACAGTGCAGGCACAAGTCTTTTTTTTTGTTTGCATAGCCCAAAGATTATGCCATAGCAAATTTCCGTAAGTCACTCCCCCTTCAGGTCTGATATAAGCACGTCCCCATTCCCCTTCCACCCAACCAACCGCCTCCTGACACTGCTTGGTTCCCTTTGCTTTTATGACAATAAAGCTTCAATCATTAATTTTTACCTTTCGAACTTGCTCTCCCACTGCAAGATGAGTGAAATACATGGAAACAATGATATAACATTTTTTGCTTTCAACTTTTGAAGACATAGGTTTTGATGTCACGTTAGTTACTTATTTTCTCTTGTTTGGTGCTACTGATCATCTTGTAAAGCACAATTTTAAAGTATTTTAGATATTTATCAAAAGGTCTACATTATGTATTTTCCCTTTCATAAATAACTTTTGATTTGTTTCAAACTAAATACCTTTCCCCTCCAGATCATTTTACAATGGACCCTGCTCTTGAAGGCCAATTTAGGGAATAACTGATGAACACAGTACAGAACAATAAGACATCATCACTAAATGATTAAGTCCATTTCGTACTCTGGCTAAAGTACAAATTTGAAAATTTCTACAGGTAAAATTATCTAGAAATTTTAGCAAAATGGTGTATTCTGTCATTAAGGTACTTATAAAAATGTTAGTAATTTGCATATTTCTCATAATCTTTAGTTTAAAAATAATGTCATTAATGCAATATAATTTGGAGAGGGCTCAATTAATTTTGGAGTTTCAACATGACTAGGAATTAAACTTATCATTTTAAATTTACTATTGACACAAACACAATCATAAGTTATACAGAAACATTGAGTCACTCTATCATGTTGCAATTTTGAATTAATTGTTTAAGACATCCTCTAAAGGTCAAAACAACACTTGTTATGATCTACTAGCCCAGTGATGTATTTGAGTACCTGTCAGATTTCATTTATCTCCTTGATTTGTAATGAGCAAGATGTATTAATCAACTCTTTTAGAAATTAATTTCTTCAAGGGATAAGAAAAAAAGACTGATGGTATATAAGAGAGATGTTCATTTCCCTTTTAAATTCAATCATTATTATGCAAATAAAAGAAAGTAAAAATAGGTTCAATGACAGAGATTAATTTGGAGATTTCCATTTAATTGTACTGTGAAAGGGCAAATTGTATTAGGGACAGATAGGTGGCATCATGGATAGAGTTCTGGATCTGGAGTCAAGAAGATTTGAGTTTAAATCCTGTCTCAGACACTTGCTAGCGTGTGACCCTGGGCAAGACTTTCAGTCACTGTTTGTTCATCTGTAAAATAATAATAATAATAATAGCACCTATCTCCCTAGGTTCTTGTGTGGATCAATTGAGATAATATTTGTAAAATGTTTAACACAGTGTACATATATCTATATCTATATCTATATATATCTATATATATACATATATATGTATATATGTGATATAATAGAGCATAGCATAGCATAAAATAATACTATAATAATACTATTGCCTAGGCAAAAAAAAATGGTAAACAACATTGAAAGACTTAAGAACTCTTATCAATGCAGTGACCACATAAGGTCAAGGATCAAAGATGAATCATAGTATCCACCTCTTATGCAAAGTGAGGCATACAATTTCTAACTCAGCCAATATGGGGATTTGCTTTTCTTGACTGTGCATATTTGTTAGGAGTGATTTTATATCTACATCTATATCTTTATGTGTGTATGTATGTATGTGTATATATATATGTATATACATATATGTATGTGTATATATGTGTGTGTATATGTATATGTATATATATACATATATTATATATATATATATATATATAATTTTTTTCAGTAATGGGGTGGGAAGGGAAAAAGAGAATCTTGTCTATTGAAAAATATAAATTAAAAATAGATAAGTTATGAACATTTTAGCACCATTAATCCCTGTCTAAATTTTTTCATTAAACAATAGGAGTGAAATTAATTGTTCAATTGAGAACAATTTTGTAAGCCTCTCCAAAGTTATTACAACCAATCTATAGTACACCAACAATGTGTTAGAATATTTGTTTCTCTATGGTCTCACCAATATTAGCTTTGTTAATTTGTTTATTTATTTAGCTTTAAACAATGCTCTTGGAGGTAATGTTTTATTTTAAAATTGTCTTAAATTTTCTGATTAGTAGCTCTTTTCATGTGGTCAATGTGCCATGTTTCCTGTGTTCTAAATTGTCCCTTCTTGTCCATTGAAAATTGGTTCACATTCCTCAGTGGAGTGTGTACATTGCTAGTTTTATAGATATACAATGATTCATGAATGATTCTACAGGTCCTATTTTTATCTGATTTGTTTATTGAAAATCATTAAAATTCATTTTTCTTTTAATTTAAATGATATTGTTTGTGTTGTTTAAAATTCTTCAATCTATCTATTTTAACATGCCATTTGGTCTCCACTGGTTTCTTTTCTAGGCTAATTGATAGCACAGTAACAATATCCCTCCTTCCACAGTTGAGATACTATTTATTCTAATTTTACAATTAAAATAGATATATTTAAATTATTGATCCTCTTCAAATTTATTAGTCTACAAATTTTGAAAAGAGGTCAAACCTCTTTTTGTTTGTTTTGATGTACAGCTATATAGTTTTATATAAATTTTTATGTCTATTGACTTCTACTTCTACATCTACTTTTTTCATTGGTTGATTTTCCTACTCTTTTATTTTCCCCAGCATGAGAACATTTTGTTTTGTGTTTGTAATCATTGCTTCATAGTACATTTTGATATATGCCAAGACCACTTACTCTTTTCTATTTTTAAAAACTTCTTGATACTCTCCTCTGTTGCTCTATATGAATTTTCTTATGGTTATATAATTCTCTGAAATACTCTTTGGGCATTTTTATTACTGTTCCTGTAAATCAATAATTATTGTGATAAACATTGGCATTTCACATGTGGGATATTTGTGTGCATATATATATATATATATATATATATTTGTTAATCAAACCATAAGCATAGCTATTTCATATATGTGTAGGTATGTGTGGGTATGTGGGTTATTTATATTTGCTCAACAAAACTATAAATTAACTACATCCCTTGGTTTCTTCACTTTATTTTAAAGTTGTTTTTGTATAGGTAAGTATTGCATGTCTTTGGATAGATCTTATATGTTTTGATGTTATCATCCAAGGGTTTGATACATTCTACCTTTATCCTATGAAGGATATTTATTTTTCATCAGTTTCCCTTGATTCTTTTTAGGAGGTACTTATATATGGAAATGCAGATGAATTTGGGGCAGGGGATATGGTATAGGTAAACCTTCGTGTACTGCTACTTTGCTATAGTCATTTGCTACCCCATTAAAATTTTGTTAGCTTATATATATATATACACACACATATATATATACATATATATGTGTGTGTTTGTGTGCGTGTATGAATACATATGTGTATGTGTATGTATATATACATATACACATATATTCACACACAAAATGTATACACACATACACACATACATACACATACATACAAATGCATACACACATATACACTTATACACATATGCACATACATGAATATATACATGTATACATACATATACACATGCATCTATATCCTGGTTTCAAACATATCCTTTTAAATAAAATTAGTGAAAAAATTTTCTCTTTCTATATTTTAAATTTCTTAATATAATTGTTTTTCCTTGATGACTTCTAATGAAAAGTTGCTATGAATATAGTTGTTATTTCTTCTTTTGCTGATAAGATTTATCATATAGATTGCTTTCTCAGGACACATTAGAAACTTGAATATATCACTTTTTCCATTACAGAATAGAGTGGAGTTGTTTGATGCAAATCTCCAGGGCCGAAAAGATGTTAATTTATTGCAAAGACAATGATTCTAATCACTTTACATGTGTGTTGAATGAAAGGCAAGGTGAAGAAACCACAGGGTAGTATGCTTTCTACTCCCCCTCACTGCTGCTCCACATCTCCAGAAGTGCTACCCTGGTGAGAGTGAGGACAGGCAGAAATCGGCACAGTGTGACTGCACTCTGTGAGGTGTGTGTCCCACAGTTTAATTGATTTTTTTAAACCTCACATAACAAGGGCATCAACGCATCCTCAATAGGCTTTGGCAGCATCCTGTTCTTCCATTCGTGAAATGTTTTACTCTGATTAGTCTTAGAATCTTTTTTCTCACATTAAGTATGAGAAAAAAAGATTCTAAGACATATATACATACACATATATGTATGTATATGCATCCATGTATATAGATACTCATGTGTATCTATCTGTACATATATCAGTGTAAATACATGAATACTTATATATGTATATATGTATGCATATATGTAAGATAATTTTTAAAAATCATCTGTATCTATATATTAAAACAGGTTCTCGAAGTTTCCTTATAAAATGACACTTTTGGACTAATTTTTGCAATCTCAATTAAAATTCTATTGGACTCTAATGCATCTGACCCTCTCTTTAATTTCATTTGTGTTCCCTCTTTTTCTAATATGTAATGCATGATCATGTCGACAGAGGCAACTCCTAAAAAGGAAAGAGCTTTCACTAATGCAATTAATCATTTCCTCTGCAATTTAAAAACTTAGAGAATCACCTAAGGTCATGAGCCCTGAAATGACTTGCTTGGTGCCAACGGTGTCCTTAGAGGGATGAAGGTTTCTTGGACACCCTCATTCATTTTCAACTCCTCCCATATGTCCCTGTCTTGGCCTTCCTCAAGAATACATGCAACATGAATGTGACAGTTTTACTTTCAAACTGCCCTTCTTTCTACAGACTTGAAACACTGGATCCTTGTATAAAATCTTATTATTTTAAAATACATTTTTGTTTCTATCTTTCCTTAGAATGTCACTTATATTTCCCAATGTATACTTTCTTCCTGCTTTCAGGGAATCATTCCTGATAACAATGATGATGATGATGATGACAGAACAACAGAATAGCTCAGCAAATGTGATAATCCAATCAAAACATTCTGTTCCATACTTATAGTCCTTCATCCCTTCAGAGAAAGGAGGGCCACATGTATGATAGAGATCATATTGCTTGGATTCTCAATGGGTAGGGAAAGGGCCAGAGGGAGGAATTTGGAACTCAAAAATTAAAATAATAGTAATAATGAATGCTAATAAATAAACAAATAATAAGTTAATAAAATAAAATGCAAAAAAAAAACTTCACAAAGAAATGAGGGAGATGGCTTCTTCTATCTTTCTTTTGGGTCTTCTTTGACCATGGTGACTCCGCTACATTCAGTTACATTTTTTTATTCTTGTTTTTGCTTTTTGTAATGCTGCGATCTGTTTTTATGTTATTTTCCTGATTTCTGCTCATGTCATTTTGCCTCCCTCAGTTCATGTATCTTTTCATGATCCTCCACATTTATGATAGTCACGATTTCTTATAGCATAGCAATGTTCCATTTCAATCAGGTACCATAACTTCTTTAGACATTTTCCAATGGATGGACATTAATTTTGTTTTATGCTATTATTTTAATTGCTTTAATTAGGAATATACTACCGCTAAGGGGTTAGTGACATAAATGCAATTGTTTGCCTTTAGTCTGACTTTGTTGTTGTTGAGTTGTTCAGTCACATGCAATTCTTCATGACTCCATGGCCTATAGCATGCCAGGCCCTTCTACCCTCCACTATCTTTTGCAGTCTGTCAAAGTTCATGTTAGTTGTTTCTAGGACACCATCCATCCATCAAATCCTCTTCAGTCTCCTTTCCCTTTTGCCTTCAATCTTTCCTGATATTAGGACCTTTTAAAAAATTCCATAAATTAACCCATTTATTGTTGTACTATGGACTACAGGTATTTGATAAGGAGAAGATTTTACTTATCTTTCACTTCCTACAGTCTTCTGATGGCAGATTGGACTGACTACAGTGCTGTTGTTTTAGGTCCAAGCATGGCTAGCTTCTGTTTTCATACAGAATCCACAATGCTGGATGCTCACAGCCCATTTCTTCATTTTGGTCTTGCCACAGAAGGAACAGGTATATTTGGCATGCTGGCTAATTTCAATTTTCTTCATTTTTCTGAGGGATGCACAATAATGTGTTCTGTATTCACCAAAAATTCCAGCCTTCTTGGTATGTTTAGCCATGTTGCTAGTTGCAGGGCCAGAGCTCAGAGAGGCATCAGGGTCTTTTTTAATGAGACCTGTCTTCTCATTATGTGGCTAAAATATTTCAGCTTAATCTTCAATATTTGACCTTCTAGGGAAGAGTCTAAATTAATTTTCTAAGTATTGACTGATTTGATCTCCTTGCTGCCCAAGCAACTCTCAAAAGTCTTCTCCAGCATCATAATTCACAAGCATTAATTCTGAGGCACTCAGATTTTCTTATAGTCCAACTCTCATAGTCATACATTGCTACTAGAAAAACCCTAGCCTTGACTATGAGACCTTTGTCGGTAAGGTGATGTCTCTGCTGTTTAGTATGTTGTCTGGATTTGCTATAGCTTTCCTTCTGAGAAGAAAACATCTCAAAAGGTATTATTACAAATAGAATGCAAAGTCATTGCAAATATCATACTTGAACTATATCTCAGAAAGGGCAGACAATAAAAATGTCCTTAGCTTTTAATGTTCCAAGGATCATAAATTTAGAGCTGAATTGAAGCTTAGAGACAATCTAGACCAATTCCCTCAATTTTTTTTCAGTTTTGGAAACTCAGGATCAGAGAGATTAGATGACTCTGCCATGGTTACCTGGGTAATATAAGGCAGAACTAGGGCTTGAACCTAGCATCCAGGGGCTCCAAAATTTAACACATCTACTTCATATACATTCATACATACATACATACATAGAAATACACATGTACACACACACACATATATATGTATGTATATATGTGTGTACATATTTTAGTACTATACGGTGGAAATTTTCCACTCAAAACTAAAACAAAACAAAAAATCCTACTTGTTGATTTTCCATATTTTCCTAACTTGTTATCCTAAGTTTATACATTAAATGGACCCAAATAAAAGAGATGATCATATACACTTTCTTACAGGAAATGGTAGAGCTGTGACTAATGGAAACTGTACATTGTACAAGTAAAGTCAGTTGAGTTGGGTGGATTGTTGGGGGGGTGATGAGGACAATCCCTTGTGTGAGGTTGTACATTGGAAAAGGGGTTGTACATACTTCAGAGGGTCCAGGTCCTCATTACTACTATGTTCGGGATGGAAAATGGATTCTTAATATAGTGACAGGGCCCTGAGGGGCGGTGGTTAGGTGAGGTTGTGCCATGCACCTCTGGGTGACACGTACAGGAAACATGAAGATACCAGTCACTGAACTGAGGACAGTAAGGCTTTGTGCTCCAGATGCTAGTAACCTGGGACAAAAGCCCTTCTGTTCATGCCAGCTGTAGCTCTGGTAAAGCTAAACTAGAAAGTAACACAGTCTGGACTTAATGTAAATAAAATGATATAAAGTTTTCTCATTTTAATAATATTTGAAAAAGGAAGAAGTGATTCATTAGAAGGCATTTCATTCTTAGTTAACTGGTTCCAAAAAAATAAAAAAAAAGATAGCCTTTTACATAATAGGTCTTTTTTCTTAGTCTATGACTACATCAAAAAAGCAGTTTAAAAAGACAATTGATATCTATCTCCAAGTCAAGTATCGCTGACCCAAAGGACAAACATGAAAAGAAAGTAATGGGAGTGGAGAAGGTGCGGGTTTTGCCCAGTGACCTCTATTAGCTCCTCTATGTTAAGGGTCAGTGTGAGGGGAAGGTTAAGATGAATGAAATAATTTGAAGTTGCCCCCAAAATGTATCTTTTGCTCTTCTTTGAAATGAGTTTAGATGTCACATAAAAAGAGAATGAAAGTCATTCTATGGCCTTGTAGGTTGTCACTGGAGAGACTGAAAGTCGAAATGAAGAAAATGAGATGGTGCTATTTGAGACAATAAAAGAGAGAATACTTTGCATTCATATTAGTCAATTTATTAATCATCAGCATAAATAATATATTTTTAGGGAAAAAATGTTGAAAGTGAGTTCATAGCTGCAAAATTGTAAGAGATCTCAGAAGGCTAGCTAGTCTAATCCCTTCAATTCAGGTATGAGGAAACTGAGTCAGGGACGGGGGTGGTTAAGCAGCTTTCCCAGTGTCTCATAGGTAATAAATATTACAGGTGAGATTTGAATCTAGGCGCAAACTCAGGTTCTTTCCATTCTACCCCAGTTCATATGAATAGACCTTTTCTTCCTTATTCCATTTTCTAATGTTTCCTTGAGCAGAAGGGGAGGGGAAGGGCAAGATAAGAGGGTTAATTCATATCTTTGTATTTATTATTTATTATTGTTCAGTCATTTCAGTTGTGTCCAACTTGTCATGACCCCATTTTTGGGGGGACTAGTTCTTGGCAAAGATACTGGAGTGGTTTTTCATTTCCTTCTCCTGATCATTACAGATGAGTAAACTGAGGCAAACCAGGTCAAATGACTTCTTCATGACCATGTTTGGGGTTTTCTTGGCAAAGATACTAGAGTGGCATTCAATTTCCTCTTTGGATTCATTTAACAGATGAGGAAACTGAGGTAAACAGGGTTAAGTGACTTGACCAAGGTCATATATCTAGTAAGTATCTGAGACCTGATTTGAACTCAGGTCTTCCTAACTCCAGGCCCAAAGCTCTATCCACTGTGCAACCTTGCTGCCATGCATTTATGATGACAATAGATATATAAAAATGTTCATATATATGTGTGTGTGTGTGTGTGTGTGTGTGTGTGTGTGTGTTTCTTTCTAGATAGAATGCAAATGCCTAGAGAAAAATGTTTCATTTTTGCTTTTGTATCCCCAGCATTAAGTATGAGGACTGACATATGGTTAATAAATGTGGCAATTCAACAAACATTTATAAAATGCTTAGTATATGTACTGGGTGAGACATAAGGAATATAAAGTTTTTTTTAAAAGTGATGAAACAGCCCTCACTCTCAAGGAACTTATATTCTACTGTGCAGGATAAAAAATGTATATACAAAGTAATTTTGATAGGGAGATAGTGGTACTCAAGGAGAATAAGGAAAAGGCTAATGTAGAAGGTGGTACATGGCTGTCCATTGAAGGAAGGAGCAGATTCCATAAGGGGGTAGGGCTCTAGGGATGAGAGAATAGGGACTAGACCTATGATGATATAGAGAAATCCCTGAAGAGGAAATTCCTAGCAAAGCAGGTCAGTTCTTCTCTGAATTAGGCCCAGAATGTTGATTAGAGTGTGAAAAGTTGTCACTTGTCCAAGGTAATACAAACAGTATATAATAGAAGTGAGATATGAACTCAGGCTATGAGGTTGGCTCTTTATCAACCGTACAATATGGTCTCTAATTTAAACCTTAATTATCTCAGATGGACTTGATGTGACTTTTTCCTCACATCCCCAAACAAGATAACCTTTCTTTTTAAAAATATCTTTGAAAACTTTCTTTTTTGTCTTTTTTCCTTCCTTACTTCCTTCCTTTCTGGAGACAACCAGGCTTAAATGACTTGTCCAGGGTCACACAGCTAGTAAGTGTCTGAGGCTGGATTTGAACTTAGGTCCTCCTGACTGCAGGGTTGGCACCCAATCCAATGTACCACCTACCTACCCCCAGAACTTTCTTTCTAAGGAAAAATAAAATCCTTTGCTGGGGAAGGGCAGCTAGAGACCCTTAGAAATTAGATTTTGTCAAAATAAAGACAGATGTAACTTTTTCTTATGTCTCCAAACAAGATAACCTATCTTTTTAAACATATTTTTGTTAGCTTCCCTTTTCCTTCCTTCCTTCCTTCCTTTCTTTCTTTCTTTCTTTCTTTCTTTCTTTCTTTCTT
>NW_020954652.1:6775148-6791783 GCF_900497805.2 Vombatus ursinus
TCCTTCCTTCCTTCCTTCCTTCCTTCCTTCCTTCCTTCCTTCCCTCCTTCCTTCCTTCCTTCCTTTCTTCCTTCCTTCCTTCTTTCCTTCCTTCTTTCCTTCCTGTCTTTCTTTCTACTATCAGGATTAAGTGACTTACCTAGGGTCACATAGCTAGGTAAGTGTCTGAGGCTGGATTTGAATTTAGGTCCTCCTGACTCTAGGGCCAGTGCTTTATCCAATGTATACCTAGTTGCCCCCAAAACTTACTTTTTCCTAAAGAAAAAAAAAATTTTCTCTTCCTGGAGAAGGGCAGCATATGTCAGAAACTAGAGACACCCAGTTGGAAATTAAGCTTTGCTGAAATAAAGACAGATGCAGCAATCGTGTCCCATGCCAAATGAGAATTATCAGTAAGAACACGAAATATATTTTTATGCATTTGACAATGCCAAAAGATTTTTGGACTATCATCAGTACTTTGTATCCTGGGGAGCAGTTGGATGAAGAGAGCCTGTTTGCTGCTGACAAGAATTATAGTCATTTTCAGCTACCTAATAGTATGAACTACACCATAATACATATATAGGGAGGCCGCTATCCGTAATAACTAAGGACTGCCGCAGAATGCGCCATCTCCCAGGGAGGAAAGTATGGAGGAAGCACATCAGTTCACTTGCTTTCCCTCTTCTGGCCCTCCTTTCACTGTCTTCCCCTCTCCCATTCTCCTCCCTCCATACCCTTCCCACTTCCCAAGGCCCTCATCAGAGATCTGAGTCTCTGGAACAGAGTTTCATCAGGACACTGACACCTATAACACGAATCAAGAGAGGAAGGCCCACCAATATTCCACTGGAAGCCAAGGGCTGATTACGTCTACAAAGTTCTCTCTTAACATTTTTTTCTTCCTACTTACCACTTTGAACATATATCTCTAGCCTGTTCCTCAATCTCTTGTTCCCCTTTGTCCTGCTCTCAACACTATGCATATGTATTACTATATTTATAATGCCCTTCCCTTTGGTCTTCGGTTCCTCTTCCCCTGAACTGGCATTTATAATCCCATTCAGCCAAATGCTATGGCTTCCTAGGCCCATACAGAACCTCCCTTTATTGGTCCCTTCAACTATGTTCTTTGGAATCTTCTTATATTATGAATAAACATCCAACGGTCCTTAAACATTTCTTTCAATGCTTCTCCACCAATTGAAACCTCAGGGAAATGCATGGATGGTGGAACTGCAGTAAGTACAATCGTTCTGCAAAGTGATTTTTGTTTGTTGTTGGTCAGTTGTGTTTGAAACTTTGTGACCCCATACAGGATCTTCTTGGCAAAGATACTGGAATGCTTTTCCATTTCCTTCTCCAGCTCAATTTTTAGATAAGGAAGCTGAGGCAAACAGAGTTAAATGACTTACCTAGGATCACATACCTAGTAAGTGTGTGAGGCCAGATTTGAACTCAGGAAGATGAGTCTTCCTGATTCCAGGCCCATGCTCTACCCTGGGAAGTGATTTAGAATTATTAAAGTAGAGCAATTAAATGTTCATGCCTTTTGTCCCGGACAGTTCATTGTTAGTCATATAGGCCAAAGCAGTCATTTAAAGAAAGGAAGCTCCCTTAGGAATCAAATAGTTTATAACAGCACTTTTGATGGTGGCAAAGGATTGGAAAGTAAATGGATGGCAATTGATTTGTCAATAGCTAGACAAATTGTAATACATGAGCACAATGGAATGTCACTGTGTTTTAAGAAGCTATGAACATGATGAATATAGAGAAGTATGTAAAGACTTATACAAACTGATGAAGTGTGAAGCAAGCAGAACCAAGGGAACAATAGATAGAATGATGACAACATCACAAATATTGTAAAAATAATGAAAACAACAACCATCAAACAATAAAAAAGCCAATGTTGTGAACATACAAAGAGCAATTTAGGTGAAAGAAGAGATATGAGAAGGAGCTGAACAACATTCCTCTGCAGAGGTGGAGAACAGGAGGGCACATGGATGTGCAACATTGCATGTAATAGCAGTTGTTGGATTTTTATGTACTGATGAGTTTTACTGAATTTTTTTTCTTTTCTTAAAAAAATACTTTGATATTAGGAATGTCTATTGAGATGGGGAAATATACAGGGTTTAATTTAATTAATGTAAAAACAAAAGATAAAAATATTTTAAAAAAGAAACAAATATAACCTTTTTTTCCTTGATCTGACTTAGGTAATATGCATTCTTTGAGAACAGGGATGGTTCCATTTTTACCTTCATAGCCCCAACATCTTCTGAAGTACCTGTGACATAGTTAATGTTTAATTAAGTCATTAATTGAATAAATAAAAGAAGACTAGAACTTTCTCCACTCTTTCAATCATGAGAAAACATATAGGGGGCAAAATACTCATTCTCTGCTTCTGTTGCCAGACCATTATGCTGTCCTCGTCATTTAATGCCTCATGTGAATGTCAAACCATCTGTTTAAATCCCCACACACCTCATCCTCATTAGCTTTGGTGACTCACTTCTAGGACACAAAGAATTCTCACACATCTATTTTCATCTCTCTCTCTCTCTCTATCTCTCTCTTTCTCTCTCTTTCTTTCTCTCTCTGTCTCTGTCTCTCACTGTGTATCTATCTCTTTCTATATGTCTCTCTGTCTCTGTTGCTCTCTTGTTCTTTCTGTCCCCCTTCCTTTGCCTTTGTGGTAATAGATTTCAAAATCTATGTTCATAGGATCTTACATTTAAAACCAAAGGCGAACTTAGATATTTGTCCAGTCCAGGGGATTTTACCTTTTGTTTTTCAAGAACCCCTTTGGCAGTTGGGTGAAGCCTATGGGCCCCCTTCTAAAATCAGCTCCTCTCACTGTACAAATGAGTAAACATAGACTTAGGCAAATTAAGTGATTTTCCAAGGTCATACAAATAGTTAGTCTATAATCACTAGCAGTCACATCACTCTGAGTTTCCGCTCATGATCTGATGGGGCAGATTTAAAGCCTCAAGTTCATACCAATAATAATAGCTAGCACTTACAAAGCTCTTCAAGGATTACAAAGTATTTTCACAAATATTATTTCATTTTATTCTCACAATAACCTTGTGAAGTATGTGTTATTATCATCCTCATTTTATAGATAAGGGACCTGTGGCAAACAGAGGTTAAGTGAATTGGTCAGCATCACACAACTAGTAAGTATCTGAAGCTGGATTTGAACTCAGGTCTTTATGACTACAGGTCAGGGGTGCTATGTATTGCACCACACCACTCAGCTTCCCTTTAAAGTCACAAAAAGTTATGAAACATACAAATGGTGTTGTGATGATGCCCCTACTTAAAAAGAGAAAACTTTCTAATGATGGCGGGGAGGAGGGTGTTGAGATAGCAGCCTGTGTTGGGGAGTGGAGAAGGGAAGAATAAAAGCATTTATTAAGTGCTGAGTATGAGTTAGGCATTTTGGTATTTTACAAATATTACCTCATTTGACAGTCACAACAACCCTGTGAATAGTCATTCTCCTTTGTGGTTCCCACAGCTGATCTCACCATCATGTTGTGAACAAAGGGACACAAAGACATACAAAGAACTGGGTCAAACCACAGATGCTTGTGAGAAATAAGATTAGATTTGTCAGACACAGTTTTAATGGAATCAAAGGACAACCTTAGAATAAATACCCAACTCAAGTAAGGTAGAGGAAAGGGATAAAGGCCACCAATTCCTCTGGATCTTTCATTTTACTCAGTGCTCTTGATTCTTGAATGAACATCCACAATTAAAAAAACACAATCTTCTACATTTGTTGCTTATTCTTTCAGCTTTTACTTCTTCAATATCCCAGAGAGAGTTGTGATTTTGATGAAGGGAATTACCAGAATTGTCATTGCCTCTTCTCACTGTTACTGCTGCTACACGTGCGATAGAGAAAGCCTCCCTCAGCCCCTACAAGGCCCATCATGTTCCCGTAGTCTCTTTCCTCCTGCAAAAGAAATCCTTAAGACTTCTATCTACACTGGGAATTTCATCCTCTAGTCTAAACCTCAGCTTAGATTCCTCTCTTCCAGTTCTGGGAAGAAGTACAGATGCCTGTGTCTTTAATAACTGAGTCTCCTAAAATGGTAGTGGGACCAAACCTTGTCAGAAAGGAAATTTCAAGTTTAGGACCTTTCTAACTCATTTAGAAAAACAAAATTGGTTCTTAATCCTCACATCCAGTGACGACTCTTCCTATATTTCCATCATAAAAAGCTTGGTCACCACAATGACAAAAGTGATAATGATGGTAACTTGCATTTGTATAACATTTTAAAGTCACCAATTAATATAATGCATTACATCATTGCAGTTTCACAACTCTGGAAGTTAGTTGCTAGATATAATTATCCTCTTTGTACTGAGATTCACTAATGCTCATAGTAAAGTAGCTGACATAAGATCATTCTTGTTGTTCAGTCATTTCTGTCCCCAATTTGAGATTTTCTTTTCCTTCTTTTTTATTTTTGTGAGGCAATTGGGGTTAAGTGATTTGCCCAGGGTCACATAGCTAGTAAGTGTCAAGTGTCTGAGGTCAGATTTGAACTCAGGTCCTCCTGATCCCAAGGCTAGAGCTCTATCCACTATGCCACCTAGCTTTCCCCTATTTGAGGTTTTCTTGGCAATGATATTGGAGTGGCTAGACATTTCTTTTTCCACCTCATTTTACGGATACAAATGGGGTTATCTGACTTGATCATAAAGCTAATTAAGTGTGAGGCTGGATTTGAACTCACAAAGATGGGTCTTCCTGATTCGAGGCCTGGCACTCTATCCACTGAATCACCTAGCTGCCCTAGGATCATAATTTAGAGCTGGAAGAGATCTTAGAGAATAACTAGTCTAGTCTAATCTAATCTAATCTAATCTAATCTAATCTAATCTAATCTAATCTAATCTAATCTAATCTTGCAGATGAGAAAACTGAAGCCCAGAGAGATAAAGTGATTTGTCCAAGGAAACACAGGTGGTTACTCTAAATCCAAAGCTCTTTTCACCATTCCATGTTTTATGAGACACCCTTCTCATCCCACTTGCCTTCCATCCACACTTACTTCAGATGCCAATACCTCTCTGAATCCTACTCTGACCTCCTTGGACCTCCTCAACTCTAGCTGCTAATGCTTCATTCCATATCAAATTGCCTTTATTATATTTATCTATGGGCAATATCTATTCTAACCTTCCAAGTAGAATGTATTCTCCTTGAGGACAGGGAGCATTTTACATTAATATCTGTATCTATCTGCAGTTCCAGTGACTGACATACAGTAGGGGTTTTATAAGAGATTGTTCATTAATTGATTTAATTTTGGATTCCCAGTACTTAGCACCATGCCTCACACATAATAAGAACCTAATTAATGTATGCCAACATTTAGCAAAAATTGCACAGTATTTTTAACCCTCAGTTTATCACAGAAGTATCTCAAGGACGTGTATTTTAACCCAATGAAATACCATCAAAAGTTTTGATTTTCCCATTATTTGTCTTAGTTTTTCCTTCTCATTGAAAAAAGCTTTACTACTTGTTTCTGGGTGTGATTTTCCTGAAGTCCACTACTATGCCTCATTTTTAACGACATCACAATAGTTTTCTTTCTAATAAATGAAGCATAATAAAATTGTTTTCCACTCATTATGTTCTAATTAAAAGGACAATTTGGCCCTAGAAACATCCTTCTAGCAGCCCATAGAAAGTATAATATGTATTATTGTTATCATTATTATAATAGTATTATTATTACTTCTATTTCTATTACTGAGGCCATTTGAGTTGCTGACTTGGTTATTGTCATTTATCACAAATGAAGAAATGGATTTTTGAAAAGAGGTCAATAAAATATGTTCCCTTCGTTATTCCTGCAGCTATAACCTCAGGCAGCTGCATAGATGGATGCCATTGGTGAGGAGGGACTGGCTAAGAGGACAAATCAGAACAAATTCATCACCATCACTTGGAAAGCCAATTTCAAGCATTCATCTTACTGGTCAATAGCATCATCTTTGTTGATGAAGGGCTACTTTTTTCTATTACAGATATATTAATCTATTTTATTTGTGCTGAGGCCATATCTTTTAGAAGATCAAGACAGTATTTAGAAATTCTTTCTTTAATATCATCAAAGAAAAATAATTGTCCCTACCATTTTTGTCTTACTATGCCATTTATAAAGTACCTTCCCAAACAGTATGTCACTTGAGTCTAATAGCATCTATGAGAAGGAGTTGGAGAAAATATTATTTATCTCAATTTTGCAAATGAATAAACTCAAGCTAATTGGTAATTTAATATACTAAAAGAATCAGTACAAATCTTCAAAGTACTTTTTTTCATTTCTAGGTAACCTTCTTGCTAAAAATACTTGTGAAGTAATATTTATGCCTGACACATTGTAGGTGCGTAAAATGATTGTTTCTTTTCTTCTTTATGAGAATCCTTCTTCCTGTTTGAGAATCAATTATTTGACAATAATTTTTACTTCTCTTTCATGGACTTTAAAAACTAAGAAAAATGGCTGAGGATGGGTCATGTAGAATGTGGGGGGGTCATGGCATTTGGAGTAATTTTATTTCATAAAACCAGTACTACATATGGTTGATTTTAATCTTGACCCAAAAAAACTTTAAAAGTTTATTTTTGAATTATTTTGAATTAAGGTTTATTTTTATGCAACTAATCTGTGTGTTTAAAAACATTTTGAAACTTGGGGAATTCAATCTGGCGACTTTGATTTTCCTGGGTGGGTTCTTTCTTGTTACTTTCCTTATTCTCTCTAATCTTAATGACCCTCTCTATTCACACAGCATAAAGGGAATTCTAAGTTACCCTTAATGTCTGATTCATTGGCTCTGAGCATCCTTCCACAAACCCACTGACACCTTCTGTCTGCTTTCCACTCTATCATTTATGTACACATGAGAGGACAGAATGTTACAGATAATGCAGTGCTTGATCTATTGGCAGAAAAGCAGGTCTTTATTTATTTAATTTAATTTTTTTTTGGAGAAACTGCCTGGGAATAACTTGCTGTTAGTCAATAGAGAGAATGTGGTAATGTGAAAAGGCGTCTCAGAATCTGAGGACTTGGGTTTAAATTCAAACTCTAACACTTACTGGCTCATAACCCAGGCTATGTGACCATGGGAAAGCCCCTTAACCTCTTTGACCACAAGTTTTCTGATTTATTAAATGAGGGAAGCTAGATTAGATGGCATTATAGATTTTTTCTAACTCTAAATCTATGATTCTGTTACTTTCATGGAAATCAATTTCATCATGTGTAAAATGGGGCACAGTGCATAGAACCTGGTATCGAGGACCCAAGCTCAAATCTGACTTCAGACACTTACTCCCTGTGTGACCCTGAGCAAAGCATTTAACCCTCAGTGCCTGAGTTTCCTCATCTGTAAAATGAGCTGGGGAAGAAAATGGCAAAATACTCCAGTATCTTTGCTAAGAAAACCCCAAAAGGCATCACAAAAATTCAAATGTGAGTGAAAAAATGACTGAACAGCAACAAATGGGGGTTTGGACTTAGTTACTTCCATGGTCTCTTAGGATTTTGAATGTATGATGCCCAGAAATTCTCCTCTACATACACAAACAGATGAAAGAAAGTCAAGGACGGATCTACGAGACATTGCCATCCACAATCTCAACCTGAAAGGAATCATTCACTTCTCAAATCGTTCCAATAAAACTTTGTCTTAATCTCAGCTTGCCTCATTCATGGTTTACATTAATAATTTGAATTCAGATTTAGTCAGAAGAAATTCGATACTTATATTTATATAGACATATAGGACTTTCCTCTTTCTTTGATCTCTTCAGGATGTAAACACAGTAGAAATAACATTGGGTCAGAGAATACACACAGTTTAATAATTTGGGGGCATAGTTCCAATTTACTTTCCAATTCACAGCTTGACCAACAGTGTATTACCATTTCTGTTTTCTCATAGCCCCCTTCAACATATGCCATTTTCTCTTTTTTGTCAACTTTGCCAATAGGTATGCGATGAAACCCTAGGTTTGCTTTAATTTGCATTTCTCTAATTATTAGTTATTTGGAGTTTATGTTTTTCCCCTTAACATTTATGTGCTATTACAATCTCCACTATTATACTGTGTATACTCTCCCAGAAAACCTGGAGCAAATTTATAATTTTTTTTTTCTTCAGTTCCTAGCAAAATGCCTCATGTGTAGGAGGTACTTCAGAATACTTATCAGGAGTAGTGATAAGAATTTGCCTTTCTTTAGCACTTCAAGGTTTACAAAGCATTTCCTCCCGTAACAACCAAGTGTACACATAAGTATAGTGTAAACCAGCAATGTCTAATATACAACCCATGGGTAGCATGCAACCTACAAGACTCTCAGCTGTGGCCTGAACCAGATTAAAACATAGTCCCTATATGATTTTATTGGTGTATTATTATTATCATTATCATTATTAATAGTAATAATAAAAAGACATATAAACATGTGTGATTTTCTAAGTCTATATATGACCCACAGGAATCCTTATGTATGTGCAATTTAGTGGCTACTGTTTCTCTTTGAGTTTGACACAACTGGCATAAACATTTTTATCTCCATTTTATAAATGAGGAGATTGAGGATCAGGGAGCTAAAGTAATTTACCCAGTTTCATACAGGTAGTTATAGTGAGAGGTGTATTTGAACTCACTTTTCTTATCTCACCACCCAATGCTTTTACAATATTTATTGAGATGAAAGTCATGCTTTCTCTTTAAGTCCATTTCTGAGAATAAAATACATTGATTTTTTAAAAATTCAGTCTTTCTAAGCAATAAATATAGGGTCATGATGTTATCTCTATTTTCACTGAATTCATAGTTAATACCTTTATTCATCAGCAGCTTTGTTTCCATAGCAAAGGTGCACAAAAAGAAAATATAATGTGGCAGCTCAGTTGGCAGTTTTCTTCGGTCGCTTTAATAACATTGGCCAAGAGTAATGGGACTTTTCACCATCACACTGGTCTTTCACCCAAATGCACAACATTGAGATGAACTATCCTGTCTTAACTAACCTAATTTTTTGTACCAGAAGCCATTTCAGAATCAATGCCTTCTAAGGATCAAAACCCGTAGGTGTATTTGTTTATTTTTGTCCAGGCCTGTAATTTAATCACTGAATAGAACCGTTAGGGTAGAAATTCCTTCCACAAAGGCAGATCAGCCAACCTTCTCTAACCGACAGTTGTAAAGAGTTGCCTATGGTCAGTGACAGGTTAAACTAGTTGCCCATAGTAACAGAGATAGTATAGATCAGAGATGAGACTGGAACCCATGACTTCATGACTACAAGACCCATCCTCTTATCCAATATTCAGTTAACTACCAAGTCATAAGTTGTCATACTTTTAAAAATTATATTACAATGTCTTGCATCCCATATTCTCTTCTGTACTCTGAAGTCTTTTATTAAAGTCATACAATATGGTTTTCAATAAAAATCTTTCCAATCTTTGAATATCCATTTCTCTCTGGCACAGACTTAGGGGGATTAGTCTAGGGGACTGCTGATGTAATTAAGGCAACTTTGAGTCAAGGAGAGTTAAAAAGACATTAATTTTAAGCTACGGGAATTCCCCTGACACCTGAGAGTGCCATGAATGCTAAAGGCATTCAGTCATTAGTTGTTGATGATGGTAATTCTGTGGTTGGAAAATACTCTCCTTAATTGTTTTGATTTTGATACAGTATGACTAGAGACATTATTATGAATGAATCAACTGGGTAATGATTGGTCACTTGCCATATAACTGACAGCTCATTTTTTTTTATTGAATTGACCTATTTTTTTGGGTAGAATTGACTTCATTCAGGTGCTCCATCTAAATCAAGGGTTCTTGGCCTGGACCTGTTAACTTAAAAATTAATAAAATAATTTCAATATAGTTAGTTTCCTTTGAGTACCATGCACTTTACTTTATACAATTAAAAACCTAATTCTGAGAAAAAAAAAGGATCCATAGGCTTCACTGACTGCTAGAAGGGTTTATGACTCAAAAAAGATGATAAATTCCTGATCTAAATGGGAAATAAAAAGATAAATGTGTTTATACATCTGTCCCTTTTTCTAAGAATTATAAAAGCATAGATTTAGAGGTGTCAGGGATCTCAGAGGCCATTTGTCCAATCCTTTCATTTTACAAAGGAATAAATCTCCTGACTTGCCCAAAGTGACCCAAATGTAACAGAAAGGAATGAGATGAGAACCCATGTCCTTCATGCCTGAGCACCCTACCACTATCAAAATAAATGAATCAATCAATAAAAAATGATTGCCTACTAAATGCCAAGCACTATGCTAGATGTTGTGGGTACAAAAGAAAAAAATAAAGAAACAGTCCCTATCTTCAAAGTCTTTTTATTCTCTCCAAGTGATATGTCCCATTAAGTATTTCAACAATATTGTTGTTCATCCTTCATTTTTCGAAGAGGATCAATGACATCATGAATGATGTCTTCACTTGCAAGTAAAATGGATTTAAGTGAGGCAAAGTTGTGCAAACTCTTCAGCCTCATTCTTTTTTTGTGAGTCATCAAAGTCCAGTGCCAAGACAAAAGTCAAGACAACTGGAGATGGCCTAGGAAGCATGAATGACCTTGGCATCTTTGATACCTGACTAAGTTCTAAACCCTTCATAGTGTCTTCCTCAGCCACCTTCTTGGCCATTGGAACAAATTGTTCTCATCTGCCGACCCTACCTGGGAAAGTATTTACCTTCTTGGAGTAGACATTCCCCTAATTCACCAACAGGTTTGAGGCCTGTTACCTTCAACCTAGTTTAGCCTGTCTGCTGAGACAGTTTCCTGGGATGTGGCTGCTGTGAATGCTACAGCTTTTTGGAACCACAGGCGAGAGTTGAATGGAACTGGACACCAAAGGTGGATGACCAGCCCTGAAAAGGACTCAGCAAGCCCTCACACCAGAGTTGCTGGTTCTCCCTGAATACTCCATACACCCCTATACAATATATGCAAGTTGTAAAAGAGAAATACAATCCGTTGAAGAATCCTATCCTAATTGTTTTCTCCCCACTCCAATATTCTATTTGTTGGCTGTGTAATTTTTACTTGAACTTACTCATTCATCCACTTCCATGGGTCACTATCCTGAATGGTTTCCTGTCTGGCCTGACTCTGATTCCACTGACCTTAATAGTACACAGACTGGCAAATACTTTGAATCCTGAGAACTGTCTATTCTCTTCAGAAGCGATTCTTAACCTGGGTTCAAGGTAATTATTTTTGTTTTTAAATATTTTGGTAATCATATTTCAATATAATTGGTAATCCAATGTATTTTTTTTATTTAAAAACATTATTCTAAGAAGAGATTCCTAAGATTCCTCAGATTGCCAAAGGGTTCCATGAAACAGGCAAAAATACCCCTGGATTAGGTTATTTTGTTGTTTGTTCTACATGTCTCTGGATTACCCAAAATACTCCATTGCTTCATGGAACAAGGATATAAATTTTTCTTCAGGGAGACACTTGACAGTTTATGGTTCCTGTAGCAATGTTGAATAAGCTTATTATTCCCTTTTCATTCTCTGAGCCCTGGTACCTACCTCGGTGGCACAGTTTATAAAGCGAAGGGCTTGGAATTAGGAACACCTGACTTCAATTCCTGCCTGAGATGTTTACTGACTCTGTGACTCTGAGGAAGTCACTTAATCTTTTTGTGTTACAGTTTTCTAATAGTACCTAGTCGTAGGATTGTTGTGAGATTCGGCTGAGTTAGCATAAGTACTTTGCAAACCTTAAAGTGCTACACAATTGCTGGCCAATATATCCTCCTCCTCCTCCTCCTCATTATCATCCTCCAGCTTGTGGATCCAGTTGGTAGTTAAAATTCTCCCGAGGCTTTTCTTCACCTCATGCTGAGAAATTCTCAATAAAAGTAAACAAAAGTAATTGGGGATAGGAATGGGATCATTAGCAGCTTTGGTAATCAGGAAAGGCTTCACATAAGAAGTGATATAAATGGATCTCCCAGTATTGCCCATTCCCAAATCAGGTGGGGTAGGCAATTGGTGCAGTAGGCTAGAGGCCAGAATATGCATGCATTCAGGCAGACCTGAATTTGAATGCTGCCTCAGACACTGTTAATTCTGTGACCCTGGGCAAGTCACTTATCCTTTGTGTGCCTCAGTTTCCTCATCTGTGAAGTGCTTTGCAAATCTTAAAGTGCTGCTGGCTCTTATTTCAATAGCAGCTCATCTCTCTTGAACTATAAACCCGAAAAAAAAGCATCTGGAAGCAAGAACACACAAGCATTTGCATTTGTTACTCTATGTGACACATGTGGCAACAGAAAATATAACACTATTGGAAAAGTGATATTAACACACTGCTCTTGGCTGGCCTGTGGGTTTGGGAGTCATCATCTGGTTTTGTTATAGGGAGCTCCACAAGATACCCGGATCTTAATTAAAAGTTGGGTGGGCAATTTCAGGAGATGCTTTCTATTCCCTATCTCTGTGTTTTTCACCTTATCCAGGTATTCAAAACAGGTTTCCATTGCCCTGCATTTGGAGTCAGAAGTCCTGGGTGTGAGTCCCATCTCTGTGAATTCCTGACTGTGTGAGTTTGGACAAGTCCGGTTACTTCTTTCGGTCTCAGTTTCCTTGTACTTACTGATTTCTTAATGTGCTTACAGCTCCAAATCCTATTATTTATAAACTCTATCCAGTGTCTGGCTTCTGCAGGAAGGGAATAAAGACAATTACCTCAGTAGTTAGGTTCTCCTGTAATACTTGGAACACATCACAGCATTTGTTCACCTTCCCTCCCTCTATATTTGATGGTCTTCTTGCCTTTGTACCACCTTCTTGGATGCTGGACTTATTCATCCATTCATTCCTATAGGCCATTTCCTGAATGACTTCCCATCTGTCCTGATTCTGTTTATGATGACCTTAATAATGCATAGAATAGCAACCCTTTGAATCCTGAGAACTGTCTATTCTTTTAGTAAGTGAGTCTTAACCTTGTTTCCAATTAATTGCTTTAAAATATTTTGATAATTACATTTCAATATAATTGATATTCTAATGTATTTTATTTTATGCATTTGAAAACACTATTCTGAGAAGCAGTCCATCGGATTCAATGGATTGTCAATGGAGTTCATCATGATGGAGGCAAAAAAAATGGTTAAGTTTTTTTGTATTAGATTTTATATTTTGCTGTTAC
Source organism: Vombatus ursinus (assembly GCF_900497805.2). Taxonomy (NCBI): domain Eukaryota; kingdom Metazoa; phylum Chordata; class Mammalia; order Diprotodontia; family Vombatidae; genus Vombatus; species Vombatus ursinus. Next base: position 6,788,407 of record NW_020954652.1, read on the forward strand.
TTGTTTATGGTTAACAACAAAGACTGTATTTTACACATCTCTGAATTACTCACTCCAATGCTTCAATTTAATTTTTTGTCAGTTTGGGCATATATCCTTGGGTACAGATTGTAACTTGTCTATTCCTTAATATAGCAGTTATTAATCAATGTATTTGTTTTTTCAATACTTTAATATTTCTATTTCAGTATAATTTGTTTCCTTTATTTTAAGTATTTTATTTCATTTGTTTAAAAATCTAATTCTGAGATGGGGTCCATAAGCTTCACCTGACCACCAAAAGGGACCATGACTCACAAAAAGGTTGTGCTAAGTAATAATTCTGAGGGTCTGTGGTACTAGGTTTGTCAACTATTTTCCACATTCCTTCTCTAATTTGTTTATTTGCAGGTAGTTAGTAGCAAATTGGTAGACAGATCTAGATTCAATTACTGGCTGTTATTCCTTGTATGACCTTGGACAAGTTATTTAAACCAATGGACTCAGTTTCTTCATCTGTAAAACTGAAAACTTTGACCTACAAGAATCCTTCTCAACTCAAAATCTATGATCTTACGACTTTTTTTCTCTTAAATGCTTCAACTGACCCTGTTATTCATCTATTACCTTCATTATTATAGCAACGAAGGTGATTCCAGTAAGGTTTATGTGCTAACTATTTGAAAAGGGAAATTAGACCTTAGTTTTTCATTCAATAAAATAATTTTCCATACATGAAGCTCAACGTGGCTTTCAATTTTGGCCAAACTTTTGTTGTGAAATTAATTATTCTGATTAATAACAACTGATCACATAGCCAGTCATAATCCTACCCAATTTATTTGTCCTCTAGAGTTCATTTGGGCATTCTTTTTTTGAAGGAAGTATAAAGACATTTCACCCCCTCCCCAATGTTAAACAGAGGAATATATGATTTTTTTGGCAAATGCTCTTATATCCTAAGTGCCTCAGTGTTCTTGTTTTCTCCTTTTTATGCCCTCATATTACACTAACTGATAAGAACTGAAGGAAAAAGAGAATAGTATTTCTGTCATATTGTTGCAGTTTAAATATGTGTCTTGAATTGTTTACCCTAGGATCTATATATTGTCATGTGGAATTTTACATGGCCTTTTCATCCTGTTTATTTCCATCCCACTTATTTCCAAGCTGTTTATTTCTTTCTCTCTGTGTAGTGGAGACTAATGAGAATTCTGATTGGTTTTTTTTTTTTATTTTGTCTGAAATTATCTGTTCTGCTCTCAATCTGCTACAAGATTCTACTGTCATGTCTTTTCTCTTGAGGACACTGCTTTAATATGAGGTCCCTTAAAGGTGCAAAAGAATATACAGTAAGACTAATTACTTGAAAAAGCCTTGGATGTAGCAGGGTGAGGGGAAATTCATGATGTTTTTGTAGATATAGAAGAAAGCAATGAGTTAATGCTTGGAGTATTGTATTTATAAAGAATTCATGCTCAGGAAAACTACCGTGTGCTTTTGGGGACGGGGCTAGCCCTTCAGGTAGACATTCTAGCACAGGGATGTTTGAAAATCAGAGTGGCCATCTACAATATCTTAGTTTAAAAAAAGGCCTTTTATGAATGGATAAGAAAATGAGGGAACAAGGGTGAAATTGTGATAAAAGAGAGAACATTTTTCTTTTCTGGAAATTTTGAAACTTGGTACTTTGAAAGTAGTGGATAGTAATTTAATATGAATTAAAATGTAATCAAAAGGAAAATGTTCCAGTAAATGATGAATCTAGTGGGGTGGGATTTCAGGGAGCCTTGGGCTCCCTACCTTTCCTGCTCCCTCCCACTCTGAGCACATTTGTTCTGAGATTAACTTCCATTTACTTTCTATATTTCTTATATGAATAACTAGCATTTATATAACTCTTTATAGTTTATAAAACACTTTACAAATATTATCTCATTTGACCTTCATGTCAATCTTGGGAAGTAGATGTTATTATTATCCCCGTTTACCAACTGAGGGAATTGAGGCAGACAGAGGTAAATGATTTGTCTGGGATTACATAGCTAGAGAGTATCTGAAGTTTGTTTTAGACTCAAGTCTTCCTGATTCCTACTCTACCACCTAGCTGTATATTATATATATGTGCTTATTTACATAGTTTCCTCATCATAAGTTTTTTTTTGAAAGCAGAGACGGTTTTTGCCTTTCTTTCTGTCCATGGTATAATGTCTGATATCTAGTAAGCACTTAATAAATGCTTATGGACTTACTGAATTTAGAGCTGTTTCTTTGAGTTAAGATATTGATTTCCAGAAGGCACTTATTAAGATGCAAACAATATCAGGGTATCCTATAAAAACACTAGCCCCAACACACATTAATATAGCTTGATTATCAGTTGAGTTCTAAGACACTAAACATGAAAGATTTCTCCCTCTTTCCAGCTATCATTTAGAAAACACATGGGATCAAAAAGCTTGTTCTAGTATTGAGGCTAGGAAGTTGGAAAAGTGAAAAACCAGTTTGTAAGGTCTTTGATACTCAATTTTTGCAAGCTGCCATGTGATGTTGAAAAGTTTCTACCACATATCATTATGTCTGGGCTCCTTGAGGAGAATTTCTTTTCTTTTCTTTCTTTCTTTCTTTTTTTTTTGTGGTAATTTCTGGTGTCATTAGCCCTATCCTGAATAGCTTTCATAAGACCCTCTATTTATATTAACAACATTTTCATCCTTTTGTTGAATGCTTCTTTGTCAGTATATCATTGTTAACTTCATATGGGAGGCATCCATTGAATATTTCTTGATTCCATTCTTGGTTCTTTATCATTTCATAGATTATATCCAGAAATAATCCACTTTCCTTATGATTCAACACATCCATTGGCATATACCTGTTGTCAATCTTTACTATCACTTTTTTATTCCAAAAGCATTTCTGTAAATTTTATCTTTCTTATCATGTACTATAAAGTGAGGGCATATATCAGTATTTTTTGGTATTTTTAATGAGGAATTATAAATTTTTTATAGCTGCTGTTGGTGTGTGTGTCTGTGTATGTGATGAGTCCTGAATTTCATTAATGTTTTGTGTGTTTTTGTTTGGCCACTTTCCAGATTCATTTTTGTTTATTTTACTCAGCCAAAATTGTACATTGACTGTTGTTACATAAGTATAATTACTTCAAATGTATTTTTTTTTTGTTAAGGTTTGACTTTCGGATACCAGTCAGTCTCTTAACATCCATTGCTTCAGGTTTTTCTATGATAGATTTGTGCTTGATATGTCTTACCTAGATATTTGTAATTAATAATAATAATGACAATGATGGTGACAGTAATAATTTATATATGTTTATGTGTGTATCTGTCTATCTATCTATCTATCTATCTATCTATCTATCTATCTATCTATCT
>NW_020954652.1:6791793-6804612 GCF_900497805.2 Vombatus ursinus
TCTATCTATCTATCTATCTATCTATCTATCTATCTATCTATCTATCTATCTATCTATCTATCTTATGTGCCAGCACTGGGCTAAGTGATCTACAAATATTATCTTATTTATAGTATTGTTTTTGTCTATTGTTTTAGTTTGGCCTCTAGATGTGGGCTTAAAGCCTTCAGTCTTTATTCTTCCTTTGTATATATCCAGAATTTAACATTTAATATCAAATGATACATTTTTATACCACTGGAGTATTTTCATGAGATGAAGTAGCTGTTTAATGGAGCTATATAAATTCATTTTATCAATACACATCAAATATGATGTTTTGATATGACTCCATCTTTGATTTGAAAGCCATATGCAATTCTATTCAAAGGTGAGGCTAATGGATTCAAGGCTAGAACTCTAGTGCTCTTAAGAAAGAGGATACTCAAAAACTAAAGTAGAAGGGGTGAAGCCAAGATGGTGGAGAAAAGGCAGGGACTCACTTCACCTCACCTATCCAAACCTCTCTGAACAACTCTAATGCCTCAAGACAAATTCTGGAGCAGCAGAACCCAAAAAAGGAAGGGGGTATAAAATTTTCCAGCCTAAGACAGCTTAGAATGTCTTTAGGAAAGGTCTGTTGCACCTGGGTAAGAGTCGAGCACATTCCAGTGCAGGCCAGACCAGAGCAATCATAAACTTTGTATGATGATCAACTGTGAATGAATTAGCTATTCTCAGCAATAAAATGATCTAAGATAATTCTGAAAGACTTATTATGAAAAATGCCATCCATCTCCAGAGAAAAAACTGTTGGAATCTGAATGCAGATCAAGGCATACTTTTTCTTTATTTTTTTTTGGTCTGTTTTCTTTCAAAATATGATTAACATGTTTTACATGACTGCACATGTATAACCTATATCAAATTGGTTTCCTTCTCAATATGGGAGTGGGGGTAGGAGAAAGAGAACTTGGAACTCAATTTTTTTCTCTAAAATAGTAATTTAATTTTTTTTCAATTACATGTAAAGAATTTTTGATATTCATTTTTAAATAAAAAATTGAGTTCTAAATTTTCTCCCTCCCTTTCTCCTGTTCCTCCTCCTTAAGATGGTAAGCAATTTGATGTAGCTTATATATGTACAATCATGTAAAACATATTTCCATATTAGTTATGTTGTGAAAGAAGAAACAGAACAAAAAAGGGAAAAATTATGAAAAAAATAAAATGAAAATAGTATTTTGATCTACATTCAGACTCCATCAGCTCTTTCTGTGGATGTGGATAGCATTTTCCATCATGAGTCTTTTGGAATTATCTTGGATCATTGTATTACTGAGAAGAGCTAAGTAATCATAGTTGATCATCATACAATGTTGTTGTTACTTTGTACAGTGTTCTCCTAGTTCTGCTCATTCCACTTTGGATCAATTCATGTAAGTCTTTCCAGGTTTTTGTGAAATCCACCTGCTTATCATTTCTTCTAGTATTCCATTATATTCATATATCACAACTTGTTCAACCATTTCCCAATGGATGGGCATCCCCTAACTTTTCAGTTCTTTGCCACCAGAAAAAAGAGTTGTTATAAATATTTTTGTACATGTAGTTCCTTTTCCTTTTTTATGATCTCTTTTGGATACTGACCTAGAAGAGGTGTTGCTGGATCAGAAGGTATGCATAGTTTAATTGCTCTTAGGCATAAGAACTAAAAAATTAAAAATGAATATGAAAATTTATTTTACAAGTGATTGGGGAAAATAAAATATATTAAAAATAAATGAATTAACAGTAAAAAGCTAAGATAATACTTTGTATCCATTCTATAAATATGAATAGTATACAATATTTAAGAGAGTTAGGACTCATGAAAGATGGCACATGTTAAAATAGAGGTGTCCAACTCATGACTAGGAAAGTTGAGTGTGACGTGAACCAGATTAAAATGTAGTTGGGAAATGTTTGATAGAACAAATAAGTGCTACCCACAGTGTTATGTTTCTATTTGAGTTTGATACCATTATTCTAGTATACAGAGCAGAATCTAGTGAAATTCAGTTTAATAAAGATAAATGTGACATTTTATGCTTAGATTCAAGAAAGTCAACTTTGCAAGTAAAAGATTGGGGAAATCACTAAAGAACTGTTAATCTGAAAAACACTGAGGCTTTTAGAGGACTATAGTATGTCAACCACATGATATAGCAGCCAAGGAAATCTAATACAAATGCATGTTGCATTGAAAGATATTGTCTGTAGGTCAAGCAGGTGATAAAGTGCAATGCCTTAGACAGACCACATATGGAGTGTTGTTTTCAGTTTTGGCTGCCACATTTTAGGTGCTGATAAAAGGAAGAAAGTTCAGTCAGGGTCAGGAGGGCCTTGAGATTGTGCTGTATGAAAATCAGTGGAAGTGGAGATGTTTAATCTCGACAAGCAAAAACTTAAAGAGGATATAATGTTTGAAGGGCTGTCATCAAGAACTGTGATTATATTTGTTCTGACTGGCCTCAAAGGGTAAAACTAGTTTATTGGGTTAATATTACATAGAAGCAAATTTAGACTTGATATAAGGGGAAAACATTGCTCTTTTGAAAAGTGAAATGGGCTGCCTTGGGAGCTAATGGGTCCTAGGAGAAGTCTTTAGATGAAGGCTAGATGGTTATTTGTCAGGTAGGAAGCAAAATGGATTGTTGTTTAGATATGGGATGGATCAGATGACCTTTCAGATTTCCAAGATTCTATGATTTTTTTTTAATTTTGAGAATTTTATAACATTCATTTATATATAAGTAAACCATTGGTTTGCCTATGATACTGTAAAAATGGTCAAGGACAAAAGAATCTCCACATGAGTGCCATTTTCTTGTGCTTTATGTGACTGCTTAAAGCACACACACACACTATGCCTTAAAACCTTAACTATTATTAGCAAATGTAATTAGATGTCTGAATTATAAAGGATTACACCATGAGCCTATATTCTTTTCCTCTTAAAATATTCTTATATTCAGGTGCTAATTCAAATAAAAGGTGATTTTGGTAAAGATAAGAATGTTTGATGAAAGAAAATGTGAACATGACCATTGAAAAACAGAAAAATGTATTTAAAAGTTGATATTTTTTCAGTGAAAAGAGAATGAAGCTGGAGAAAAAGGAGCAAAAAGGCAGCAATTATTTCTTTTCTATGTAAATTCTAAAAAGGAAGGTCCCAGTCTTCTGAAATCCTTGAATAGTAATTCAGATGTAACCAAGGGAAGAATTCTGTAGGTCAACAGGCACCCAATAGGGCATGTTTTTGATTACTTGGCAACTTTTGGGGAAGAAATTCATAGAAAAGATTTTGCTGACTCAAGCAAAACAGATAGATTCAACCCAAACAAAATCTCTGAATTGAGCCCTGGGAGGTATCAAGTCATCAGAATATGCTATGTACTAGCAATATGAGTGAGAACTCCTGTACGTTCCCTCATTTTCTTTCCAAGCCTAGGTGCCCTCATTAGTCTTAACAACTAAGACTAGTGTTTCATATTCACTAAAGCAATTTACCTTCACATTCTATAATTGTGTTGAAACATTTTTGATTTGTTAAATTCAAGGAAATAATGTGTCAATTCAGTGAAAAAAACTAATTAGTGAAGTAATTTCCCTGAAATGAACAGATCAGCTCAGCTAAAATGGTTTGAAGTTGTCACCCTGGGCTTCATAGGTGAACAAAAGAAATTTTGCCTCTTATAGAAGAAGGCCATTTGTTCTTGAATAAGGTAAAACATTCATATTTTTGGCATCAATCAGTGTGAAAGTAGAAATCCAGACTCATAACTACTATTTCTCATTTTATTGCATCAATACATGATTTAGCAACTTCTAGAGTAGAGAAATATCTTTCATATGTCTATTATTATTATTATTATTAGTAGTAGTAGTAGTAGTAATAGTAGTAGTAGTAGTAGTGGTAGCAGCAGCAGCAGCAGCAAAGGTAGCCACTGAAATATGTCATACTGTTTGGTATAATTTAGATCAATTGAATGATTGAATGAATTTTTAAGTACTGGTTTCCATGTTGGGTACTCATGATCCGTGTATCTTCTGTGTTAGCTGCAGAGAAGTAAGGGTGTGCAGTAGTAAAAGGGAAATGTATATAAATGGTTGGAGATCATGCATGGCATAGTGGATTTCAGACTAATGGGATCATAGACATAATAATAATAATAAAAATAAAAATAATAATAGCCAATAATAGCTCATATTTATATAGTGCTTACTTTGTGCCAGGCACTGTGTTGAGCACTTTACACATATTATCTCATTTGTTACTCACAACAACCCTGGGAGGTAGGTGTTATTTTATCCCCATTTTATAGATGAGAAAACTGAGGCAAAGATTAAGTGACTTGACCCTCTAGTAACTGTCTTAGGCTGGATTTGAACTTAGTTCTTCCTGACTCCAGGCTCAGGGATCAATCCATTGAGCCACCTAAAAGGGACCTCTGAGACCATCTCATCCAACTCTCTCATTTTGCAAATGAAGAAACTGAGGCCTAGCTTGATCCAGAATTGTAATGGACCTCAGAGTCATCTAGCACTTCTCTTCCCCTTCCTCCTCCCCCACACCAATCCCCACTTTACAGAAGGGGAAACTGATATCCTGAGAAATGAAATGACTTATAAAAAGTCACATAAGAACAAGCATCAGAGGCAAGATTAGAACCCAAATCCTCTTACTATATAGAGTCACTGCCTTTTCCAATATATCTTAAATGAGCAATTAATCAGGAAGTAAAGAATCCTGAACACTAGCTCTCCAATTAATTTTCTTTTAGACTTTAGGCAAGTTACTTTACTTACCCAGAGCTCTCTGTCTATCTGTCTTTCTGGCTTTCTCATCAATGGGAATGACATTAAAGAAGATGAATTAACATCTGTTTTGCCACTGCAAAACACTTAGGGATCACTGGCCCTTTCCTTGTGATTTGCAGCTAAAATTTCTTCCATTTGTTGTCATCCCGAGTAGAATGTGAACCTTTTGAAATCAGGGAATATCTTGCTTTTATATTTGAGTCCTCAGCGCTTAGCGCAATGCTTTGCACATAGTAAGCGTTTAATAAATTCTTATTCATTCATTCATTCAATTAATTCATTCAATTAATTCATTCATCCATTCATTCATTCAACATTCTGAACAATTCCAAAGTTGGCCACAATTCTTTTCCTTCCTTCTCTTACCAATACTACTGTTTGTCACAAGGGAAATATATTTGGTTGAATAAAAATAAATACAAAGATATTCAATTCCTTTAACACTTACCTAATGAGTCCCAAAGTGGGGGTGAAATAAGAAAAGCAATTTGTCAAAGAAGAGGCTAGAGAAGCTTCTTTCTCTCACCTTCTAAAAGTTTCTTTAAAAGTGCTAAAATGTGAGGTCTTTTATTTTTTATATAAATGTTTTCTCTTTCATCCTAACAAACATTCTGAGCAGTGACATTAATCTGTTGCTGAATATATCAAGATATGCTTCATAAATGTGCACCTGCTGGGTTGCTGGGTGAACCTGGAATATTTTGAGGCTCCATTGAATTCAATGGACTGACAATTTAAAGGGACCGAAGGAAAGATTTTTTTGGGGGGGAATCCAAGAATAAATGGGTTAATCATATGCTGCTATAAATTCTTCAGTGTAACCATTTATTAGTGAACTGTATAGAAGGACAAAGCCTTAAATGCAGTCTAGCCATGAAATAAAGCAATTGCAAGCCTTCTGTTTTGAAATAGAAACTCTCCTTGGATTACATTGATCAGACTCTTTAATAAAAGTATGTTGTGACTGACTAAAAATAGGAGGAATTTTGAAGTAGGACTGTTTGAACATTATATGTGTCTTGAGTAGCCAACACTGATTAAATATTAAAGGTATAAAAAACGACTTCAGAAAAATGAACTTGGCATCTAACACTCTGCTGTGTGGCATTAGATTTTAAAAGATTCAACAAAAGGTCTATAAAACCTTTGTGTATATCCACATAATAGCCCTTGATTGTTCTAAAAAAAATAGCCCATTCCATGGAAAACATTATAAAGAAATTTAATTTTGCCTCAAATGTATCTATTCCATTGACACAGTCAAAGCAATTCAAGCATGAGTGGGAATACAAAATATGCCACTCTCAACCTGAAATAGAATTTCTCTAGGTCCTTAATTTCTATGTCCTTTTAAAGGGATGATAGGAATTGTGGACAAATCAATTTCAGCCTACAAGATGTGATCATTTAAAATAAACATAATTGTTCTGTCATCTTTTGCTCATAATGTTTATGGCATTTCCATTCTGTTTCTAGGACTTTCTTTGTTTCCAAATGACTTACCACAATGATCACGATGGAAAGTCTATAATAAAACTCTACACCTATGTGTTTTTATGTGTGTGACAGAATACAGAACAAATAAACCCTTATCCCTCAGATTTCCTCTTACTATAGTATCAAATATTTAAGAATAAACTGGATATGAACACTTCCTTTTCTCATAGGAGCAATACATCCTTTTGTTATATGTAAATATGTAATGATAATGGTGGTCATAATGGTACATACGAATGTGTGGGTATATATATACATACATACATATGTATATATATATATACATACATACACATATGCATGCAGCATACACATGTTTTATGCAGGGTGCACATATAATGTTTCAGAAGTCTTAGTGCAGCTTTAAGCTTTAATAGTTTATAAAAAAGTTGAACCATTAATAGTTTAAATTTACATTAAGACCATTGGTATACCCTGTATTTAAGTACAATATACAATACACAATATCCTATTATGCATTATATATTCTACATATGTAGTATAAATATACCTATATACACATATACTTGCATTATATACATATGTAAATACATATGTAAATACACATACACCTATATCTGCGTGCACTGTGCAAATATGCATGCAGATGTGCATATAATACATACACACACATATATACATAGGTGTGTATGCACAGAAATGTGCACACATTCACACATGTACACATATTCACATAAAACATATGCATATGCACGTATACATTTTCCAGCTAATGATATTTTATTGCTTATTCATATTGTTTATTTATTTTGTACTGATAATTCACAAAATGTTATCAATGATACTGTTAATATTACATTTAATATTTATTAATATTATAATAATAACTATTGTTTATTAATAGCATTAAATTTATCTAACTGAAAAACTTCTGGTAAAGGTCAGACTGATCTCAGAGATGCTCCTGCTACAGGCAATGCTTAGATCCCACTCAGGTCTTGTTTTAGTCCCCACAAAGCTTATGTTTTTGGTTCTCCAGATGTGAATGTTTATACTTATTGATACACACCTCGGTGTGGCCTGCTGCTTACGTGTGTCCAATCAGGCAAATATCTTTACACCTTAGTCTAAACTCTATATGGTGTAACCTCATAAAGACTCAAGTAGGGAGCTATATACACCCCTTCCCAGCTCTCTCCTTTGTCAATTGACTTATTAAAATTGTTTCCGAAACTATGTCAGGTTTTGAACTTACTCCCTACTGACAATTACCAATACCGCAATGCCCCAGCCAAATGGTTACAATTATAAGTTGCAGATCAGTTGTCATTTTATGTTTCCTATACCAGTGGTCTTCACATTTTTTAATCCTATAAACATATTGGAAAAAAATGAACATTTGCCCCCAACATATGCATATTTATTTATTTATAAATTATATGCATGCATTGTGTGGTAATAATTATGTGCATTGTAAATCTTATAAACAGACACTAAAATAAGTAAATAATATTTCAAAAAAAACCTAATTTGCAAACAGTACAGAAAACTATTCTCAAAATATCTTTATGATTATAATATTTTACATAAAGCATCATCATTGAATATATTTTATTATCCCTGAAAATCTTTGGCTTAAAATTTTGTGAAATAGCGATTCAAAAGTCAGGCTCTTATTTCAGTTAATTTTAATAATTAGTTTTAATAGCCGCCTTGAAAGGAAAATATACCTCACAAAATATGTTGATCCGAATGGAAGAGGTTCATCAGTGACTGTACTTACTAAATCCTGATACTCATTCTAGTAAATAGGTGTATACACACATATACACATACACATACATATATATACACATATACATATACATATATAAACATACATACATATACATTCAAAAATCACTGACAATTTTCAATCTGCATTTGGACGATTTTTAAAAGGTTCAAAAATTATATCTCCAAGGTTTTTTTTTAAGTATGCAAATATGAACATTTTTATTTGTGATACCTTATGAATACCAATACAGAAAGAAGCAGCTAAATATTAGTGATAAGAAGGTAATTAATAGCATCAAATGCATCAGATTTGTCAATTAAGTGATGACTGATCACTTTGAGGAGAGCAGTTTCAGTTGAGTGTAGAGTTGAGGATAAGGAAGAGGTTGAAAACTGGGGAGAATGAAAGGATGATGATGCCCTTGAGAGAAATAGAGAAGATCATAAGAAGGTAGATATTAGGAGAAAGATAATATAATGTGATCAGAACCGTATACTGCAACCAGTCGATGTCTGCTCATCTGTACTACTTATTCCTGTTCATGGAGGCAAAATGAAAAATCTGTTTGCTTTGAATTAGAATCTTATTTACTGGCCATAGCTCTATAGAACAGAATTCACTGTCTGAGAAATGCCTATGTCAGCAACAAAGTGATGTGGAGGAGGTCAGGGTGTGAAGGGGTAGATATGGAATTTTAACTACTGCTACTATGGATGCCTGGGTGGCTGTTAAATTATAACTACCTTCAGGGGCCATTTTTGCAGACACAGTAGGCCAAGAGGGAAAGGTTAAGTTATAATGGTTGATGAGTGTGCTGTGCTTGTGTTAGAGATAAGTTAATGGTTATCAGGAAAGGATGTGCCCCACTTTTCCACTCTTGAATTGGTTGATCACATATACCTTTGGGGGATTTAACATCAGAGAAGACGTCCCTATACCAGCAAAGCCTCAGGTCAAACCCTCCCAATTTTGGACACACACAGACACACAATTATGTGTATACATTTGCATGTATAGTTATATGTTTATACATAAACCTCATAAACACACATGCACATATATAGACATGTGTACATATATAGAAATCATAAAATACACATGTGTATATTGTGTATGCATACACACTTGAGGATATATGTATAACATGTGAATACAGATCTATCTCCATATCTATCTATCCATATCCATATATGTATATATATTTATACACATTATATATATGAATATGAACCTCTCACATATACCTGTGTACATATATATGACATATATAGGATTATATTATTACATTATCACTACATATATAATAGACAGATGCACAATATTTATTCAATATCCTATAATTTATTTTTATTCAATAAAAATGGGATCAAATGATGAGATTTTTGTGACTTACAAAAACCCAACAGATCTCTAAAAGATTTTACCTTTAGTAAGTCTTGCTAAATTAGTCCATGATTAAAATCTTTTATTCCCTGTTTTACCCTCCTGGAACAATTTCTCATATTCTTCTCCTGCATTGGTATTTACCCTCTTCATATACTTAAAGATAATTGCCATGTTTTCCCTTAAGCATTATTGGGCTAAGTTTTACATATTTTATTATTTTAATCTTTTCTCATAAGTAAGTCCCCCTGGCCTCTTAAACATGGTTGTGGTTGTTCTATAAAGTCCCTCCTGTTTCTCTTCATGTTTGAGGCCTGAAGTTTTCAATGCTAGGTACCAGCCCATGATAGGCCTTAAGAGTCTGGCTCTTTCCTATCATTACAACTCATGTTTTGATTTCTCTTCCTAGGTCTTTACATTTCATCACAAAATAACTTCATTGTATTCTTGTCCAGAATCATAACAGATTAGACTAGGACCAGACCTCAGAGGCCACTTAGTTCAACCTCTTCGTTTTGCTGATGTGGAAACTGAGGCTCAGACAGAATAATAACTTCCACAAGGTCTCCTAACTTGTCAACGGCAGGGCATAAAACTAGAAATTGTATCTCTTAAACATCAGCCAACTATGCGAAAATCCTACTATGAAGTCTCATCTCAACATGACAACATCGTTGAAGCTCATGCCACATGGGTACAAGTTCTAGTAGATCCAATCAAACGAGTTTGAGTCGTCCCTGGGAAAGAAGCTGTTATTGGGCAGGCAAATACAAGATGTTGTTGTTTAGTAGTTTCTGAGTTGTGCCCAACTCTTTGTGATCCCATTTGGGATTTTCTTGGCAAAGATAGTAGAGTGGCTTGCCGTTTACTTCTCCAACTCATTTTACAGATGAGGAAACTGAGGCAAACAGGGTTAAGTGACTTGCCCAGGGTCACACAGCTAGAAAGTGTCTGAAGCCAGATTTGAACTCACAAAGGTGAGTCTTCCTGACTCTGGGCCCAGAATTCTATATGGAAAGGTAAATCTCAAGGGTCATTATTATATTGTAGAGGCATTGGGACTTATATTTGAAAAGGAACCAGGTATCTAGGCAATATCACAGATAACAAAAGTATTGAAGAAGCAATACATATTTATGCATTGTAGGGTAACAACAATAACAAAAATAAGAGTGATAATTATAATAATATGGTTAATGTTTATATAGCACTTTAAAATTTCCAAAGCACTTTGCATGTATTATGTCGTCATAACAACCATGAGAGGTAGGTGTTATTTATATTCACATTTTATAGATAATATGTGAGTCTCTAAGAGTTTAAGCAATTTTCACAGAATCACTCAACTACTAAATGTCTGAGGCAGGATTTTAATTCAGATCTTCATGACTCTAGATCTGGCTTCCTAAAGACAGCTTGGTGGTGTAGGCCCTCAAGTCAGTAAGACCTGAGTTCAAATCTTTTCCTTAATAGCTGTTTGACTTCAGGCAAATCATTTTACCTCTGTTTTTTTTTTATTTTTCCCATCTGTAAAGTGGGGATAATAACTCCCAATGTTGGTTTGAGGATTTATAAAGTGCTCAGTACAGTGCCTATAACAGTGTTGTGGTTGTTCAGTTATTTTTCAGTTGCGTCCATCTCTTTGTGATCCCATTTGGGGTTTTCTTGGCAAAGGTACTGGAGTGGTTTGTCATTTCCTTTTTTTTTTTCAAACAAGAAAGTAGTGAGGATTTATTATACAGGCATGCTAAACTTAAGCCACAAAGAAAACAATCAGTCTGGAATGGCAAAAGTCCCATGGCACAAAGTCAAGAGGCAGGTAGATGGAATTTGCGTTACATGATGGCATGTCCTTTTGTCAGAGAGGCCTTCAGATGGTGGTTAAGAGTCCTTATCAGATGGTGGTAGAGCTAGTAGAGTCTTTCGTAGGGTGGGGTGATGTCTCCCAAAGGTTTCTGCCTTCCTGAGAATGTCACCAAGGGTCATTCCATCTCTGCTCCTGTGGCTTCCATGGTCAGCACAGTCTGATTACTTGGACCTCTGCCTCATCTTTCTCCTCTTGCGTTTCAGCCTATGCATTTGCTTCATCCTCCACTTGGCTCTCATGGAGCAATGGAAGTCGACAAGATGGTGCTAAGAAGAAGAGCTTGTCATTTCCTTCTACAGATCATTTTACAAATAAGGAAACAGAGGCAAACAGAGTTCAGTGACTTGCCCAGGGTCATGTAGCTAGTAAGTGTCTGAGACTGGATTTGAACTCATGAAGGTGGACCTTATTGATTCTAGGCCCGACACTCTATGCATCATGGCACCACCTAGCAGCCCTGAAACCTAGAAGCTGCTATGTAAATGCTATTATTATCATTATTATTATTATTATTACACCAACTAGCTGCCTCACATTCAGGATCCTGTAACTACTAACCTGTTGTTGACACCCCATTTTTTCATGCTAGTGTTATTCATGCTGGTGTTTTCCCTAACTAACCTGGAGTAGTGAAGAAGACAGGTGTAGCAGGATGAGAGCTGACATTAGAAAGAGGAAGGCATGGGTTCAAGTTATGCCCCTGATGTATACTTTGCTTTGTCACTGTTACCTACCCTAATGGAATCCCAATTCTGAGTGCCCCTCCTTCTCATATGTCTATCTATATCTTCCATATCTATATCTCTATCTATTTATATAAAATTTAATTTATCCAAATCTCAATTTCTTCTTCAATAAAATGATGAGAGTAATACATAGGGTTACTATATTATAGTATTACACTACTGTATTACACCCCATAATATAGAGTGTATTTCTATGGAGGGAGTTAGAAAGACTAATCTTCCTGAGTTCGAATCTGGCCTCAGACATTTACTAATTGTGTTACCCAGGGCAAGCCACTTAGCCTGTTTGCCTCAGTTTCCTCATCTGTAAAATGAACTGGAGAAGGAAATAATAAACCATTCCAAGAAAACCCCGAATGGGGTCATGAAGAGTTGGACACATGACTGAAAAATAGACTGAATAACAACAACATTGTGTGGAAAGCACCTCACCACCCTCGAAGATGCTCTTTGTCTGTTTCTCTTTCTGTTTCTTAATCTGATCACTCTTCTCTCATTATCATCCTTTTCCTTACTCCCCTCACCTCTTTCTCTCCCCTATCATTTGAATGAATACATTGAGAAAAAGGAACTGGTAAGAGTCTCAAGGTGATGTTTATAGGTTCAGCAACTGCAATGAGAATAACCAGCTTTGAAGAATGTAAGCTGCTTGTTGGCGGGGATTGTTTTGCTTATGCTTTTGTGTTTCTAGTGGTCCTTACACACACACACACACACACACACACACACACACACACACACACACA
>NW_020954652.1:6804622-6845692 GCF_900497805.2 Vombatus ursinus
ACACACACACACACACACACACACACACACACACACACACACACACACACCCCACACTTTTATTTTTTAACTTTAAAAAGTGATTTCTTTGGTATAGGGAGCTACTGGTAATGAACTTTCTCAACCAAAGCACCAGTATCTTTGTCCCCCTCCATTCCTAAAGAGTTGCCTCAAGGCACTGAAGAGTTAAGTAATTTCCTCAGGGTCCCACAGCCATCAAGCGTCAGAAGCAGGACTTGAACCTGTATCTTTCCAACTCTGAGACCAGTTCACTACTTCTCCATTTTTCTTCTTCCCTTATACATAATAGGAATTTAATGAATATTGAATTGTCAAATTGAATTCAGACAAGCTTTAAATACCATAGAGAGGGGAAAAAAAAAAAAAAAAACCTGTAACACTAATCATCTCTGTTCTGACCTGTCCCCACCTTCCTCAAATCTGACCAAAGCCCTGGCTCTGACACCCAGATCTGATTAGTGAGAAACTGGTGAAATGCAAATTTAAAGTACCATTTGACAACCTCCTTCATAAGTTGTGAAAGACATTTTCTTTAAGATTTTCAAAATTCTTGACAGAGTTTTCCCTGAAAAACTAACAAATGGTCTGGATTAGCTGCTTCTAAAATTCCCTCATGCATCTTTGCAGTAATATTTTCTTAGAACCTCTGCAATTTGGCATACTTTCTCTTCCAAAATCTAAAATAGCAGGGATGGGAAATAAACCACTTTACCGGCATTCTCTCCATCACAGCCTACTGACTTTCTGAAATACACATCTTCAATTGATTAGTATATAATTTCCTGATTTATCCCTTGATACCTAAAAAATAAGCAGAAAGATCAGCAATTTTTCAATCTTTGGGGACATCTCTAAGGCTAATGAAATTTTTAAAAGGTCGGTTAAAGGTTTACTGATTTCTTTGCTCTTTTCCCTTAATCTTCTTGATGTTCTGAATGCCATTTAAAATTGGTGCTTTATCAACTTCAAGTACTTTTCAGGCTTTTTTATTTTTTTAAAGTCACTCTGACTGTTCTCTGTTGCCTAAACTTGTCTGTTTTCTTTTGGAAATCAAATAATGTCTTCTGACTCAATTCAGCTTCCTATTTTTGCAAATCAGGTTAAGGCCTGATTCAATTTTCTTCTTAGAGAAGATTCTAGATTGACTTTTATTATTGAATGGACACACATACGGTTAATGCACGTTTTCATTTTTCATTTCCTATGTAGGGGAGAGAATCAGAATTTTTCTCTTTTCTTTTTCCCCCCTTTTTTATTAATAAATTTATTTACTTTTAGTTTTCAACATTTACTTCCACAAGATTTTGAGTTCCAAAATTTTCACCCCATCTCGCCCCCCCAAGATGGCATACATTCTGAATACCCCTTCCCCTAGTCTGCCCTTCCTTCTATCTCTCCCCCACTTCTCTTATCCCCTTCCTCTTCTATTTTCCTATAGGGCAGGATAGATTTCTGTACCCCATTTCCTGTATTTCTTATTTCCCAGTTGCATGTGAAAACATTTTTTTAAACATGTGTTTTTAGAACTTTGGGTTCCAAATTTTCTCCCTTCCTCCCTCCCCACCCACCCTCATTGAAAAGGCAAGCAACTCAATATAGGTTATACATGTTCAGTTATGCAAAACACTTCCATAGTAGACATGCTGTGAAAAACTAACTCTATTTCCCTTAATCCTATCCTGCTCCCCCCATTTACTCTATTCTTTCTTTTGACCCTGTCCCTCCTCAGAAGTATTTGCTTCTGATTATCCCCTTTCCCAATCTGCCCTCCACTCTATCATCCCCCTACTCTCTTGTTGCCTTCCCCCCCACTTTCCTGTAGGGTAAGCCAGATTTCAATACCCAATTGAGTGTGCATGTTATTCCCTCTTTAAGTCAAATCCTATGAGAATAAGATTCACTCTCACCTTCCCCCGTTTCTCCTCCACTGTAAGAGCCTTTTCTTTTCTATTTTTTTGTGAGATAATTTACCCCATTCTACCTCTCCCTTTCTCCTTTTCCTGGTATAATCCTCTCTTACCCCTTAATTTTATTCTCCAGATATGACTCCTTCATCGTCAGCTCACCCTGTGCCCTCTATCTATCTATCTATCTATCTATCTATCTATCTATCTATATGCATACATATAATTTTTCCCTCCAACTACCCTAATACTGACAAAGGTCTCATGAGTTATAAATATCATCTTTCCATGTAGGAATGTAAACAGTTCAACCTTAATAAATCTCTTATGATTTCTCTTTCCTGTTTACCTCTTCATGTTCCACTTGAGTCTTGTATTGGAAAGTCAAATTTTCTATTCAGTTATGGTTTTTTCATCAAGAATGCTTGAAAGTCCTCTATTTCACTGAATGACACTTTTTCCCCTGAAGGATTATACTCAGATTTGCTGGGTAGGTGACTCTTGGTTGTAATCCTATCTCCTTTGCCTTGTATTCTATGCCCTGTGGCCCCTTAATGTAGAAGCGGCTAAATCTTGTGTTATCCTGATTGTGTTTCCATAATACTTGAATTGTTTCTTTCTGGTTGCTTGCAATATTTTCTCCTTGACCTGGGAACTCTGGAATTTGGCTACAATATTCCTAGGAGTTTTCCTTTGGGGATATCTTTCAGGAGGAGATCAATGGATTCTTTTAATTTCTATTTTGCCCTCTGGTTCTAAAATATCAGGGCAGTTTTCCTTGATAATTTCTTGAAAGATGATGTCTAGACTCTTTTTTTGATCATGGCTTTCAGATAGTCCAATAATTTTTAAATTCTCTCTCCTGGATCTATTTTCCAGGTCAGTTGTTTTTCTAATGAGATGTTTTACATTGTTTTCTAATTTTTCATTCTTTTGGATTTGTTTCACAGTGTCTTGATTTCTTATAAAGTCACTAGCTTCCAATTGCTCTATTCTAATTTTTAAGGAAGCATTTTCTTCAGTAATCTTTTGGACTTCCTTTTCCATTTGGCCAATTTTGCCTTTTAGGGCATTCTTCTCCTCATTGGCTTTTTGGACCACCTTTGCCATTTGGGTTAGGCTATTTTTTACGGTGTTATTTTCTTCAGTATTTTTTTGGGTCTCCTTTAGCAAGCTGTTGACTTGTTTTTCATGATTTTCTTGCATCACTCTCATTTCTCTTCCTAATTTTCCTCTGCTTCTCTTACTTGTTTCTCAAAATCCTTTTTGAACTCTTCCAAGGCCTGGGACTGATTCATATTTTTCTTGGAGGCTTTGGATGTAGGAGCTTTGACTTTGTTGTCTGCTTCTGGTTGTATGTTTTGATCTTCTTTGTCACCAAAGTAAAATAATATAGTTTTACTCTTTTTGCGCTGCTTACTCATGTTCCCGGCCAGTTACTTGAGTTTTAAACTCTTTGTTAAGGTAAGAGTCTGCTTCCAATGTAGAGAAAGTGCTATCCCAAGCTTCGGGGGTTTGTACAGCTGTTTTCAGAGATAGTTCTAGGGACCTGTAAATTTTTAGTTCTTCCAAGGTGGTATGATAAGGAGCGAGGTGTTTCCTCTCCACTGTCACAACAAGCTCCACCATGCCAGCACTCCTCCTAGCCCCAGGACCGCCCCTCAGAACTGTGACTCAGATCCAAGCATGGGCAAAGCAAGAGATTCCTGCCTCAGCACTGGTGAAGAGATCCTTGTAATCCCCCTCTAATCAGCTACTCGATTCCCCCTCAGTCTGTGGGCCAGAAGCTCAGGAGGCAGCTGCTGCCCCGAGAGGGCATGCTCAGGACTTGTGGCTGAGACCTAGCTCCTCTCTCACTGAAGACACAGACTTTTCCCACTGACCTTCTAAGTTGTCTTTGGCGTTCGTGGGTTGAGAAGTCTGGAAACTGCCACAGCTGCCAGCGATTCAGTCCTCTGAGGCCTGCTTCAGGGTCACTGTGGCCTGTGCACCCATGCCAAACTGCGCTCTTCTTCCAACCCGGCGCGATATACTTTTCTGATCTACCATCCAAGCTGTCATGGGCTGGAAATTTGTTTCGCTCTGTCTTTTTGTGGGTTCTACTGCTTTAGAATTTGTTTAGAACCATTTTTATAGGTATTTGGAGGGGTTTGGGGGAGAGCTCAAGTAAGTCACTGCTTTCACTCAGCCAACTTGGCTCCGCCCCTCTTTTTTCTTTTTTAAGAAGCTCCTGCTTACTGTTAGCATATGCAATGGCATGCATGCTGATGAAAAGTGGCTCTTGACATAAAATTTCCTGATCTGGTCTACTATACGTAGCAATGAATTTAACTTTTTGCCTAAGATTTTCTTACTATTCAAGCAGCCCACCAATTTTAAGTAAGTTAATCATCCTGGAAATGAATAGTCATTAGAGAGGCAGCCTTAAGGCCAGGAAGACTTGGATTGAAATCTTGCCCCTGTTACAAGCTAGCTGTGTGACCTGGGTGGGGCAAGTCTCTTAATTTCACAATACTCAATACTCTGTTAAGACTATAAGTTACAAAGAAGTTGCCAATTGTTATTGGGTGAGAATTCCTCACCTGGGAATTCCTCATGCCAATGAAATCACAGGTTCACTCTCTATCTCTATAATATCTTGGTAACACAGGTTAAAAAACAGAATTATGACATGAAATGAATGATCAAATTAGAAAGAGCTAGTTATGTGGTAGGGTGAGGAATAAGCAATCGCCATTCCCCAAAGGTCTCCTCATAATGTCAAAAGTATGAGATAAAGGTATGTATAGCCATGGTGATGGACTAAGGGGAGGACAGTGGATAGAATTTTTTTTGTAGGTCGAGCAATTAATCAACAAACATTTATTAAGTGCCTACTATTTGCCAGAAACAGTGCTAAGCACTAGAAGGGCTATAATATACCTCATTGGAGAGAATACTCACAATGTTGGTATCACAGGTCTATTGGAATTTTGTTCCATCTTTGGAATCTATATTAGCTCTTCCATATGAGTAATGATCTAGTGAATTTCTGCGTAGTCAATCAATCATTCAACAAACATTTATCAGGTGCTTATTTTATGTCCAGTACTGTGCTAAAGGCAAGGTTAAAATATGGTGCCTGCCTTTAAGGGCCTACAACTATGCACATACTTTTTTCTTAAGTTTCTATGAGGTATTGCTGAATATTTGAGACAAGTTATGAATCATCTCTTTACAGTTCAGAGAGCCATGGAAATGTTGGAAGATCATTAAAAGATTTCAGTACTATTTTCAATAATTTAGATATCATGATGTTTGCAGAAACACTCCTGGACAATGAATCAATACCCTAGTTCTAGACCCATCCAGAATGGACTCATTAGCTAGCTTTGTGGATTTAGTCAAGTAATGTAACTATTCTGGGCTTTCCTTAATTGTAAAATGAAAGAGGGTTTCTAACTAGGTGGTTTCTAAGGCACTGTTCCCCCCCACCTTTTTTTTTCTAAGAATTCAGTGAATCCAGTTGTCTCTGAGGATGTTGCAAATTGACCATGTCTCTCCTGTGTGCTATGTTCCTGAATCTCATGTGCATCTTTCACTTCTCCCCATAGATCTGTTCCCCATGGTTTTGGACCTTCAAAACTCTGCTCCTCTCTCTCATTGGACCTCTACACTCTCACAAGTTCTAGAGGATATATCAGGTTAATGTGACATTGGGAAAAGCCAAGTCAATGGGAGTTTAAAAACCCAAGGCTGCAACTCCCCCTGAAAGGTTGGAGATCAAATGGGCAAAACATGGGTTTTCTTACAGAAAAAGAAAATTTTTGTCCAGAAATTTGTTGAGAAAACAAAATTCCAAATACCCAACATAGACACATTAGAAAAAATTGGAGTTTTTATTTTTTTCATAAAAATTAGCTAATAAGCAAAACAAAACATAAACAAAACACCATTCTAGATATAATCACAAGAGGAAAACCGTGCAAGGTAATTTCCATATTCATTTGTGCTAACAACAGCACTCTACCCATTAATGTCCCCCCTGCATATATTCCCTTTTTCATGGCTACCTAATAAGTATTTAGGTATGCCTATTGAGTTGAATGATAGCTCAGACCAAGAACACCATGACCATGTAATTTTAACACTTGTTTGAGTGAAAGAAGTGGAAAGGAAGGCTAATAAGAAGCAAAGGCTACCTTTACAAGGTGTCCCAAAAAGGCTTAATGCAGTTTTAAACCATTATTTTATGCTTAAAAATTCACCAAGACTTTTGGGATGTCCTGCATGGAAATTTAACATTTTATAACACTTTTCTATAGAATAGCGTTAAAGTGGGAAAAGAAAATCCCTTATGTGACAAAGTATTTAGGTGCAAGTAGTGCAAGTGAGTCCCTTGGACTTGGGGAGCAAAAGTGGTGTAACTAGCTGCCTCTACTAGGGCATCCTGCATGGGTGTGATGTCTATATTGGAGTATATGTTTTGATTGAGTTTGTTGATCAATTCAACAAAACAAGAAATACATTCATTCAAGGGGAATTCTACTAGAATGGTTGCTTAGGTCAAGTTTCTGCCTAACTATGAACTGATACATAGAAAATTAAGTTGAATAAGAGAATGTTTACATTACCTATAAACTTTTGAAGGAAAATAGTTTTGAAACGTCTAAGAAATCTGATCCATGCAAAACCTAATCCCGACTCTAGAAAATTGGTAATTAAGGAAGCTAGGTGGTGGAGTGGATAGAGTTCCAGACTTGGGAGTAAGTAAAACCTGGGTTTAAATATGTCATCAGATACTTACTAGATGTGTGACCCTGGGCAAGTCACTTAACCTCTGTTTGCCTCAGTTTCCTCCTTTGTAAAATGGAGATAACACTTTGCAGGGTTGTTATGAGGATCATAAGAGAGAAAAATTGTGAATTGCTTAGTACCATGACCAGTACATAGTAATCACTGTATAAATGTCAGCTGTTATTGTTATTGTTATTATTACTTAAACATGGTTCCCACCTCTTGCTGCATGAGTACTAGGCTGTAGTATAGAAGGAGATATACATCTTCATACACAACCAATATAATACTAACTTGCTTTATTTGACTACATTCATTTTTACAGGAAAGAACTTTTATTTGCTTTGATTTGTTTGTTTTGAGTGGGCAGGGAGAGTGTTGTTGGATAAAAGGGGCAGTTGTGATATTAATGCCAAGAAAAAGACAAAAGAAAGGAAAGTTCAATGAATCATTTTAAAAATATGCTGAATAGAAATAAAGTTGAGAAAGTTCTCAGCCCCTAAAATAGTGCCTGACTCATAATAGATACAATAAATGCATGAATGACATAGACAAGAAGAGCAATGTTGATACTACCATCCTAAATTTCATGGATACTTAAAAAATGCTACATACATGTGAGAGATTCATGACATCATATGTAAAGAATATATTTTCCCTGATCAATAAATGAATAAAAAATGGATAAAACCCATTTTTTAATGGATAAAAATATAAAATATAAAAATATCCATAAAAAATGGATAAAACCCAAAAACTGTTCAGGTGATGAAACTGACCAAATATATGTCCCTGCACACATTGTAGTCTAAGTCATGGTCCAAAGGTTACAGTAAAATTTGAAACATTAGAAAATAGATAAATCTCCTGATTTCCAGTCTGGTATTATATTTAATAGATAATTTTGTTTTTACTAATCAATTGAGATGATCCCATTCATATTACTTTCTTAGTACTTTACTCACTCATTTAAAATCTACTTATGTGTATACAAACCATTAATCTATTTCTCATTAGTTAAGAGACAGACCATTTATACTCCTGAGAGAAAACTCTAAAGCCTTTTCTTACTGCATATAGCTTTTACATTTATATCAAAAGTAATATTTTTTTTTCTTATGAAAAGAGGCAGGTGTGCATTGTAGCATTAAATTGTGTTGAAAATGGTCTCTGGGCAGTAACATATACAAAGAACTAAAAAAAACCAGTATCAAGTAGAGTATATAATTTATGAGGTTGGTTATAGATTTTCATATTCTTATTTCTTTTAGAAAGAATCTAAAAGAATGTCTTTGAACTTTGGATCAATGCTGGGCATTTGCCAATATGTTTTGGCTGTGACAGAAAAAAAAATCTCAGGCAGATAACTAGAAATTGGATCTAAAATGATACGCTAGCCCTGGGATTACATTTTATTTCTCCTGATGAGTAATTGGTTTCTATGTGAAGGTAAAGCTTTCTGATAGGTTGGATGGAGTATGTCATTGTGCCTTGCAAAACTTTATGTCCTCTTTGCAAAAAAAATGATCCTTAAGATTAAGGAATTCATGGCTGTGATTTCAAGCTGGACTTATTGGCAGCCATTCTCACACAGAGAAAAAAGCAGTTTGATGAGCAATTTGTTTTAAACCTCCTGGGGACAGTGTTAGGATTGCATTTGGATCTCTTTAATGATTTTTTTCTGTGCTGTTTTCTGCTTCTTTTCACTGAAAGGAATACTAACATGTCCCAGAATGATTTAATTTAGGGCTTGTAATTTGTGAATAAAATATTGAAATGAAGCAAAAATTAGAAATTGTAGGGAAGTAGTTGAAGTTATGAATGAAGAACTAGACTTTATGTGTGTGGTCTGAGAGGGCAGAACTAGGAGGAATGAATGAAAGTTACAAAGAGAATTGAAACTTGATGTCAAGTGAAAAGGAAAACAATAAAAACAAAACAAAAACCCTTCATAATTGGATCTATGTGAAAATGGAATGGACTGCCTTGGAAGGAGACAAGTCTCCTTAATTGGAAGGCATAAGGGACGTTACCAAAGTGGATTACATCTGTGGGAAAGCAAGAAAGATGGTGAAAGAACTAGAAATCAGGCCATCTGTGGATATATTTCAGGAAAAAAGGATATTTAACCTAGAGAAGAAAAGATTTAGGTACATTTTTTTCATTTTTTAAAAAAAAAGATTTTTTAAAAAATTTTTCTTTAAGGCAATTGGGGTTAAGTGACTTGCCCAGGGTCACACAGCTAGTAAGTGACAAGTGTTTGGCCTGAGGCCGGGCTTGAACTCAGGTCCTCCTGACTTCAGGGCTGGTGCTCTATCCACTGCGCCACCTAGCTGCCCCTAAAAAAAGATTCTTAACGTTATTTAATTTTATTTTAACATCTTATAAAATACCAGAATACTTTTACCTAATCACCTCAAATGTGATATCCCTGAAAACCTTAGTGATGATGATGATGATGGTAGTTATCAGCATCATCATCATCACCACCAGCACCACCACCATTATCTGCCTTCTCCTCCTCCTCCTCCTCTTTCTTCTCCCCCTCATCATCTCTTTTTCATTTAAAGTTCTTTTTTAACCTACTTTTACAGTTTTATTGCACATCACTTTCCTCTATTCACTCTGTGGAACAGCCTAAATGGCCTTTTTGTTCTTTTTATCGTACAGTCTTCCATTTCCCTTTTCCATGTATTTGCAATGTGCTGTTTTTTATGCATGGAACACATTATCTCAAAGACATCAAAGAAAGAGGAAAAGGACCAAAGTGTTTAAAAGTATTCTTAGCAACTCTTTTTTGTACTAGCTAAAAAAAAAAAAACAAAAAACAAAACTAAGGGTATATCCACCTATTAAGGAAAGACAGAAAAAAATTATGGTATATGAATGTAATGGAATATTTTTGTGCCATAAATATGTTGAAGGCATAATTTCAGAGGAAATTGAGAAGAGTTCTATGAGTTTATACAGAGTAAAGTAAGCAGAAGTCAGAGAAAAATATATACAATGTCAGCAATATTATACAGGATAAACAAAACTTTGAAAGACTTTAGAACTTTGCTTCAAACAATGACAATCATGCTTGCAGAGGACTAGTTTAGTGGTTTAGAATGTTAGCCCACAGAATAAGATAGGCATATCTGGTCATGCCTAATGAGAGAATTTGTTTTGATTTCTTACGTATATATTGAAACATCAGTTTTCTTTCTTTTTTGGGGGAGAGAATATAAAGAAAACTTGTTAATTGGAAAATTTTATACATGTACATAAATGCATATTATATATGTATAATGCATCTATGTCTATCTATATGCCTATCTTTTTATTTATTTAGGGAAGGGTCCATTTTATTTTTTCTCTTAGTATCCCCAGCACCAGTACATTGCTTGGTGCATAGTAGGTGATTAATAGATTTTTTTTTCTTTTTATTGAATGATTTACACAAAACAGCATAAAAGGGTGATACTGATTGATCTGTGTGAGCTTAAAGATCAGAAAGTTTTCACTGGATAAAAGAAAGAAAGTATATGTGTACTTCAGAAATTAATTTTTTGTTCATTGCTTATACATTTTTGTATTTTTTTCTATTTAGTTTTCCATTTTATTTCCATTTCAAATTACTTTCATGTTTATAGGAGCAATTGTTTATTTTGTCTTTTTGCTTTGTTCCTACTGTATCATTTTATTCATCTCCCTTTATTTATTTTGACTATTTTCTCATTCTTCATATTTCTGCTGTTCTTTATTAATTTTATTTTATATTCTTATTCCACAATGTATTCAGTCACTTTTATTATTAGGCACATAGTATGTTTCCAATCTTTTAAAATGATTGTTTCCGATTTTTACAACTAATACTGCTATCAATATTCTTGTCTGAATGTGATTTTTATTATTATCAATAACATCTTATGCTAGGTGGGGTGGAGAAGGGCAAAATAAGTTCATGAGTGAAATTTCTGGGTCAAAGGCATTATTTTTGGTTATTTTCCTCAAATAATTTCAATATATGTTTCAAAAATAGTTTGATAAATTCATAGGTCTATCAGAAATGAAATAATGGACATTTTTACCCAATTCTCTGTCAACATTTTTTCTAGTTTAGTATTAGATGATATTTTAGACTTAGTTTAATTATCATCTCTCAGATTATTACCAATTTTGAGTTATTTTTAAATGGTCATTGATAATTTATATTTATTCCTTTAAGAGGAATTTCATTTTATCCTTTGGTAACTTATCTATTAGGTATGCCTTGTCATTTTATAGATATATGTCATTAAATTGAGAAGCAAATGCCAGTCATGGTACTAAGATCTAGAGATATAAAGAAAGACAATAAACAATTCCTGTCCTCGAAGACCATACAGACATTTTAACATATCTTTAGACAACCTGCCAATTATTTATACATTTAGGAAATTAGATTTTTATTAGACATATCTTTAGCAAGGATTATTTTTTCTAGTCCAGATATTTTTATATTATAGCTGCATTTATTTTATATGCTTAAAATTTCATATTATTTCTATAATTATTTTATATAATCAAAGCAGTATGTTTTACAATTTTATCTATGTTGTGTTTCGGTTGCAATCCCACATCTCTCCACAACCGTGAGAGATATAACCCCTCTCTCTTCTTTAATTTTAGTGATATACAATTTACCCTCAGATTATTTGTTCATTTGAAATTTACTGTACTATATGATCTAGGATACTGTTCCAGACTTAGTTTCTTCTTCTTTCTTCTTCTAGGCTATCTAGATTTCCCAAGGGTTCTTGTGGAATAAAAGTCCTTCTTAATTATTATAATTGATTTTTATTATAGACTATGCTTTTGTATGCCATTTTCATTGAACACTTGTTTATCAAATTGATTTCTCTGGTCACTTGTTATTCAGGATCATTTCACAATTACAACTATATAATGTCATTTGAGATATGGCAATATTAAATCCTCATCATTTTTTTCATTATTTCCTGGATATCTTTGTTTTTGTATTCCTCCACATGAATTTTGTTACTGTTTTTCTCATCTATAAAACACCTATTTTATGATTTGATTGGAAGAGTGCTAAATTTGTACACTGATTTAAATAGTTGCTTTTCTTTGATTGTATGAGCATCGTCTACTACAAAGCATAGAAGGTCTCTCAACACATTTAAGCATTCCTTTATTTCCATGAAAATTGTTCTTTATATAAGTTGAATTATTAGATGACTACTGAAATATTCAATTTGTCACATTGATTGCTCTTTCTATCCATTCGTCTTGAATTTTATTATAATACACTGTTGTGTTGGTTGCACATTTACTTTTCATCTTACTACTATGCTGTTGCAATTAATAGCCCCAATTTATTTTTTCATCATTTCACCTAAGATTTCATAAGAAAACTATTAAATTCTTTTAAAAATAAACATAAAAATAATAAGCATATACTTGGCACATAATAAATGCTATTTTCAAAATTTTTGCTGAGTCTTTGCCAATTCTTATTCTTGTTATCAACTCATTCTTATAGCTAAGATGATGTCAGATAATAATGGGAATTTTTTGCCTTATCAATAAAATTACTATGAAAGCTATAATGACTCTCTATTAGACATAATGTTATCTCTCATTTTTAAAACTTTTCATAATGTAAAGGAAAAAAACACTTATATTCCTGTGCTTTTGCATATTTTATATCTTATTTTATTAAAGATTTTTTTCTCCATCAATAGAAAAATTTGTGTTATTTTTATTTTTTCTAATTTATAATGATAATTTCTTTCCTAATGGTTAATGATACTTGCATCTCTGATACGAATTCAACATGATTGTAATATATAATCACCTGGATAAATTGCTGTCATCTCTTTGCCAATACATTATTTAATATATTTGAATCAATGTGGTTAAGTGATCTATTTGTTATTCTTTTCTTTTTATGTACTTCATCTCTCCCAACCATAGCACCAACCATATTTATCTTCTAGAAAGTGATCAGTAGAAAGCCTTTATTATTTATTTTTGAACCCTGTCCATCATTCCACATATACATAAGCAGCATAGTAGATGAATACTTATTCTACATTGTCCCCGAAGTCAAAAACCTACATTTTTTTAAATGCTAGTGTTCTTTCACTGATATTACGTGATTTAATTATGAAGCATTACATTATTAGAGGAATTACAATTTGAAGTGACCCAAAATGCAATATTAAACTACATCGTGTATTTAAGTGGGCTGCGGTATATTAGCAATGATTGTTTACATCAAATGAATAGTGCAAAAGGCATCATAAAAATTATGCATGAAAAATAAATATATTAGTCATACAATTAGAGGGAGGATGACAGGTGAATAACCTCAGTGCTACATTTTTATTTATAAGAAATTGAAAGAACCAGAAAACATTCATCAGCATATTGAATAACTCAGAGACAGCTAGTCATCACAGTGGATAGAGTGTTAGATGCTGTGTTAGAAAGTTGTGAATTCAGATCTAGATTCAGGTACTTACTAGCTGTGTGACTCTGAGTAACTCATTAGCCTTTGTCTATCTCACTCTCTTGATCTGTGAAATTGATGTACAAACATGTGTATATATGTATATATACACACATACAGATGTCATTCATACATGTATATACATATATACATACACATATCCATATCTATATCTATGTCTATATCTATATCTCCATACCTGCTTCCTGTGGGAATTATGAGAATAAAATGAAATATTTGTAAGGTACTTTGCAAACCTTAAAGCATTATATAAATGCTTAACGTTTAGTCATTTCCAGTCATGTCCAGCAATTTATGGCCCCATTTTCAGGTTTTCTTGGCAAAGATATTGGATTGGTTTTCCATTTCCTTCTCCAGCTCATTTTGCAGATGAGGAAACTGAGGCAAACAGGGTTAAGTGTCTTGCCCAGGGCCACACAGTTAGTGTCTGAAGCTACTCTATCCACTGTTCCACCAAGTTGCCCTGTATAAATACTAGCCATTATTATTTTATCCTTCAGGGAGGTATTATGGGAAATACTAGATCAGCAACATTCATGATTAAAAAGTGATATCATAGATTCATTAAAGAATTGTTTCATTTTGATTTGTCTATAAAGGTAACTATTCTTTCTCTGATTTAATGATATTTTATGAATAGGGCCATAGACTTAGGGCTTTTGGGAAAATAAGGAAAATTCCTTATTTTAGAAATGGAGAAACCGAAGCCCAGAGAATTGTTCAGGGAGTAAGTGATAGAGAATGGATCTGAGCCAAAAGTGACTGAATCTGAAACATCCTTCTGCTATATCATGGTTGTTTAATGCAATCATTTCCTTCTGTTGTAGGGCAGATATAAATAGCCCCAGAAAAAGATTTATATATGATAATTCTAAAGTAACCCCTCAGTACTTATGCCATCTTTGGGGCAAAGGGCTTTGAGGATGTCTTGATCTATAAGTTTATTGGCATAGAGGATTCCCGCTATGTAAATTCATTCTATTGATTCACATTGGCATCTAATTGGTAATTTATAGTCTACAGAGTTGTCTAGGACCCTGAGGAGGTTAAGTTGCTTATCCATGGTTACATATCTAGTATTTATCAGAGACCATACCAAATTCTGGGTCTTTCTGATCTTAAGATTTGCTTTTTTATGTTTGAAACAGTTTTTTTTTTTGGTGTCATTGATGATAATAATAGTTACTAAAGAACACATAATTATTTTTCTAATAATATTCAGTTCTATGAATGCTGTTTGGTCCCACTAGCCATGAAATAATTATTGGCTGGAGGTTTCCATTATAGAAACATTTTAGTAGATTTAGAAATGAGAAAATTTGCGAGTGCCATTTATCTCTCATGCGATCTAAATATCTGATGAAATGGAAGTAGTGCTGAATTCATAGTGAAAGGAGGATGCCAAACTATGTATAATGATCTCTAAACCCCCTTCTGTTTGTTCCCTCAGTCTTGAAAAGAGTTACTTATCCATGAGCTTTGATGTAGTAACCATTTGCATTGGACAACCGTGAAGAAATCAGCTTGGTTTGCTCCCATTTTTATCCTTGAGGATGCTAATAGCAAGTTGTTTTGCACGTAAACTTAAGGATTCAATAACAGCCTGATTTGCCAAGGCTGCTGCTATTATGTCAGGCTCCTGTCTCCACAACAGACCAAGGGAATCCCCTTTGTTAAACATGGAAAAGATTTTAGTACACATCAAAGCCAAGTATAGCAGGTAGTTGGTAAAAAGAACTGGGGAAGCAATGACAAAAATGATAGAGTATTTACAATCAAAGCTGCTTTGTCTGGCACTGGATCACTCTCAGACCCCTATTTCCTCATGCTTTTGACATCCCTGGGACAGTGGTCATTTATAATTGTTGAGAATGAATGGTCATAACCATCAATGAATCATGATAACCTTTATCCAACTTGACCATTCTTTTCTCATCACCTGTCCACTGAGTACCAGGGAAACAGTCAGTGCATTTTTACCATATACAACATAAATATAAAGGGAAAATACCAATATGTGAAAAACTAGTTAGATACAAGGTATTTGGGGAAGGTCACAGGGGTGAGGAATCTGCTGTCTTGAGGCCACATGTGGCCTTCTAGGTCTTCAAGTGTGACCCTTTGACTGAATCCAAACTTCACAGAACAAATCCCCCCTTACTGAAAGGATTTGTTCTGTGAAGTTTGGATTCAGTCAAAGGGCCACATTTGAGGATGTAGGGGGTCACATGTGGCCTTCAGTCCATAGGTTCCCCACCCCTGGGTAAGGTGAAACTAGCATTTGATGATATTAGGAAAGGCTTCATGCAGAAGATGTACTTGAGCTACATCTTAATGGAATAAAGAAGACCTATGAGGTAGAAGAAAGGAGAGAGTGTATCTCAAACTTGTGGGATGAAGCTGTGCATTGGCACAGAGAGGATGGATAGACTATAGTATGCGAGGAAATAAGAAGACAGTTTGGCTGTGTGACAGTGTAGGAGCAGGAATAAGGCCCTACAGAGTTGGGAAGTCAAGCTGTGGCCAGAACTTAAAAGGGCTTTACGAACTAAACTGAAGCAATTACATTTTAATCTAGAGGCAATAGGAAGCCACTGGAGTTATATGTGTGTCAGAATTGAATGGTCATCATGAGTCCTTTGGGAATGAAGGGAAAGAGGAATCAAATTTAGAACTCAAAACTTTAAAAAAATGTTAAAAGTTGTTTTAATATGTAATTGGGGAAAATAAAATATTATATTAAAACAAAAGAACTGAATAGTCATATCTACTCTCAAGGAAAATTATTTCAGCAGCAGTAGATAGGATGGAGTAGCATATTGAGATACTTGAGCAAGAGAGACTAATTAGGGGCTGTTGTAATAATTTAGGTGAAAGTTAATAAGGTTCTGAACTAAAGTGGTAGCTGTAGGAGTGGAAAGAAGGGATTAAACATAAAAGATGTTAAGGAGGGAGAAATGTCAAGACTTCTTTAAATATCAGTTGAACAAGGGTCTTTATGTAGAACTTCACCCCCAAATGCAGAAAAGATCAGTTGTATATTTTTGTCCTTCAAAATCAAATGCTCTATGAAAATGGTGATGACAGTTATTAGGAAAGTGTATTGAAGGATGTGTCTTGATGTGAAATGAAAAGCACCTCTCCTTGAGGTCCCTTACTTTAGACCAGTTATTCCTTAAGAATCTTGTAAGTATGTCTTGCACAAATTTAATCATATATGTTTCAGTTAAAAACAAAAGATTAAACTCTCATCTACTTCAATTTCATATTGTTATCAATTGTGAAAAATGGTTACCTATTTCTGAAAAAAAGAAAGAAAGAGACAGACATGCACAGACAGAGACACAAACACACAGATGCACAGAGAGAGACAGACAGACAGAGAGAGACAGTGTGTTCAGTCTATTCCAGCTACTCCAGGAAATAGTAAGCAAGGAAAATGCTCAATATTATAATTTAAAATAATTGCTGCTTCTAGTTTAAATAATATTATCGAATCCATTTGAATCAGCTACCAACCACCACACATGTTCATCATAAGGGAGGGAGGGGGATGCCTGAAAGAGATGCTATCTAAAATCAGAAGGACATTCACATCACAATGTTCATGAATTTTATTTTTGAGAAATTGCAACTCTTGCAGGAACAGAGATAATAGGATTTTTAGGTGTTATTCTTACACAGCAGTTTATTGAGATATTATTGAAAAACATAATATGAATTTAAGACATGATTACTTTATATAGACTCTGCCTACAAAATGAGGGCTCTGGATAAGGGGTGGCAGAGTTGAATTTAGTCAAGTTTTGATGATGACGATGATGACGATGATTAAATTTCTTTTCTTTTTCCCAATTAACAAGTATTTATTTTGTGGATGTTTATGTATTGTCAAGTAATGTAAACGCTTTCATTGGCCTTGATCAAAAATGTATGATTCATTTTGCATCTTTAGTCCATTACCTTTGTTAATGTTTCTGCTGCTGGTGTTATTGCTTTTGTTATTTTTTATTAATCCTTTTTGTTTTTACATCATAATAATGTCCAGGCATAAGCCCTTCTTCTAACTTCCTCTCAGTCAACAGACATCCACAAATACACATGTACACACACATCTCTTAACAAAGAAACAGTTACACCAGCACAGTGACGTCATTTGGCCTCACATACAATATTCATCATCCCTTGCCTCCCCTCTTTCCAAGGAAAAGAAAGGAGATGGCTGTGCTCTTTTCTTGCCTAGGTTCAAAATTAATCCTCACTATTACAAGAGCAATCAGTCAAGGTATTATTTTGAAAACAACAACAAACATTGACTATGAAAACATCAGGTACTGTCCATGTTAGTAAAAACAAACAAACAAACAAAATTGTTCTTCTTGATCAGTTGTACCCTACTCTTTGTGACCCAGTGGACCATAGTACTCCAATACTGTCCATGGGGTTTTTCTTGGTCAATATACTGTAATGGTTTTCCATTTCCTTCTCCAGTAGATTAAGGCAAACAGAGGTTAAGTGACTTGCCCAGAGTCACACAGCTAATAAGTCCTCCTCACTCCAGGCCGAATGTTCTATTCACTGAGAAAGAAAAGAAAACCACATAGTTAATAAGAAAACCACATAGTTCATAGGATTATTGATGCAGAGCAGAAAAGGACCTTAGAGGCCCTGAGAAAACTGCACCCCAGAAAAGGTAAGTGAGTTTTTTCCAGGTCACAATAAGAAGCAGGATTCAAATCCAGATCGTCTGATTCCAAATCAGTGTACTTTCCATTATGCCACTCTGACTAAGTTCATTTTCCTCCACATTGGTTTGTACAAAAAATAACAGCCTAAATATTTATAGAATCTTATTATTCAGAGGGTTTTCAGAGGTCATCTAGTCTTCTAATCAAATGATGCATCCTGTCTACAACAAAACAAAAAATAATCATATCAAATTCCCTGGAAGACCTTCAGTGGTAGACAACTGACTAGACCTCAAATCCATTCATTTGTTGTCCCTTGTCCTTGCAATGCGATCACCTTTTCTTTATATCATACATTTCCCTGCAAACATCCTACACTCAGTATATTTTTCTCCTATTATTTTGAGTTCCTTTTTGATGGCATCCCTTAGCCCGTTCACATTCATTATATGCCTCTCCACTGATTTTTCTGTGGCAATTTTCAATTCTTTCAAGTCAGTCAAATACCATGTGTAGTGCTGTCATATCTATTATTCATTCATTTAGTTGTATACAACTCTTCATGAATCCACGGAACATCTAATATTGTTCATGGAGTTTTCTTGACAAAGATACTGGAGTAGTTTGCTATTTCCTTCTTTAGTGGATTACCTTTTGTAAGAACTCTCCCTTATGACTTGTTCATCTTGGTTACCTTGCTTGGCATTGCTCATAATTTCATGGAGCTATGCAGCCCCCTCAGCCATGAGAAGGCAATGATCCAGGAGGGGTAGCTGCGATATAGCACCCAGTAAAATGTTAGTATTAAAAAGATTATCTGTCACTTTCATAATTAGATTGGGGTGGGTCAGTTAATGAGCTTTGCAATTATCTAGAGACAATTTACCCTTCTTTCCTCCTGTTCATTTCTGGGCCCAACTTGTCTACCTAGACTATCTAGTACAGATATATGTACTGATGATCAGGCTCTATAAGTTATCCATACAAGTACATGTTGAAATGTGGGCGGAGAGAAACAGTGGGGGTTAAATCCATTTTGAAGAAACTTGGGCAAGATTTCTAGTCAAACAAAGTTACACCAAGGTCATTCAAGGGTAAAAATGGAACAAAAGAGATTCTAAACAGAAGAAACATGGAAAGATTTGTAAAAACCAGCGTGTCAAACTGTTCTCTCCATCACTGACAATGGAATCCCAACATTTGGAACCCAAAGTCACAATTCTCTATGTGCTTAGAGAGCAGTTAGAAATGACATTTGGGTTCAAGACCAGGTGCTACGCAGATTAGTGACCACTGACTAAATGTCTTCATCAGCTCATTTTAGATGAAAGTATTTGTATTCTTCCTAGATGTCATGGAAACAAATATACTGCCAATAAGAAGAGTGACAAACCAAGGTCGTTACCATTATAGTCCCACTGGGTTACTTCTTCATGGCATGTAGGTGACCCTGAGTTCTTGAAAGTTATCCTAGAATTATAATTTAGTTGGAACAACCAGGGTCCAGCTTGGTGCTACTTTGGACAAGTCAATTTACCTCGGCCATAAAAAAGAAATCAATCTATAGAATGAAGGAGCTGATCTTTCCCATTTCTTCCTATCTTAAAAATATATGCATTTTCTCCATTCCAACTAGCTCCTTCCTTTTGCCTACAAGTATAATTAAGTCTCCCTTACCTAAGAATGAATTTAGGCTAATTCTCTGAAAGTAAATTTCCTTAATGATAAATTTGTCCTTTTTTGGCATCATTTTTGGTAATTTTCATTTTTGTTTTTGCTTTTGTGTCTTGACAAACACAGTGCTTTGCCAGAAGTTGCTTCCTAGAGGGCTTTTTTGTTAGTTTGCTTTGTTTTGTTCTGATGTGTTGTGTTATAATTTGTTTTTTAAATCTATAACTGCTCATGACTTTAACCATCCCTTCATGAACTTCAGAACATACATACACACACATACAACACAAAGAAACACTTTGGGTATTATATTGGTAAGCAACAAAATGACATATGCTCATTTTTGTTATTTTTTCAACCATCATGATCATTATTATTGTAATTTTTGCTTTTTGGTGAGGTAATCGGGTTAAGTGACTTGCCTGGGGTCACACAGCTAGTTAAGTGTCATGTGTCTGAGACTGGATTTGAACTCAGGTCCACCTGAGTCCAAGGCCAGAGCTCTATCCACTGTACCACCTAGCTGCTCCTCAACCATCATTATTAAGCACCTACTATATGCAGAACACTGTGTGAAGCACTTAACAAAATAGCAAGTTTAGACAAAGATTATCCCTGCCCTTAATGGAGCTCAGAGGATAAAGGCATAAGATACAAACACAGATAATTATAATCCATGCTTTTGTGTTGTTCAGTCATTTTTCAGTCATGTCTGACTCTTCATGACCTCATTTAGGGTTTTCTTGGCAACGATATTGGAGTGGTTTACCATATCTTTATCCGGCTCATTTTTTTAACAGATGAGGAAACTGAGGCAAACAGGGTTAAGTGACTTGCTCAGGGTCATGCAGGTAGTGTCTGAGGTGGGATTTGAACTCAAGAAAATGAGTGTTCCTGACTCCAACCTGACCCTATCCACTGCATTACCTAGCTGCCTTTAGAATTCATGTTATCATATCATAAATACCTAATAGAGATGCAAAACCAAGAGCTATATGAGGTCAGAAGGAGGACAAGATGGAAGGGGGAGTGAGATGGCAAGAGAGGATTAGTTGAGGATTAATGAGGAAACTGAAGCCCAGTGAGTTTAAGTGACTCACTAAAAGTTAGGACATATCAAAAGTAAGATTCAAGCCTAAGTCCTCTGACTCAAGAACCAATGCTCTTTGCACTAGATGGGGAAGATCACCATTCTAGTTGCAATGCTTACTTTCATGCTTGGCTTGTACATGGTAGACACTTGATACACGGTTGTTGAATTATGTTGAGTTAGATTGAATCATGTACTTGTATGCTATTGGAGAGCAGTTAGAAATGACATTTGGGTTCAAGTCCAGGTGCTATGCAGATAAGTGACCACTGACTAAATGTCTTCATCAGATCATTTTAGATGAAAACATTTATATTCTTCCTAGATGTCATGGCAGCACCCATTTTTTTCCTTTAAACAAAATACTTTACTTATCTATTGAAATAAAACAAACGTTCCTTGGTAATCAAATACCTAGCACAAATGTGTTAGTGGGAAAAGGGGGAAAAGCATGTGTAAGTGATATGAGTTATACCACATTTCCCAAAGTACAGTGAGTCATAATGGAAGCAGACACTGTTGAGAGCTGTTGGGGGTACACATGGCCTTGTGGATAATGTTGCTGATATAACAGCGGAGTATAATCTCAGCTGTTTGTGAATCAATGATGAGCAGTTGGCTTACACTTGAGTATGTTGCATCTTCCACTGGAGCCAGAGCTGGCCACACTGTTACAGGGCAGCTCCCCAGTGAGTTCAATGTGAAATGAATGATAAGAATAGTCTGTGTAAAACAATCTGCGCTAATTTTATTAGTCACTATATGACATCCTGCTTCCATAACGCTACAGGTTAGGAAGCTAATGAAGGGCTAACTCATTCCACAATGCATTCTCAAGTATTTTATCCTGCACTAAATGAAAAAAATATAGGCACAATTATGCAAATGGAACTTTAAAAATAATTCAACTGATGTTCCAATAGTTTTACATCATTTATTTCCTGGGGAAAAAGTCTTTACCCTGATGGTATGGACATTTGATAAACAAAAGGGCAATTATTAAAAAGGCATAGGTAGAAAGCATTGGAATACAGATTTAGAGTTAGAAAGTACCTTAGGTGGAGGTCAGAGAGTGCTATCTTCACAATTTACATATAAAGTAACTGAGTCCCAGAGAAGTTAAATGATTTTCCAAGGCTCACCCAGCTAGACAATGCCTAAAATGGGATTAGAACACAAATTTTCTAGCTCAATCTAGCATTCTATCCAGTACACCAAACTTTCTGAAAATTATCTGGGAGTCCTAGTGAATTGTAGTCTCTATAATAGACAGTGGCATGCTATGACATCTGAGGAAATTAATGATCTTGAGCTTCATTGAAGGAGGCAAAGATCCAAGGCAGTAGGGATGACGGTGCTGATATACTCTGCCCTGGGCAGACAACATAATTCTGGGAGACACATTTTGATGAGCTGGAGAAGATCCAGGAGAGGATAAGTGGAATGGAGAAGGTCCTCATATTCATGACCTCTGACAATTGCAGGAACTGACAATGTTTACTTTTGAGAAAAGCAGATGGAGCAATGGAGCTTGATAGCTATACCCTAGTATTTGAGGGGCTATCACATGGAAGAGAGATTGCATTTTATTTTATTTTTGTTTCCACTGGATCCCAGAGGGCAGAACAAAGAGTTGAAGTTTCAAAGAGGAATATTCAGGCTTTGGGTAAGGAATGAAACATTTTCCTAACAATTAGAGCAACCCAAAAGGTTGGATGGATTTCCTTCAGTTAATTGGTTCCTGCTTACTGGACAGCCTCAGGAAAGGCTAGGGGCCAATTCTTAATATTAATGTAGAAGTCGTGTTAAACTAGATGTGCCTTGAGGTTCCTTCTAAATCTAAAATTCTGTAGTTATGTAACTTGCATTAGTTCTTGAGGATATTGAGGAAAGCAGATCCCACTGCACAACCTTATTCCATTATTAACAACTTGAAACTGAATTGACCAAGCTGTTAGAACTGAATGACTTACCAAAACTTGGATATCAGCAAGCAAGTCAATCAAAGCTACATAACATTGACCTGAAACAAGGATATGAGAATGATAAGACTGTTCAGTGAAGATTTTCTGATTTCTTCCTCATAGTGCTCGTGTCAACCAGAGCAGTCATTACGACTTCTAATGCTCCCTATGATAGTCCTATCTTACTGGGAGAATCTATAAATTAGGGCATTGGATTTGCTGAGCTCTAATTTCTATGATGGTGAGATGCTGTGAATAGTCTAGTTTGCGTAATTAGGGCACCTATGAAGATTTTTGAGCACAGGAGTAGCCAGACACATGTAGGCATAAGGTAGAGTATTCTAACAATAGTATGAAGAATGAATGGGAAAAGGGGGCCATGGGGAATGGAAATGGATGGATGTCTAAAGATACAAAGACATTGTCTTTAGGCACAATCTGTCATGGACCCCAAGAATTCTAGGACTGCGTATCCAAATAGCTACCTGATCTCATGCCATCAGGGCCCTGGCATGTGAAATATAATTGCCAATATACTGTGTGTCATAGACTGACAATATACTAACATGGAAAGGTTGAATTGCCTAAAGTACAGTTCAAATTATTTCTCTCCCTTCCAAAAAAAATGGATTATCCAAAAACATTTTCTACTGAATGAAGTTCAGAGCTCAAATGTAAACCAAACATTCAAGAAACACTATGTTGCAGACACAAACTATGTTTCCAGTCCTGTGTATCACTTTCACCCTACGTAAAGCCTCTTCTCTAGCAAAAATAGATAGTCAGTTCACGAGCAAATCATACTTTTCCCCTACTCCATGACTTTATTCATATAGCTCCATTCTTAGGAATGTTCTTTCTTTCTTTTCTAGCTATTCAATTCCTGCCCATCCTTCAAGGTCCAGAACAAATGACCTCAATCCTATGAAGCCCTCTGTGACCTCCTCTCCACACACACAAAGTAGGAAGTAATATCACTCTCAGCAAAATTCTGTAGTTGGTACCTGGCTTGTTCAGTCATTTCAGATATGTCCAACTCTTCATGACTCCTGGAGTGGTTCGCCATTTCCTTCTCCAGCTCATTTTGATGAGGACGAGGAACTGAGGCAAACAGGTTTCATCATTTATCAGCAATCAAATTCCTTGAGAGTACGTCTGACTTCCTAGACTAAAAGGTCTTTATGACAGAGACCTTATTCTATTCATTTCTGTATCTCCTATAGCATAAAACAAAATGGCATGTGCGTAGTAGAGATTAAATGGACATTTGCTGAACTGAATTGTATTGAATCAATTTTATTTTTGCTGCTTTCTTGGCTTGTTTTATCTTTTTGTTGTTAATTACTTCTTGTTTTATGCTTACTTACATCAGAAAGTCATTTAATCATCAAAATAATATTTGCGAAATCACAAGGGATTCATTGACTTGGAAGTGTTTGTTGACTTAAATACTTTTTCCAATTAATTCTAGACTTCTTAATTCCCTGTGTTTAGGTAAAATATTGTCCTGCCTTTTCTCATCCAAAGTTTGAAATGTCCTCTCTGTTCCTATATTGATTCAGTTCAGTAGCCACATATTAAATATCCACTATTTTGGGAGGAAGAGTCAATCTTCTACAGAAAATAAAGAGCCAGCCTCAAACCCTAGAAGGCCTGAATTTAAGTCCTACCATTGACCCATACTTACTGTGTGACCCTGGGCAAGTCATTGAATCTCTCAGTGCTATAGGCAATTCACAAAGATTTTAAATTCTAGAGAAGGTGCCATTCTGCATTGTTGAAAGGAGTTGCCTCATCTGAGAGTTCCTCATACCAATGAAATCACAGGTTTAGTTCTTAACTCTAGTATTTGAAAGACAGTTATATGGGGGAAACAAAGATAATACCCAGCAACCCAGTTCCTACCCTCAGAAACTTAAATCGGTTGAGTGTGGGGTGGGAATAGGGCATATACATACATATAATATACTTACCTAGCTACATATACATATATATGTATGTATATATGTACATATCTACTATATATGATACATATATAAAATCATATGTAGTATATTTATACATATTACGTGTGATTATATGTGTGCATATACACATATATAGTATATATCTATATACACATTTCTATATGTACATATATATCTACATACACATTTCTATATGTACATATATATCTACATACCTTTCTATATACAATGATGAACATATATAATAAATATTTAATATATAATAATAAATAATGAACTATATAAAATATATAATGAATATAATTTTAAGATAGGTAGACAGAGATATAAAAGCAAGGGAAAGCCCGAAAGACGTTATAAGAATTATGACATCACTTTCAGAGGATCAAGACAAGTGTCATAGAACAGATGGGTCAAGCACTGGAACTTTGGAGAGGGAAGAATTTTAACATACAGAGATTATATGGACAATAACCTGGTCATGGTAGACTGTCAGTATGAAGGCAAAGGAGTTCCGGAAGATGTGGGAAAGCAGGTAGTAGCTTAGTTTGGTTGGCATAAAGAGGACACAAGGAGATAAAAATATATTAGGGCTGAAACATTTGTGAATAGCTAGATTGCAGATGATTTTAAATGACATGATATAGCTGGTATTTTATCCTATGGGAAATGAGGAATCAGCCAAGATTTTTAAGTGGAGGAGTGATGTCAGAGTGATATGTTAAGAAGAATCTTTCAGCGTCTACAGAAAGGATATTTTGGGAAAGAAAGAGATTGGAGTCATCCTATTGATGGAGTGGATAGAGTCCTGGCCATGAATCAGGAAGACCTGATTTCAAATCAGGCTCAGATGCTTACTAACTTTGTCAGTGAATCAATTATTTATTGTGTGATAGGCACTGTCCTAATGAAAGACGAAATATAATCCCTGCCTTGGAGGAGCTCACAATCTAGTGTGACCTTGACAAATTCACTTATCCTCTCTGTGTCTCAGTTTCCTATTCTGTGAAATGGGAATAGCACCTACCTCCCACAGTTTCTGTAAAGGCAAAATAAGATATTTGCAACTATCTGCAAACATTAAACTATATAAATGCTACCATTTAATGTTATTGTCTATTAGATTGTGAGGTCCATGTTTAGCTCAGGGTCTAGCATATAGGCAGCTAGGTGGTGAAGTGGGTGGTGAATTTTGGGTGAAAGAATGAATTACTTTTTTTTACAATCTTTTCATAATGTCTTATAAAAACACTTCAAGCAGGTGGTACAATATTATCATCCTTATCTTACATATGAGGAAATCAAGGCACAGTGCAGTGACATGATTGGGTCAAGGTTTTTAGGACAGAGACACAGAAATAACATGACTTGATCTCAGGTTTCCCAACTTCAAAGACAGTATTTTTTTTTTTTTACCACACCATGATATATGAGAGATTCATCCAAAGGGTTCTGCTTTACTGTCGCCTTTTCTCATTGCAAATTGTTGTGGAGTATACACAGACGTTAAACATTTAGGTGTTTATCTCTTCTGCTTGCAAAACATAAGGACTTTCTGCATCGCTGAACTGCTATCTCACTTGCACTGTCAGCTTTTACTTTTAACATGGTCTTATAGAAAGCATACATGCCTTCAAAATGTACAAACTATTTACACAGTTTTTTTTAAACTCAGCTTTTGCTTTTGTACCCAGTTGTTATTTCAAGCTTTGGTTTGACTGTTTAAACTCAAAGGCACATAGCACTGGGTTTGAACCTAAAGTCACAAATTCAAGGTTTTCTGTTCAGCCACACGCCCCAAAACTTGCATTTTATTGGAAGATTACAACTAGTAACCAAATCTTTGGCCTTATGAGCCAATTTTGACAACTGATTAATTATCCGAGTGACTTGTTACTATAAAGTAGTGTATGTGTATGCGTGTGCATGTGTATACACATATGTATGTGTAAATATATATAAACATAGACATATACATGTATACACATATTAACAAATTGTAACTTTACAGAATCACTGCATCTTGGACCTGAAAAAAAAAAAAAAACTTTGACATATATAAGCCCATCCTATCCCATAATGAGAATCTGTTTTCCCCTGTGTATACAGCAAATTGTCATTCAGTTTTTGCATGAAGATTGAAAGTAAGAAACACCCAGTACTTCTCTAGGCAGCTTATTCTATTTCTTCATAGCTTTAATTGCTAGGAACAATTTGCCTGAACCAGGTATTCTTAACCTGGGGGTGCATGAATTTTTTAAAATACATTTTGATAACTGCATTTCAATAAAACTGGTTTCCTTTTGTAATATCCTATATACACACATACACAGGTATGTATATATATGCAGTGTCTTTGTATACACACACAGATACACACACATATACATACATACACACAGAGAGAGAGAGAGAGAGAGAGAGAGAGAGAGAGAGAGAAAGAGAGACACCTATTCTAAGAATGAATTCATAGGCTTCATGTGACTGTCAAAGGAGTCCATGACACAAAAGAGATCAAGAACCCTTAACCCCTCTTAGCCACCCCCCCATACCCTTCAGGGTGGGAGCATTTATTCCAGCAATATTTCCATTGATGAAGATATTTTCATAATAGCTTTCAGAAGCTATTTTAAGGAAACACACACTTGTTAATACTTTGGGGTCTCTTGTCCACATGCTTCCTCTCCTCCCCCATACTAACTTCCTTTATTCACTTTATTTCCACCCCTTTGTTATGTTGTGTTCTGGTTATTGCTTAGAGATGAAGGGTAGGAAGAGTTTTCAATAGGTTGGGAGAATCATAGAATCATTTATTTAGAGCAGAAAGGAACCCAAGAAGATATCAAATCAAACCTCTTCACTTTGTGAATAAACAAAATGATCACTTGATAATTCTTCAACAAGTATTCATTAATTCACTGTTTTGTTATACTTTCCATGTACAACTAGTATGTATCAAGGGGCAGGAGCTGAACTCATATCTTTCTGACTACAAGTTGGTCATCTTCTCCTTTATGTCACTGCAAAGGATTAATAGAGATGTCATGGAACCGGAATGCAGCTTGATTCTAGGGCAAGGCTTAAGCAAACCAAACAAAACAAGCAAACAAACAAAAAACAACCAACAAAACAACAAAAACAGCAGTAACAAAACTGAAACCTGATTAAACTGGCACATTGTTAGATCATTGTCAAGCAGTCTGCCTATGTTCAGTTTCACTTTTATTTTACTTGTACCTGGTTGAATTAAATAAATGCCAGTTGTCTATAGGTAGAACACCAATAAATGAAGCCTTGCTTGTATATGCATCCTTTCATAACTAAGGTTTCATGCCCAAAGATTAAAAATATTAAAATCCATATTTTTATATGGTTTAAACATCTGAAAGTTGGGAGTCATCATAGAAATAAAATGGATTTTGCAGTTGTCTGTCTTGGCTGTCTTAGGTTTCCAATGGTGGAAGTTAGTTGGTAGATTATTTGGAAAGAAAACTTTTTAGCAAACGTGCTCAGCTGTTTTTGAGACAGAACTAGAAGTGTGAGAAAATTTACTTTTTTCCCTTTTAAAGAGTTGCCCTTTTCTAATGTCAAGTAACTCGAGAAAGGGTGAACTTTGCAAGTGTCAGTCTTGGTGTGTTATATAATTTGTCCTCAGTATGAATTAGTCAGTCTGGATCTCTCAGTGCATAAAAAGGGTGAAGATGAGCTAAATACACCCACAAATGGAAAAATAGTTGTAATTTTGCATAGGTAGGCTTTATGTGTTGTGTTCTTTATTACAAAGAGTCTCAGAGGACAATGATAGTCAGTCTGAATTGTGTGTTAATGCATCCAGGTAAAGAGCCCCTAGTCAGACTTAGATGAGAGAAAAAATCAGGACTATTTTAGGATCTTATAATCAAAGAATTTAGAATTGAAAGAAACCTTGGAAATCTTACAGATGGGATCTTCCCTGATGCTTCCAGCTCCCTCAAAAAGCAAACAAAAATCCCTTGTGTTAATTTTGTGTGTGTGTGTATGTATATATATATATTATATATATATAATATATATATATATGTGTGTGTGTGTGTGTGTGTATGATTTAAATTGCACTTTGGTTGGAGCAGTGGAGAGTCCAGACCTGAAGTCAGGAAGACCTGAGTTCAAATCTAACCTAAGATA
Source organism: Vombatus ursinus (assembly GCF_900497805.2). Classification (NCBI taxonomy): domain Eukaryota; kingdom Metazoa; phylum Chordata; class Mammalia; order Diprotodontia; family Vombatidae; genus Vombatus; species Vombatus ursinus. Next base: position 6,833,388 of record NW_020954652.1, read on the forward strand.
CTTACTAGCTGTGTGACATCAGACAAGTCACTTAACCCTGTTTGTCTCAGTTTCCTCATCTGTAAAATGAGCTGGAGGAGGAAGTAGCAAACCATTCCAATATCTTTGCCAAGAAAACCCCAGAAGGGGTTATGAAGAGACAGATATGGGTTAAAAACAAGTGAACAACAACTACACATACACCCATATATACACATATACACATACATGTATAAATATGTATATAAGTATGTGTATACACATGGGTATTGTGTTTGTGTATATGTATATGCACACATATATTTATATATATGTATGTGTGTGTGTATACACGCATACTTATCTATGTGTAGATAGCTGTTGTTTGGATTGGCTCGGCACGTCACTCAAACACTTCATAATTTTGAAATAGGCTGTTGCAGGAATGACACCTATTTTTTGAGCCTCATACTTTAAGGTGCGGAGAGGTTGGCTTCCTTGCTGCTACAATCCTAACAGGTTCATGCTAATGGAAGAGGAGATCATAGGTTTTCCTGGAACTCCCACTGTTGTATGGGGGACACCTTGACATAGTATGGCAGAAGGTAGGGGTGTTTGTGAAGACAAAGAGGAGTAGAAGCAGTGGCATAGTGGATAGAGTTCTGGCCTTGAAGTCAAAAGGACCTGCATTCGAATCTGGCTTTAGACACTGGATACTTACTATATGTGTGACCCTAGGCAAATCGCTTAGCCCTGATAGCCTCACTAAAAAGCAAAAAAAAAAAGACAAAAAGTATAATTTTAAATGAGTCTGAATCCTCTTTAACTTTAGAAATTGTATTCTTTTAATGTGGTCATCAATAAAGTTGTTTTTATTGTATTTTACAGTGCATGAGTATCTCATTGCATCCTAACTCCCAAACCTGGATCATGAGACTGGCCTCGGTTAGACGAGAACATAACAGTTTGTTTTAGCATCATCTAATCTGTATCTCTCTCTTTTCTCTTCTTTATTACCCTTGGAACTTTTGCACACAAACTATTCAGGGTTCATTCTTATAAAAACTCTTCTTCCTGACATTTCTTATACCTTATCAAAATTTAGAGGACTTCTTTGCCATCCCTTCAACAATCTGCCTCCAGCCAGATAATCTAAAAAAACTAAATTGTCCTGTAAAATTAAAATTTGATAGTTGGTTGGCATACTCTTTCACCCAGGTGGCATTTGCATTTTAGTGACTGTCTTTGATAGTGGGAATGTGGGGCAGTGTTGGTAGCCAATAGGAGAGGGTTTCTTTGTCAGCAAGGGTTTTTTCCCAGCATCACTGAAGAGTTTCCTATTTTGCCTATTCATAAGCCTGAATTATCAAGTTAAGAAAATACATAATAACCTAAGGGACTGAAAGAATTAAAGCAGTTTCTAAAGACACCAAATTTGAAACCAGCAAGTGGTTTCAAATCATAAGTTCTGGGAAGCTGTGATTTAATAACCACTCCCGAGGAATACTATAGCCATGGCAGAAGGACAGAGAGGACAGGAGACAGACAGTGGTGAGTTTTGCATCATTAAGAAGAGGTAACATTTATATACGGCTTTAAAATTTTCAAAGGGCTTGTCTCACATCGCTCTTCTTCATGTGTTCTATGGTGCAGATGGTTAGGTAATATTTACTCCCCAAATATGCCATATACTTTCCTTTGTCTTCTTGGTAGTACAGTGGATAGAATGCTAGACCTGAAATAAGGGGGACCTGAGGTCACATTCCCTCTCAGATACTGTGTGACCCTAGACAAGTCAATTAGCCTCTGTCTTCCTCAGTTTTATCACCTGTAAAATGTAAAATGGGGAAAATAAGGGCATCTAACTTCCAAGGTTGTGGTAAGGAAAAATTTGTAGGGTACTTTGCAAACCTTAAAGAGCCATATAAATGATGCTTGTTATTTTTATAATCTATGTGATAGTGTTGTTACTGATGATGATGATAACAACAACAACAGCAACAACAATAATAATTATTATTATTATAATTACTATTATTTTAGGAGATATCCTGGTCTAGTGGATTGAGTTTGAAAAATTTCAGTTCCATTCAAATCCTGACTTAGGTACTTCCTAACTTTGTGATGCTGGGCAAATCACTTAATCTCTTTGAGTCTCCATTTCATTATCTATAAACTGAGGGGTCTGGACTGGACGGCCAGCAAGGCCTTGTCCAGCTCTAAATCTGTGACCCTCAATTTCCTTATCTGTAAAATGAAGTTCACAGAATAAATGGCTTTTGAAGTCCCTTCTTGCTCCAAGATCCTGGAACCTGCTCACCTTTGTTTATTTGGTTCCATCCACTTAGAGTGTCACCATTTCCCCCTCTTTAGCTATTTAACTCCTAAACATCCTTCCCTTATTAAAGTTTAAAGTTTCAGTGATAACTTTTGTTTTTACAACCCATTTGTTTAAAAAAAATAATTCACCCCAATCCTTTGTAACAAAGCATAAAGAAGAAATAAGAGGAAACCAAAGAAAAGCAATCCAGCTATACAAACCACCTCATCAACCAAGTCTCAAAAGTCTTAGGCCTCTTTTAAAGCCTACCTCATATACTGTCTCTTTCCTGAAATCTTCCCTGGTTAGTAGCTACAGTCCCCCTCACAATTCAAATAGCCCTCAATTTTTTACCTGTATAATACACATATCATATATTATTCTGTAATATTGATCTCTGCGTTTGGACTTCATTCACCAATAACATGGTAAGTTTCATTTTGTTGTCCTTAAACTGTGTGATTTTCCCACAACCGAGCGCAGTACTGTTTAAAATTGGCAGTCAAAAAATGCTTGTTTAGCTGAATTCCCTTATAATAAGCCTATGAAGTGGTTAGTGACATAGATTAAAGAGAGAGAGAGAGAGAGAGACAGAGAGAGCGAGAGACAGAGACAGAGAGACAGAGACAGAGACAGAGAGATAGAGAGAGACAGAGACAGAAACAAAGAGAGACAGAGAATGACAGAGACAGAGAGAGAGACAGAGAGTGACAGAGAGAGAGGCAGAGGCAGAGAGAAACAGAGACAGAGACAGAGAGACAGAGACAGAGAGATAGAGAGAGACAGAGACAGAGAGAGACAGAGAATGACAGAGACAGAGAGAGAGACAGAGTGACAGAGAGAGAGGCAGAGGCAGAGAAAAACAGAGAGAGAGAGACAGAGAGAGAGAGAGAGACAGAGAGACGGGGACAGAGAGAGAGACAGAGTGTGACAGAGACAGAGAGAGAGACAGAGACAGAGAGAGAGAGACAGAGAGACAGAGACACACAGAGGGAGAGATAAATGATAGATTCCATTTTTATAGAGAATAACAAAGTCATGTTCTACAATATTTTAGTGTTTATGGAAATAAGGAAATTGACTCTTAGAGAAATTACATGACTTGCTGAAAATCACAGCTAATAAGTAGCAGAGCCAAGATTTAAACCCAGTTCTGACTGTAAGTCCAGTATTCCTTGTATGACAACACACTGCCTCATTATTTGATGAGACTTATGGAGTATTTAAAAGAGTGAGGGAAAGAGAAGAAAGAGTGCTGGGAAGAACCGGGTGAAAAATGTCCTGGATAGCTAGAATATTCTCTTTTGGAACATTCAATCAAGATCAAGTAGACAATATGATAGATAGATGAGTAGATAGATAGGTAGATAGATAGATAGATAGATAGATAGATAGATAGATAGATAGATAGATAATCAGAGAGAGATAAAGAGAAACAGAGATAGAGAGATAGAAAGAGACACAATGACACACACAGATAGAGATAGAGAGAAAGAGAGGGAAAAAAGAGAGAGACAGAAAACTAGAAAGAGACAGAGAAACAGAGAGAGACAGAGGCAGAGAAAGAGAGACACAGAAACACAGAGAGCGACAGAGACAGAGAGAAAGAGACAGAGTGAGACAGAGACAGAGACACAGAGACAGAGAGATAGAGACAGAGAGATGAAGAGAAACAGAGAGGCAGAGAGAATAATTATGAAGTGCTTACTATATTTCAGGCCACCATGGAGGAACCTGGTAGGTTAAGTGGTAAATAAGAAGCCAAGTCATGTCAGTGTATGCAAGTTTATGGTAAAAATGGGGCTTAGTGTCTAACGAGAAGGAAAGGCTGGGAGCATTAAGCATGATGAATAAGACAAGAATAAGAATAAGGTAGGACCCTTCAAGGGTAATGCAGCTGTTGGTAGTTGATGATTAAGACAGAATTTTCATTCAGTTCTTTCCTATTCCCAATCCAGCACATGGTCTGCTCTGTTACCTTGCTGCCTGTTACGTGGCCCATTTTCCATGTCAGAAATGGTGAAGTTCATAGAAGGTAACTGACTTATTCACAATCACAAAGCTTATGTGATGAGATTCAGACTCAGATCTCTCCTGACTCTCAGTTTACTCCTCTTTCCTGAAACCATGAGCGATGCATGGCAAATTGGAATGGTCTGGGGAGGACTGCCCCAGAATGAGAAGTTGGAAAGCAAACATAAAGCAGCACAAAAACATGCGATCAGACAGAAGTGATATTAATAATGGCCTAACTTCTCTAGAGCAGAGTAGATTTGAGGGGACTCGGCCAAGTCTGGAGAGGTATTATGGTATCACATTATGGAGGACCTTGAATCCCAAGCTAAGACATTAATTATACGTGTGTAGTGTTTAAGCCACATCATGATTTTGTGGGCTTTCCCAGAAACCTAATGTGATTTCTTGAGGGATGTGAGTTATAATTCCAAATAACCAGATGAAGAAAGTAATTTGAGAAGACAACCTCTTGTTTTCACTTTAAATGTATCACCTTTAAAGTGTTACATTTAGCTCTTTTGATAAGGGGATTTTTTGTTAAAAATGAAAAGAAGACTTAAGAAGAATATAAGCAAACCACAGTGAGCACAGTGAAAGGTAATTCAATTGCCTAAGGTTGAACCAATTTACACAGCCATTCCCTGACATGGGAGAAAGATGGCTCTGGGGGACAGTTGCTAGGGAGCAGAAGTGTTAACTTGAAAATTGGGTGAAATTCATGGCTTTCCTCTTTCACTCAGATGACTGCACCTGTGGCAAAAATTCTGAGAAAGGGAAGATTGTTTTATTTATTCAGCATAACGTATTGAGCCAGAGTACCGGAATTCAAATCTAGCTCTTCTACTTACTTCCCATATGACCTTCAGCAAGGCACTTGCCATCCCGGAGCCTCATTTTCCTCATCTGTGTAATGAAGGGACTATATTCAAGGACTTCTGAGTTCCCTTCCAACTCTAATTCTATGACCCTATCAAGGTGCAGGTCCAGTCCTTATTCCCTTTAGATATCAATTCACCATCCCTGTGATAGTTAATAGCAAAATTCCCTTCTTTGGTCAACACTCTCCTATAAGGAATTAATCTGCTTGAGAATACTCTCTCTCTCTCTCTCTCTCTCTCTCTCTCTCTCTCTCTCTCACTCTCTTTCTCTCTCTCTCTGCATTAGTATAGTGTGTAGAACACAGTAAGTAGTCAATAGATTCTCTTCCCTCCCTCCCTACTCCTTTTTTTCCTTTCTTTTTCCTTCCTTCTTTCATTCCTCTGTAGAGGCATAAGATACAGTTCTTGCACTCAAGCAGTCTTTCGGTCTGATTGAGAAGATAGAGTATGCACACAAAAGAATATTGTGATGTATTGTAGCATATGTGAATTTTCAAATAAATAGTACAGGAAGTAAGTATGTTTAGAATTCAATGGCGAAGAGAGAACACTATGAACAGGTTTGGTTGGGAAGGAAATTGATCAAGGAAGTTGGAATTGAGCTGATTATTGCAGAAAGCAAATGATCTGGACACAAAAAGGTGGGAAAGAGGAAAATTCTAGAGCCAGGAAGAAGATTGGTAATGGAGATATGGGAATGGATATAATGGGTTAAAAGAACACTGATGAGTACATTTTGGTGAGATTGTTAGGAATTAGAAAGAAAAAAAGTAAAAGGTGAGCTGGCATTGTTTGAACTTTACTCTCATCAGATTTGACTCAAGGAGGGAATAACATAATCAGTTAAGTATAGAAATCTAACTTGCCCAAAGTCAGTAGGAGGGAAAATGAGAAAGAAAAAGTAGGGGTGATAAAAGAGAGGGAAAAAGTAGTAAGGGTAAAGGGGAAGAAAAGGGAGGGGGCTAATAGGAGGGAGGTGGCACTGAGGGCACTGGTGGTCAAAAGCAAAACACTAGTGATCATGGAGGGAAAGGGAGAAAGGAGAAAGAAATGCATAAACAGTGGGGAAATAGGATGGAGAGAAAGACACAGATAGTAATCATAACTGTGAATGTGAATGGGATAAACTCTCCCATAAAATGGAAGTAGATACCAGAATGGATTAAAAACCATAATCCTACAATATGTTGTTTACAGGAAACACATTTGAAACAGAGGGGCACAAACAGGGTAAAGGCAAAAGGCTGGAGCAGCTGAAGCAAAAAAGCAATCCTGATCTCAGACAAAGCAAAAACAAAAATAGATCTTATCAAAAGAAGTAACGACATCCTGCTAAAAGGCACTATAGCCAATGAAATGATAACATTGCTAAACATATATGTACCAAATGGTATAGCATCCAAATTCTTAGAGGAGAAGTTCAGGAAATTACAGGAAGAAATAGACAGCAAAACTATACTAATGGGATGCCTCAACCCCCCCTTCTCTGAACTAGATAAATCGAACCACAAAATAAATAAGAAAGAAGTTAAGGAGGTGAATAGAATTTTAGAAAAGTTAGGTAGGGTAGACCTCTGGAGAAAATTGAATGGGGATAGAGAAGAATATGCTTTTTTTCTTGGTGGTACATGGCACATACACAAAAATTAACTATGTACTAGGGCATAAAAACCTCACAATCCAATGCAGAAAGGCAGAAATATTAAATGCATCCTTTTCAGATCATGATGCAATAAAAATTATATGTAATAAAGGGCCATAGAAAGATAGACTAAAACTAATTGGAAACTAAATAATCTAATCCTAAAAAATGAATGGGTCAAACAACAAATCATAGAAACAATCAATAACTTCATTCAAGGAATGACAATAATGAGACAACATACCAAGACTTATGGTATGAAGAGAAAGCAGTTCTCAGGGGAAGTTTTATATCTCTAAATGCTTACATGAATAAAACAGAGAGAGATGAGATCAATGAATTGGGCATACAACTAAAAAAAACTAGAAAAAGAAAAATTTTAAATCCTCAATTAAACACCAAATTGGAAATAAAAGGAGAAATTTATAAAGTTGAATTTAAGAAAACTATTGAACTAATAAGTAAAACTAAGAGCTGGTTTTATGAAAAAACTAATGAAATAAATAATCCTTTGGTAAATTTAATTATAAAAAGAAAGAAGATAACCATATTATCAGTATCAAAAATGAAAAGGGTGAATTTACCACCCAGGAAGAGGAAATTAAAACAATAAATATTAACTATTTTGCCCAACTGTATGCCAACAAATTTGACAATCTTAGTGAAATGGATGAATATTTTACAAAAATATAAATTTCCCAGATTAATAGAAGAAGAAGTAAAATACTTAAATAACCACATCTCAGAAAAAGAAATTGAACAAGCCATTGATGAACTCCCTAGGAAAAAAATCTCCAGGGTCAGATGGATTTACAAGTGAATTCTATCAAACATTTATAGAACAATTAATTCCAATGCTATATAGACTATTTGGGAAAATAGGTGAAGAAGGAGTCTTACCAAATTCTTTTTGTGATACAAATACGGTGCTGATACCTAAACCAGGAAGAGTCAAAACAGAGAAAGAAAATTATAGACCAATTGCCCTAATGAATTTAGATGCAAAAATTTTAATTTTAGCAAATAGGTTATAGCAAATTATCACAAGAATAATACACTACGACCAGGAAGGAATTATATCAGAAATGCAGGACTGGTTCAATATTAGGAAAACTATCAGCGTAATTGATCATATCAACAATAAAACTAACAGAAACCACATGATCATCTCAATAGATGCAGGAAAAGCTTTTGACAAAATACTATGCTGATTCCTATTAAAAACACTAGAGATCACAGGAATAAATGGAGTCTTCCTTAAAATAATAAGTAACATCTACCTAAAACCTTCAGAAAGCATCATATGTAATGGGGACAAACTAGAAGCATTTCCAATAAGATCGGGGGTGAAACAAGGATGTCCATTATCATCACTGTTGTTCAATATTATACTGGAAATGTTAGCTTTAGTAATAAGAGAAGAAAAAGATATTGAAGGTATTAGAATAGGCAAAGAAGAAACAAAGCTATCACTCTTTTCAGATGATATATTTAGAGAATCCTAGAGAATCAAGTAAAAAACTACTTTAAATAATAAACAACTTTAGCAAAATCACAGGGTATAAAATAAGCACACATAAATCATTGACATTTCTATATATTACCAACAAAGCCCAACAACAAGAAATAGAAAGAGAAATTCCATTTAAACTTACTGTAGACATTATAAAATATTTAGGATTCTACCTCCCAAAACAAACCCTGGAACTATATGAACAGAATTACAAAACATTTTCCACACAAATAAAGTCAGATCTAAATAACTGAATAAACATCAGTTGCTCATAGGTAGGCTGAGCTAATATAATAAAAATGACAATTCTACCTAAACTAATTTACTTATTCAGTGCCGTACCAATGAAACTACCAAAAGTTATTTTATAGAGTCAAAAAATAATAAGAAGATTCATTTGAAATAACAAATGGTCTAGAATATCAAGAGAACTAATAAAAAGAAATGCAGGGGAAGGTGACCTAGCTGTTCCAGATCTTAAATTGTATTATAAAGCAGCAATCATCAAAACTACTTGGTACTTGCTAAGAAATAGAGTGGTGGATCAGTGGAATAGATGAAGTATGTAAGACACAGTAATCAATGACTACAGTAATCTATTATTTGATAAACCCAAAGACCCCAGCTTCTGGGATAAGAACCCACTTGTTGAAAAAAAAAAACTGCTGGGAAAATTGGAAAAGAGTATGGCAGAAACTAGGCATTGATCAAAATCTCACACCATATAATAAAATGAAGTCAAAATGGGTTCATGATTTAGATTTAAAGGCTGATACTGTAAGCAAACTGGGAGAGCAAGGAATAGTTTACCTATCAGATTTATGGAGAACAGGAGAATTCATGACCAAACAGGAGATAGAGAACATTTCAAAAAGCAAAATGGATAACTTTGGTTACATTAAATTGTAAAGTTTTTGCACAAACAAAGGCAATGCAACTAAGATTAGAAGGAAGGTTGAAAATTGAGAAAGAAATTTTACAAGCAGTCTTTCTGATAAAACCCTCATTCCTAAAATATATAGAGAATTAAGTCAAATTTATAAGAATACAAGTCATTCCCCAATTGATAAATGGTCAAAGGATATGAACAGACAGTTCTCAGAGGAAGAAATTAAAGCCATCTATGGTCATATGAAAAAATGCTCTGAATCACTATTGATTAGAGAAATGCAAATCAAAACAACTCTGAGGTACCACATCACACCTATCAGATTGGCCAACATGACAAAACAGGAAAATGATAAATGTTGGAGAAGATGTGGGAAAATCGGAACACTAATGCATTGTTGGTGGAGTTGTGAAATGATCCAACCATTTTGGAGAGCAATTTGGAACTATGCCCAAAGGTCTATAAAAATGTGCATACCCTTTAACCCAGCAATAGCGCTTCTAAGGCTGTATCCCAAAGAGATCACGCAAATGGGAAAAGGGTTCTCTTTCCCTTCTCCCAAGATGTTGGACAAAATCCCCCAAAGGAACCAAAGGAAAAGAAGGTCTGAAAGGAAAAAAAGGAGAAAAACAAGAAGGAAGATGTGGCTGAAAAGGTGGTGAAAAAGTCCCGAAAGCACTGCAGTCAGAACCCAGTCCTGGCCCTAGGGATTGGTCGATACTCTAGGTCTACAATGTATTCCAGGAGAGCCATGTACTAGTGGAAATATGCTGCACCAAAAACCCGGATTGAAAGGAAAAAAGAAAGAGAAGGTGCCTGCTACTATCTCCAAGGTGGTAATAAGAATGGAGGAACTCGTGTGGTAAAGATTACCAAGATGCCAAGGTATTACCCTATTGAGGATGTGCCTAGAAATATGCTAAGTCATGGCAAAAAGCCCTTCAGCCAGCATGTGAGGAGATTTTGATCTAGCATCACCCAGGCCATGGTTCTGATGCTCACTGTCCACCACAGGGGCAAGAGAGTGGTTTTCCTGAAGTAGCTGGCTAGTGGCTTGCTACTGGTGACTGGACCTCTGACCATCAACTGTGCTCCTCTGAGAAGGACCCATCAGAAATTTGTCATTGCCACCTCCACCAGGGTTAAACTTTCAGCAGTAAAAATTCCTAATCATCTTACTAATGCTTACTTCAAGAAGAGGAGGCTCCATAAACCTAGACACCAAGAAGGAGAGATTTTTGTCAGAGAAAAAGAGAATGATGAGATTACAGAGCAGCACAAGGCTGATCAGAAAACAGTGGACTCTCAGATCCTGCCCCCAATCAAGAAAATTCCTCAGCTCTGTGGCTACCTGTGCTCTGTATTCTCTCTCTCCAATGGAGTTTATCCTCACAAACTGGTGTTTTTAATGCCTTGCACAGAACTCTGATTAAAATATTTGGAATAACTAAAAAAAATAAATAAATGGGAAAAGGACCCACATGTACAAAAATATTTATAGCAGCTCTTTTGGTGGTGGCAGAGAATTGGAAATTGAGGGAATGCCCATCAATTAGGGAATGGCTGAACAAGTTGTGGTATATGAATGTAATGGAATACTATTGTGCCATAAGAAATGATGAGCAGGCAGACTTCAGAAAAACCTGGAAAGACTTGTATGAACTGATGCTGAGTGAAGTGAGCAGAACCAGGAGAATGTTGTACACAGTAACAGCCACATTATGTGATGATTAACATTGATAGACTTAGCCCTTCTCAGCAATGCAAGTATCTGAGACATCTCCAAAAGTCTAATGATGGAAAATTCTATCCACATGCAAAGAAAGATCTATGGAGTTTGAATGCAAATTGAAGAATACTATTTGCTACTTTTTTCTTCTGTTTTGTTTTCTCTTTCTTGTGGTTCCTCCTATTGGTTCTAATTCTTCCTTACAACATCACTAATGTGAAAATATGTTTAATAGGAATGTATATGTATAGCCTATATCAGATTGTTCACAGTCTTGGGGAGGGAGGTGGGGGGGGTAGAAAAATGTAAAACTCAAAAGCTTATCAAAGTATTTTTTGAGAAAATTAAAATAAATTAATAAAAAAAAGAAAAAAACTAGTGAGCTGGCTTCAAATCCAGGAAGAGCTGGGGTCAAGGCCTACATCTGGTCCATACTGGCTGTGTGACCCTGGACAAATCCCTTAACTTTTCACTGTTTTGCAGAACTCTTTAAAACTCTAAGCTGCAGAGAAGGTGCTGATTTGTGTTAGTAGAAAGAGATCTTGAAAGAACACTTTATCGACGAAATCAAAGGTCCAGTCCCTAATCCCATGTAAGGAATTAGACTGTGGAGGGTTTGGGGTGAACGCTTAGAAATCAGTAGAAAAGGTCTTTCCAATAACAAGCAGACACATTTCAAATGATTAGTGTGGTATCACCGGTACTCTTTAAAAACAAAAGAATCTTCCTGCCTCCTCAAAAAGAATCAACAAAAGTACTTGAAACTTGATAACATATCTCCAAAAAGCTCTGTCTGCAAGGTGATTTATTTGAATCATCAAACTGTGTGTATGTATACATCTATACATGCATGCATATGTATATATATATATATATAATTTGTGTATGCATATGTATGTGTATGTATATATGTATATATGTATATATATTCTTTAACATTAATATATGCTGCTTAATCAGGAGAACATACTGGCTGATTGGTAAAATATGAAGCCTGTTGAGTAAATCATATTGAATATAATTTCAGTGACTATAATATGTTCAAAAATTAGGAAAATATGTGATTTCATTCACCAGCTATATTCAAATGTTTTACAAGCTTTGTGAATATGTCACTAGGAAAGACAAAATATTCAGGCTCCAAGTAGATGCCTGAAATGAGTCTACTGGATTGAGTTACAATGTGATTGGAGATTAGGAATAGAGTAAGGGTAAATTTGTTTCTTGAACTTCCATAGGAGAATAAGGAAGGAGGTTGGGAGCTTGGTATAATGATATGCAATATGGTAAGATTCTCTCCCTCCATCCCTCCATCTCTCTCTCTCTCTCTCTCTCTCTCTCTCTCTCTCTCTCTCTCTCT
>NW_020954652.1:6845702-6846643 GCF_900497805.2 Vombatus ursinus
TCTCTCTCTCTCTCTCTCTCTCTCTCTCTCTCTCTCTCTCTCTCTCTGTGTCCTCTAAGTAAATGGGATCTCAGCCTACTCTGTAAGATATAAAATACCTAAGGGATAGCATCTGTGGCAGAAGAGGTAGGCATTTTTGCAAAACTGGCAGAAAGTGGCTTTTTATCTTCCAAGAGAGTGTGGCAAAGCAAACCCATCAATTTAGTACAGCTTTGCTTTAAAACCATTTCCCTACTTTGTGCGTTAATCCTTCCTTTTTTTTCTCTCTAAAAAGAATAAAGCTGTAGTATTGAAATATTATGGCGGAGGTTTGCATTATGCAGCTCGATTATGTGGTATTAGTCACATCGTGTATCTTTATTTAATGTAAGGAAGGACATTTCAAAATATTTATATACTCTCACTTTAAGTGAACTGGGCTGGTGGGGATGGGATGGGACATGACAGGGCTTCACAGAGCAAGGCAGTTCATGGGCTTCCTCAGAATGTACAGATGGTTAGTGGGTAATATCAAGGAGTCTTCTGCACAGATGGGTGCATAAAAATGATTAGTGGAAATTACCCAGAAAGATTCAGATCATGGTGATGTTAACAGGGTAGGAATTATGGTTTATATTTGTGAGTAGAGATAGGACATAAAGAAATTGGCCTATAACAAAAGCAGTAATCAATTCATGGATCAGTACCCTAAAGTCCTATAACGTATTATACTTATGGTCATTTTGGAAACTCTCAGAAGTCTGCAATTTATTTCTCTTCTTACCCTTCCTTTTTCCTAGACTAATTGAGAGCACAATCATTAGCGATCACATTCTCCTAGCAACTACAGTTTAGCTTAGAAAATCCACTGAGATGCTTTACTCATTTTAAGATTCATTCTTATTCTCTCTCTCTCTCTCTCTCTCTCTCTCTCTCTCTCTCTCTCTCTCTCTCTCTCTCTC
>NW_020954652.1:6846653-6847226 GCF_900497805.2 Vombatus ursinus
CTCTCTCTCTCTCTCTCTCTCTCTCTCTCTCTCTCTCTCTCTCTCTCCTGCCTCTCCCTCTCCCTCCCTCCCTCCTTTCTTTTCTCCCCTCCGTCTCTTCCTTTCTCCCTCCCTTCTTACCTACTCCTCATAATATTTGTGCAATATGGCTTTTGCAATTTTGCAAACGTTGGTAAAGCATTTTTGCTTCCCTTTAAAAAAATCAGATGTTTCTGTGGGAGCAATTAGCTATCAGGTTAGAAAAAATACTTCTGTTTTCCCTCCAATAGGGAAATTTCCACATCCAATAGGTACTTTAATGTGAATCACTTTAACTCTTGAAATATTAATTTTTTTCTCATCTGAAATGGATAAAATAGGCTAAAAATAGCTCCTAGGGTTGTTGTAAGTCTAGCGTGGACATGATATTTACTCCTACTCTCTTTTTCACTGGATTTACATACCCAATTTGCATTCATGCCAGCAGGTTGGGGTTTCCAGAGAACATAATGCTGCCAGTATGCCACAATGCCACATGGATTCTCTCTCTCTCTCCCTCTCTCTCTCTCCCTCTCTCTCTCTCTCCCTCTCTCT
>NW_020954652.1:6847326-6863469 GCF_900497805.2 Vombatus ursinus
TCTCTCTCTCTCTCTCTCTCTCTCTCTCTCTCTCTCTCTCTCCCTCCTTCCCTCCCTCTCTCCACTCCAAGTAGCTCTGGTATGCGAGTGGGGGAGGAGGATAGGAACAGGAATCATTTACTCCTTTGAATCAAGCCTATTTTTGCTACAGTTTCATCTGAGATCATTAATTGCTATCCTTGTTTTTTTTTTAATTTCTACTGAAGAATAACAGATTTCGCCCTAGACTCTTATTTAATACTCTCTGTAAATCTTTGTTTATGTTTCTTGTAACCAAAATACTGTTGGACTTTGCCTTCTAATCAATTATCGTCTTCCATTGTATGTGTGAGTTCATCCCATTTACATCAAGTTAAGATCATTAATTATTTATTTTCCTCCATCTTAGTCTTTTATACATTTCCCTCTCTTTGTTTTCTGCCTCCTCTTCAAAAGAAAAATAGTATGGTGAGAAAGGGTTGTGCTCACTAACATTTCTGAATTTTATTAAATCTTCTAATACTTTACTCTTTGTCTTCTCTCCTCTTGCTCAGACCCCAATCACAGTTTATTATCCTTTCATTCTTTACTTTTAAATCTCTCTTCATAATCCTGCAAAAGCTGTTATTTTTTCTTATGACTAATACTTTCCTGAACTCTCTCTTTTTTTCTCCTGTTTTCCTTCTACCCCCTTTCCTTCCTATTTCATGATTGAATTGAATGTATTTCTACATCAAAATCTTCGTATGTGTTTATCCTTATTTGCTTCAGACAAAAGTATTGGGAGAGGGGGAATGGAACAAGCAGGAACTGTGCTACACGATTTGCAAATATTATCTTATTTGATAATCATGACAACCCTGTGAGGTAGATGATATTGTTATTTACATTTTACAGTTGAGGAAACTGAGGCAGATAGAGGTTAAGTGAATTAATTACCCACTGTCACACAGCTAAGTGTCTGAGGCAATGAAGGTAAACCCATTACTCTCAACCATTTTCCTTGTTTGTATAATTTTCTATTTGTCATTCCTAATCCTGTGAATTGTTTCCCTATCCTTCATCTCTCTTTTTTTCCTCTACTGTATACCTTTTCACTTACCTTTCCTTTCTTCTTTTAAGATAATCAAAATGTAAAAGATCATTCCTAGGCTCTTCATTTTATTTATCTGTCTTTATGATATCTGAATTCTGGGGCAACAACTTGTATAAACTCCCCCTAGAAGGATGCAAATAATTCATCTTTGTATAGTCATTTCTAAGTACTCACTTGTGTTTACTTCTCTTGACTGTTTTTGTATTTTAAAATTTCTTCTCAGTTCTGGTATTTTCATCAGGAATTCTTTAGAGTCTTCTATTTCATTAAAGGTCCACTTTTTTCTGAATTACATTCAATTTTTTTGGGAACATCTTCTTGAATGTAAATTAGATTTTTTGCCTTTTGGAATATTGTATTACAAGGTCATCACTCCTTTTAGGTGATAGCTGCTAAATCTTGTGTGATCCTGATCCAGATTCCTTTATGGCTGAACTCTTTCTGGCTTCTTGCAGTATTTTTGTTTCATATGGAGGTTTTGAATTTTGATTATGAAAATCCTGGGAGTTTTCATCATGAGATTTCTTTAAAGAAATGACCATTGGATTTTATTTTCACTTTGTCCTTTGGTTCTAATAAGTATAGGAAGTATTATTTCATGATTTATTGAAATATGACATTCAGACTCTTTTTTTGTCTATAAATTTTATTTCTCTAAATTTTTACCTGTTAAATTATCTGTATTTGTTCTGTGTTCTGATTCAATTTTTTTAAAAAAAATAATACTTTACATTTTCTTCCCCACCCCCAATATTTTGGATTTCTAAATATAACTTGTCTCATGGAGTTGTTAAGTTGTAATTAATCATTGTTATTCTAATTTTCAAGGAGTTTGTTATTTCAGCAAGGATTTGTATATATTTTTGTAACTTGATTTCTTTTCTGCTCCTTTCCCTTACATTTTCTTCCCTGTCCTTCTTTCCTCCAATGCCCTTATTTCTTTTCCAATTCTTTCCTCTATCTCTCTCATTTCAGTTCCAATATCATTTTTAACTTGTTCTCTGTGTCTGTCTCTGCCTCTCTATCTCTGTCTCTGTCTCTGTCTCTCTCTCCTTCTGTCTCCCAAACTCATCATTCCTTTCTGGAATTCTAATAGAACTTGTACTCAAGTTGTGTCTATCTTTGAGGATTTGCTTATAGAGATTTTAGAACTATTTTCTTCTGTGTTGGTGTCTTTGGTGTCCCTGGTACCATAAAAGCTCTTTATCATGGGAGACATTTTATTTGTTTGTTTACTCATTCTTCCAGCCTTTCCTACCTAAATTTGAACTTTGCCAAAGAACTAGGATCTGTATTCTTCTGGAAGGACTATCTGAGCCTTTTTAAAATAATTAATTAATTTAATTTTAGTTTTCAACATTCATTTTTATAAGATTTTGAGTTTAAAATTTTTCCCCTTCTCTCTCCTCCCTCCTCCCCAAGACGGCATGCAATCTGATATAGGCTCTACTTATACATTCATATTAAGCATATTTCCCATTAGTCATGGTGTAAAGAATAATTAGAACTAATGGGAGGAACCACATGAATGAAGCAACAAAACAAAACAAAACCAAAAAAAAAGAGAACAAATAGTATGCTTCCATATGCATTCATACTCCATAGTTCCTTCTCTGGATGTGGATAGCAATTTCTGTAATGAGACTTTTGGAGTTGTCTTAGATCCTTGCACTGCTGAGAAGAGCCAACTCTATCAAAGTTATCACACAACATGGTTGTTACTGTGTATAATGTTCTCCTGGTTCTGCTCATTTTAGTCAGCATCAGTTCATATAAGTCTTTCCATGTTTTTCTGAAGTCTGCCTGCTCATCATTTTTTATAGCACAATAGTATTCCATTACATTCATATACCACAACTTGTTTAGCTATTCCCTAATTGATGGGCATTCCCTCAATTTCCAATTCTCTGCCACCACCAAAAGAGCTGCTATGAATATTCTTGTACATATGGATCCTTTTCCCATTTTTATAATTTCTTTGGGAGACAGCGCCAGAAGTGGTTTTGTTGGGTCAAAGGGTATGCACATTTTTATAGCCCTTTGGGCATAGTTTCAAATTGCTCTCCAGAATGGTTGGATCATTTCACAACTCCACCAACAATGCATTAGTGTTCCAATTTTCCCACATCTTCTCTAACATTTATCATTTTCCTGTTTTGTCATGTTGGCCAATCTGATAGGTGTGATGTGGTACCTCAGAGTTGTTTTGATTTGCATTTCTCTAATCAATAGTGATTCAGAGCATTTTTTCATATGAACATAGATGGCTTTAATTTCTTCCTCTGAGAACTGTCTGTTCATATCCTTTGACCGTTTATCAATTGGGGAATGACTTGTATTCTTATAAATTTGACTCAGTTCTCTCTATATATATTAGAAATGAGGCCTTTATCAGAGACACTGGTTGTAAAAATTCTTTCCCAGTTTTATGCTTCCCCCCTAATCTTGGATGCATTGGCTTTGTTTGTGCAAAAAACTTCTCAATTTAATGTAATCAAAATTATCCATTTTGCATTTCATAATGTTCTCTATCTCTTGTTTGATCATAAATTCTTCTTTTCTGCATAGATCTGATAGTTAAACTATTTTTTGCTCTCCTAATTGACTTATAGTATCAGTCTTTATATCTAAATCATGTACCCATTTTGACTCTATCTTGGTATAAGGTGTGAGAAGTTGGGCTATGCCATGAGCCTTTTTTTAAGTTTTGTTTTGTGTTCTCTTGAATTCTCTTGCTGCTTTTACTGGATTTTAAGTGCTGTAGTCTTCAAATGTTTTAGATAAGGTGGCTCAGGTTGGGATATGCAATCTTTCAGCATATTCAATGTAGTTGATCTAGGGTAAAGTCTAATTAATGCCCTCCTGTCTGATCTTTGAAAGATCCTGACCCAAATTTGGATCTAAGTGGTATATGTATTTGCTTACCCTTGGTTGAATGTTCAGTAGACTGCTACTGTCACCAGGCCGTGTCACATAGTTGGAAAGCTCTACATGTTCAAAGCAACAGAATTATGAGCTACCTCTTGGTCTGAATTCCCTAGTTTTGTTACTGAGCTATAACCTTCAGACTGGGCTTCAAATTGTGACCTCACTCCATGTTAAATGCCAAGTAGATGCTACTTACATTTACTTCTGTTCTTGTTTCTTGCCCAGTACAAAGTCTTAGGCAATTTCTGATTTGGGTCTCTTATCTAGATCCATGATAACTTCTTGGCCTTGCTTATACTGGAAAATTTGACCTGAGCCTAGTCTCAGGTCTGCATTCAAGTACTATGTCATCATTGTAGATCATGGCTGACTTCTTATTCTACCTGAAGATAACAAAGAACAGGAAAACATCTCGTGGTGTTTTCCCCTTGGATTTCTCAATCATAGTATGATCTCATTCTTAGATCTTTGTGGAGTAGTTATAGGGGAGATCTGGACCTGACTGCTTTTCCTATATTAACTGATCTGGCATCTATGTAGCAAAAGTTGGCATGCTGAGTCACTCAGAGTATAGCTTTCTGTCTGTCTGTCTATCTATCTATATTCCCCCTCTCTTGGAGGAAGGTTTTCTGGCTGTTGTTGGACAGGTAAACACACCGACTACACCATTTCTTAGGTAGGAGACACAGCACCTCTCTCACCAGCAGGTTTGCTTTTGATCCGGTCAGACAGGAAGACAAGAATGGAGTCATAATAATGGGTTAAATAAGCTTACTTTATTCTAGTCTAGTCTTCTCAAAGGGAGTTTGCTGTTAATGGGAGCACCAACTCCTACAGCATTCCCTAACAACCCTTCTCACAAGGGCTGGCTTGAAGGGAGGAGGGGCAATTACCCCTCCATCTCGATGGGGTCAATCGAGACAGGCACAATTTGTGCTTCATACATCCCAGCAAGTCTCAATGGGGGCCGGTGGAAGCAAACACACAGATTATCCCTCCAAGCCTTGATGGGGGCCAATCAAGGCATATATAGCATTCCAGCTTGTGCATTCACCCCTAAGGGGGTCCCCACTCATTGACCAGTGTCTACTTGCTTTATAGGGCAACAGAAAAAGAAGGCATATTGCCAGCAATAGCCTCACAATTTGGCATTATTTCATCTCTATTCCTACTGAGACTGCACAGTAGAAACAGTTTTCAACCATGATCGTGAGAACTCACATCTAGCACCTGGGAAGTAGAACTTGTTATGGCTATGGATCTTGGAAAAGAAGACTCTAAGAAAGAACAACAAAAATCCACCTTACACACACTAATATTCACTGTACTTACACCTGGTTATACGAATTCGTATAATGTAAGAGAATATTGTCTCTTCCTTATTTCCTACCACATCACCATTTTGATATACCCAACAGACATGCATCTAACGTGTTTCCCATAGTACTATCCCCTCCTATTCACATCCTAGTGAGAGTTAGTGAGTTTCCAACTTATCTCATTACTAATATCCTTTTCATGGAGAAAAAAACATATGAGGAACATATTTTACATAATCTCCATCTATGAAAGGCAGCTAGGTACAGCACATAAAGTGCTGGACCTAGACACAGGAAGACCTGACTTCAAATCCTGCCTAAGACACTTTAGTGGTGTGATCCTGGGCAAGTCACTTCACTGGTGACTGCCTCAGATTTTCCCATGTGTAAAATGGAGACAATAATAGTACCTGCCTCCCCAAGTTGTTGTAAGGACAAAAGAAGAAAGCATTTGCAAAGTACTTCATAAACCTTAAAGAGCTATGGAAATTCTTGTTACTATTATTTTTAAAAGTTGCTTTTTATTACTTTTAGACAGTTAGCCGGTTCAGCTTCTAGTAAAAAACAAGCTCTTATATCATTGGAGAGCTTCTTAAAGTTGTGCTTATGTGTATTTTTATTTATTTATTCATTTATTCATTCATTCATTCATTCATTCATTTATTGCATGGATATTCTTGGTCTTGTAATGACATAACTTGTCAGAAAGGAGTTGGATCAAACTCTAGCCTGGAAATATTGCAGGAAATTAATAGTATTAGTAAAAGTGAAGATACTTGTAGAATCATAGTGTGCAGAACTTGGAGCGATGTTAGAGATCAAAACTGGACTGGAAGAAAAAAATAAAAGGAACTGCAAGGTTTAATCAAAGCTCTGTCTCTAAATTGCTGTGTGGCCATGGGCAAATTGCTTACCTTTGTGGGCCTCAATTATCACATTTGTGAAATCTGAGGCTTGGACTAAAGTGATCTCTAAAGTCCCTCACTACTTTATTGTTTCTAGATCTTTAAAGACGGTACTGAATAAGTAAATGTAAGTGTTGAATGCAGATGGCCTACAAACACTCACCAGGTGGGAGCTGTCTTTTGGAGCTAGTTAATCAAGCAGCTGGGAAACCTTTTCTGATTGGAGAAATGAAAATCATAGTATTTCATGTTGTCAGCTATAGCGTTTGGATAGCTATAATCTTTCTCTTTTCTGGCCTTCACTAAGTCATGTAGAAGGGAAAGAAGGATTTCAAAAGTGAAGGGAGATTAAATACATACATATATATATATATATATATATATATATATATATATATATATATATATATATATATATATATATAAACACCTCTTATGAAAGACTTCATCAGTGGGGAGGGAGAGCAGGGATATATTTTCCTTATGCTGAGTAGTGTGCTGGGTCAGGTGCAAGCAAAGGGGCTGATTTACTCCTCCAGCCTAACCCTAGTCCATCCCCAGACAATGACTTTCTATTTGAAGAGGGAAAGGCCAAATTAACAGAAAGATTCAATTATTAAGGAGCCTACAGTGGCTTTAGCTTCAAGTAGAGACTTGTCTGCACACCTGCCCTGGTGGCAGAGTAGAGAGAAGCCCCTTTTGACATTAAAGAAAGTAGGTGCAATTTCTGTCTCTCTTTCTCACTTTTTCTTTTTCTGTCTCTGTGTTGCTGTCTCTGCCTCTGTGACTCTGCCTGTGGCTCTGTTTCTCTGTGTGTGTCTGTCCCTCTTTCTCTGTCTCTCCCTTTTTCTCTCTTTCTTTCTCTGTCTGTCTCTATCTTCCTCTGTGTCTGTGTCTCTGTCTGTCTGTGCTCTCTGTCTCTCTCTCTCTCTGTCTCTCTCTCTCTGTCTCTCTCTCTCCAAAAAAGACACTGAATGGTGCTTATGTTCACTTTAATAATATGGGTTTGAATGTCCTTAAATGGTTCAGTAAAATTAGTGAATTTTAAAACTTTGCTTTTTAAAGAAAGGACAATATAGATATATACATGTATAGGATCAGAGATTTAGAGGTGAAAAAGACTTGAAAGGCCATCAGATCTACACCCATCATGTAGAATATGAGGGCACTATGACTGTGACCCAGGAGGCTAAGTGCCTTCCACAGGATCATGTCATCTTTTGGACTACCAGTCCAACATTTTCTTCATTGTGCCACTTAGCTGAAATATATGGGCATAATTGACTAGAGAAGCATAGTTCATGAGATCAAATGAGATAATCTTTGTAAAGCACTTAGCACAATACCTGATATGTAGTAGGTGATTAATAAATATTTATTCTCCTTCCCATTCTTTATCTCAAGCATTCCATGGCTATGGAACAGCCTGGGTATTCTCATAATATCATAAGATCATCATTTTCTAACCCTAACTTTAGGAAATTTACCTGGAGAAAATAAAATGACAAATTAGACTGGTCTTGAAAACTAAAATGTTTAAAATGAATACAAATATCACACACCTATGCAGAGAGAAGACCAAGGACCTCATATTTTATCATAAAAGAGTGTGCCACATGCCTATTAGAGGTTATACTAATAGTCATAAAAATTCTGCCAAGATTATGCACTGGCAATGAGCACTTACATGGAAGGTTACTATAGTTGTTGAAATAGAAATCTAAGGATATTTTCGAAGGTTACTACTATCAGATACTCTGAGATGAATCATGTCATCATAATGGGCCTGAAAATTGGTTCATGAAGCCAAACTTCCTACTCTCTGACAAAAGAAAAATACAGTGGGGCTTAAGGTAAAAATTACATAAATGAAATTATAAAATTCAATGTAGAAAAATATAGAAACATGTGACTCTGGCAAAAAAATCAATACAAAATGTGGAAATCAAGGCAGGTCAAAATAAAGACAATTTTCATTTTAATGACTAGAAGAGCTTTCTCATTCTTTTATTGGTCATCCTGTAGAACTGGGGGCCTACAACATTCGAAGATCAATTCTGTTCACCTGAGACTTCTAAGCCAAAAATGAATTATTACAGCATTGCACAAAGCCCTATAGTCAGCAATATTGCATAAACAATGCCAAGAGAGGGTCATAAAAAATTACAGTGGTGTAAATGTATGCCCCCCAAAGCCATCTTATATATTGTCACATACAATGAGACAATGGATATGTTTAGCCCGTGTAGTGACCCAACAGAGATTAGTCAAAGTCAATCCAATGACCAAAACTTTGACTTCTCATTAATATACAATCCATAATTGAATACCCAATAAAGTATGACAAGGTTGGTTATTGGTCTGTCTTTGCAGGGTGGGTAAACTTATCCATATTCAGAAGAATATGGACACACACACATATACCTATGTATACATATACATATACATGCACATATATGTTTGCCCTAATGGCTACTTAGGAAATTAAAAGACACAAAAATAATTATTAATAACAATAATTTCAATGGTGACACCAATTTTATGAACCCAGTCTCTGAACCAAATTCCAAATATAGAAGAAATTTGAATATAAGAAGACCTTGTGTTTTACCTGTAGTGGCCCAGATACAGGGGGTGCTAAGTTAAATAATTTAGTTCTGTGGTTCTGGCAAAATTACAAAGAAACAAATAATCATAAAATAACAACCTTGAGTTTTTCAAGTAACACCATTATGAATTGAAACAGTATTCCAAATACAAGGCTTAAGTAATTAAAGGAAAACAAAATAAATCATACTCAATATTATTCCTGATTAATAAACATGTATTGGGAATTTTAAAAAAGCAAAGATTTTTAACATTGATACAATAAATGCTTCTGGGCCAATGCCAGTCATCTTGACTTATGCATTACCACTGGACTCTGATGACTCTGGAGGAGAGAGTGAGACTGATGACTTTGCATATCTCTATCTCACTTCAATCCAATTCACTTGCAAGTCAAGATATCACCCTCAAGATGTCATTCATCCTCTTTGGGAATGAAGGAGGAACAACAATAACAAATACCTATTAAATACTTGCTCTAAGCAGAGCACTGGTCTAGGATGTAAGGAAGATACATAGTTTAAAGAAGAAACCATCCTCCTTTCATGAAGATAACAGTATGGTAGTTTTTCACATTAAAAAAATTGAAATATTATTAAATTTAGAATAACATTGATTTGACATTTTAATTTTTTTCTATTAGCTTTATGTCATTTGATGTCAACTATCCATATAAGGCACTGAAAAAGAAAATATTTTCAAATAGTTTATTGCTTTTGTGTAGCCTGAATCTATAGCTTTGTGTTGTTCATTAATTGCTTCTACTGTAGCCCTACCTCCCAGAGTCAAGGAAAACAAGATAAATCCCTGCTCTGTATGATAGCTCTTTGAGTACTTTAAGGCAGCTAATTCCTATATCTTCTCTTCTTGAGGCTAATTATTTCCATTTACTCCAATTGATCCTCATATGGTATGGTTTCTAGTGTTTCTGTTTTCTCAATTGTCTTCCCTTGAGTGCACGCTAGTTTTTCAATGCCTGAAGGGATGACCAGAGACAAACTTGATATTCCAGACATAGTCTTATAGAACACACTGAGATAATCACCCACCTTGTTCTGGACATCACAGTCTTCTTATTCTAGAACTAGGTTGTTGGATTTTTTTTTTTGGTACTATATCATGACTTTGACTCATATTCAGCCTGTGGTTGACAAAAACCCAGTTAAATTTTCTCATGCTAAATGTTGCCTAGAAATGATTTTCCCTATCTTTAATATACAGTTGATTTTCTGAAATCTTTTACATCTATTAAATTCTCCTTCAAGTAACTCAAGAGTTGTTGTAGTGTATTGGATAGAGAGCCAGAAAGATCTCAAATCTTTTTTCTAATAAATACTGGTTGAGTTCTTCTCAATGTAATAGGCCAGAGGCTTCATGTTTGCACATTGTAGCTGCAACATTCCTGAATGTAGCCTGAAACACATAAAATGTAATTGGGAAATATTTAACCAAATAAATAAAAGCACATTAAAACATAGATAATGTTAGTATGTTGTTTTGTAGGTCAATATGCAGCCTGAGGAGATCCTTATGTATGGAGTAGTGGTCCCCACTTCTGTTTGAATTTGACACCACTGCTCTGGTCAGCTCTATGTAGAAAATGTGCCTATTTGTATTGTAAGATTAGTTTGTAATTGCTCATTTAGGAGTTCCCTACACTGATGAAATTACAGATCTAGCCCTTACCCTAAATTTTTCTTAGATTAGCCCATTATCCTTCAAAAATTATTTTTTTTCTGATTCTGTTGATTTTGGTTTACATTTTCCCTTTTCAAACACTCCCTTTACCTGGAACCTTGCCTTTTAAAAACAAGTACAGCTAAGTAAGACAAAGCCACACTTGGCTATCTCAGAAAATATATCCATATTTCTTAGACATAGTTTTTTTTTTCCTTTTGGGTGATAATTAAACTCATGTTTTGTTTTTGTCCAATAATTTTATATCCTCCTGTCTTTCAGGATACTTGAGGATTGATTGTTTGATGTCCCTAGAATTATGTTGCCATCAGCATATAGCTACCTCCTCCATTCAGACTTGGTCTGATTTAGCTTCTCTCTCTCTCTCTTTTTTTTTTTTTTTGCTGGTTGCCTTTTTGTTTTTTGCAATATCTTTTTTTATTAATTAATTTATTTATTTTTAGTTTTCAACATTCACTTCCACAGGATTTGGAATTCCAAATTTTCTCCCCATCTCTCCCCTCCCCATATCCCAATGGTATGCATTCTGAATACCCCTTCCTCCAACCTGTTCTCCCTTCTATCACCCCCATTCCCTTCCCCTTCTATTTTCCTGTAGGGAAGGATTGATTTCTATACCCCATTGCCTGTATATTTTATTTCCCAGTTGCATGTAAAAACAATTTTAACATTTGTTTTTAAAACCTTGAGTTCCAAATTCTCTCCCTTCCTATCTTTGCGCCCACCTTCACTGAGAAAGCAAGCAATTAGATATAGGTTTTACGTGTGTAGTCGTGCAAAACACTTCCATAATAGTCATGTCATGAAAGACTAACTATATTTTCCTTCATCCTATCCTTCCCCTGTTTATTCTATTCTCTTGTTTGACCCTGTCCCTCCTCAAAAATGTTTGCTTTGGATTACACTCTCCCCCAATCTGCCCTCCCTTCTATTATTCCCCCTCTCTTATCCCCTTTCTCCCTTATTTTCCTGTAGGGTAAGATAGATTTATGTACCCAATTGACTGTGTATGTTATTCTCTCTTTAAGCAAAATCTGATGAGAGTAAGATTTGCTCATTCCCTCTCACCTCCCTCCCTCCTCTTACACTCCACTGTAGAAGCTTTTTATTTTATGTGAGATAATTTACCCCATTCTACCTCTTCCTTTCTCCTTCTCCCAATACAATCCTCTCACTCCTTAATTTAGTTTTTTAGATATCATCACTTCATATTCAACTCTCTGTCTCTCTCTGTCTCTCTGTGCGTGTGTGTATGTGTGTATATATATATTCCCTCCAACTACCCTAATGCTGAGAAAGCTTTCATGAGTCACAAAATATCATCTTTCCACATAGGAATATAAACAGTTCAAATTTAAGTCCCTTATTGTTTCTCTTTCCTCTTTACCTTTTCATAATTCTCTTGAGTATTGTATTTGAGAGTCATATTTTCTATTCTGCTCTGATGTTTTCATCAATAATGTTTGAAAGTCTTCTATTTCATTGAATGACCATTTTCCCCCTGAAGGATTATACTCAGTTTTGCTAGGTAGGTGATTCTTGGCTTTAATCCTAGCTCTGAAATATCATATTCCGAGCCCTCTGTTTCCTTAATGTAGAAGCCGCTAAATCTTGTGTTGCCCATATTGTGTTTCTACATCTTCAATTGTTTCTTTCTGGCTGCTTGAAATATTTTCTTCTTGACCTGGGAACTCTTTTGGAATTTGGCTATAATATTCCTAGGAGTTTTCCTTTGGGATCTCTTTCAGGAGGTGATTGGTGGATTCTTTCAATTTTTATTGTACTCTCTGGTTCTAGAATATCAGGGCAGTTTTCCTTGAAATTTTTTTTTTTGGTGAGGCAATTGGGGTTAAGTGACTTCCCTAAGGTCACACAGATAGTGTCAAGTGTCTGAGGCTGGATTTGAACTCAGGTCCTCCTGAGTCCAGGGCTGGTGGTCTATCCATTGCAACCCCTAGGTGCCCCTCCTTGATAATTTCTTGAAAGATGATGTCTAGGCTCCTTTTTTGATCATGGCTTTCAGGTAGTTCAATAATTTTTAACTTATCTCTCCTGGGTCTCTTTTCCAGTTCAGTTGTTTTTCCAATGAGATATTTCACGTTGTCTTCTATTTTTTTCATGCTTTTGGTTTTGTTTTATAATTTCTTGATTTCTCATAAATTCATTAGCTTCCATTTGCTCCATTCTAATTTTTAAGGAAGTATTTTCTTCAGCAAGCTTTTGGACTATCTTTTCCATTTGGTCTATTCTGCTTTTTAAGACATTCTTTTCCTCATTGCCTTTTTGGATCTCTTTTGCCATTTGGGTTAGTCTATTTTTTTTAAGGAGTTACTTTCTTCAGTGTTTTTTTGGGTCTCCTTTGGCAAGCTGTTGACTCATTTTTCATGATTTTCTTGCATAACTATCATTTATCTTCCCAATTTTCCTTTACTTTTCTTACTTGCTTTTCAAAATTCTTTTTGAGCTCTTCCATGGCCTGAGACAAATTAATATTTTTTTTTTGGAGGCTTTGGATGTAGGAGCTTTGACTTTGTTTTCTTCTTCTGGTTGTATATTTTGATCTTCTTTGTCACCAAAGTAAGATTCTATAGTCTGAGTTTTTCCCCTGCTGCCTGCTCATGTTTCCAGCCAATTACTGACTTTTTAATTCTTTGCTAATGTAGGGCTCTGCTTCCAGTGTGGAGGGTGTACTGTCTGAAGCTTCAGGGGTTTTGTGCAGCTGTTGTCAGAGATGCTTCTAGGGATCTGTAAATTTTCAGTTCTTCCAAGACTGTATGATCAAAGGAGAGGTGTTTACTCCTTTCCTGTCCTGTACTCTCATCTATGAGTGCCCACAAGAGCTCTTTTCTGCCTTGGAACTGTGAGGAGGATTCCCTCTCTGCTGTGGCACAAGCTCCTCGCCCCAGGACCACAACCTAGGACTGCCACCCCGATCCAAGTATGGGCAAAGCAAGAGAACCCTGCCTTAGCACCATCAAAGAGATCCCTGCAATCCCCCTCTCATCAGCTGCTGGATCCCCTCCTCCCACCATATGTGAGCTGAGAGCTTTAGAAGAAGCTACCCTGGGGCTGAGCTAGGCCAGGGCTCCTCTCTTACCCAGGTCCAACAGACCTTTCCCGCTGACCTAAGTTGTCTTTGGCATTTGTGGGTT
The DNA here is from genome assembly GCF_900497805.2 of Vombatus ursinus. NCBI lineage: Eukaryota > Metazoa > Chordata > Mammalia > Diprotodontia > Vombatidae > Vombatus > Vombatus ursinus. The sequence continues at coordinate 6,861,011 of NW_020954652.1, forward strand.
AAGAAGTCTGGAAACCACCACAGCTCCCCTTGATTCAGTCCCCTGAGGCCTGGGGTTTGCTGGGGCCTGGTCTTTGTCTGTGCAGCCCAGCAGCCCACACTGAACTGTACTCCTGTCCTAGCCTGTCACAACATACCTTTTCTGTCAACCATCCAGGTTGTGTTGGGCTAGAAATTTGTTTCACTTTACCTTTTTGTGGATTCTGCTGCTTTAGAATTTGTTTAGAGTCATTTTTTCCAGGTATTTGGAGGGTTTTGGGACAGAGTTCAAGCAAGTCACTGTTTTTACTTTGCCATCTTGGCTCTGCCCCCCTCAGCTTCTCTTCATATCCTTGTATCCTTTACTGCCATTTCTACTTCCTCATGCAGCAAATTAGAGTCTATTGTATTAGATTTCAAATGTATAAATATAATGAGCATTTATTATAATGCCTAGGTAGCATAGTAGAGACGAGTCAAGAGTTGAAGTTGGAAAGACCTGAGTACAAATCCTGCCTTAGACACTTATTAGCTGTGTGACTCTGGGCAAGTGATTTAACCTCTTTCTGTTTCCCCTTCTATAAAATGGGGGAAATAACAGCACCAAGCTCACTAGGATATTAGTATCAAATAAATTAGTATATGATTAGTATGTATAAAATGCTTTGGAAACCTTAAAGCTATAAATGTTAGCTGTTATTATTGTTGTTGTTATTCACAAGGCATCTCTCTAGGTGCTTGGGCTGCAAAGACAAAATAAAAATTTCTCCTCTCCTTCCACCAGTGAAGACTGGCACATTCTATGTAACTTATAGCCTTAGAGATTACCTAAGGTGCTTAGAGGTTAAGTGACATTCCCAGGGTCACACAGTTGGTAATTGTCAGAGGCAGGAATTGAATTATGTCTTCCTGGCTCTGGATCCAGCTTTCTGTTCATCATGCCAAACAACCAGGCATCTTGATAAGAAACTAATCTATTTAAAGAAACTACTTTAATGAGACATTGTGATCCTAATGTAATCTGTGTAAATAGGACAGATATAAAGCAGTGGACAGATGCTTTATTTGGAGTCATAGGTGCTTGAATCAAATTCCAGCTCTGACAGTTGTTTCCTACATAACAATAGACCAGTCACTCAGTTACCCTCTCTGGGTCTCACTTTTCTCATTTGTACAAGGAGAGCATTTGAATAGGTGGCTTATGGAGTTCCTTTAAATTCTGAGTCTATGATATCACATGATTCCTTGATAATAGCAGAAATAAGTGAGTGTCCAATACTTTATTCCTAGATGTAACAAATATAAGAGACACACCAGAGCACAATTCAATCAACATAAATGTCCAACACTGTATAAATGAAGAAGGAAGCAATGGGATTTGTATTAACAATGGAAACATACAAAAGAGGGAATTGTTGAGAAACAAGCTGTCAGTTCAGGTACAATTCAGGGATGGCACATGCCCCATCAGGTTCCACAAGGGTAGTTTCCTAGACAGGTAACTCATCAGACTGGAAGAAGGATGCCTTACTGGGTTATATAAGGCTACTCAGGAATTTCTCTGTCAGAGAGAACTGGTGAACAATCAGCTTTTACCATAGAGTCATGGCATTGATTCACTAAGCTTCTCAGTCAGATTTCAGGAAAAAGAAAGTAACCACCATATCCTATTTGGGGTGAGATTCCTTCATTTTATAAACATTTATTTTTTTCTTTATATGAGCTAGGTACTGTTCTAGGCCCAGTCCACCAAAGACCTTATATGATACTAGGGGGAAGCAACATGCACACTGTTGAATGAGTAGCTAATAGCACAATGTCTGGTGCATAGTAATTCCTTAATAAATGTTTATTGACTGATTAAATACAAGTGTATTTATACACGTGTGTGTGTGTGTGTGTGAGTGTGTATAATAAAGAAAAACAGGGAGACAGACAGAAATGTAGATGAAGAGGGAGAAAGAGTCCCAATAGTCTTAATGCAATTCTAAGTTTAATACCATATATACTTGTGTACATACACATAATAAATATACCATAAACTGTGAGTCCTGATTAATGGATTCAGGAAAGACAAGATGTAGGAGGTGATACATGGAACTGAGCTCTGAAGGGAACTAGGGATGCCAAGAGACAGAGATGAGGAGGGAGAGCATTCTAGACATGGGGGACAGACTCTGAAAAGGCATGCATACGAAAGAACTGTATCTTTACAATAGGTGGCTGTCTTTATAATTGGATGATCAGTCTGGAGTATATGTCATTTCTATGGGAGTTCATTTAGCATAGATCTAGATCAGTCACCAGCTTCCTGCTCACCACCACTTAATCCACATTCATTAATTCCCCAGTTCCTAGAAATCAGAATAAGATTCCAGAATGTTAAAATGTGAAAGAACCTTAGAACCTTAGAGATCATGTAGTCTAACTCTAACTCTCTCTCTCTCTCTCTCTCTCTCTCTCTCTCTCTCTCTCTCTCTC
>NW_020954652.1:6863479-6998479 GCF_900497805.2 Vombatus ursinus
CTCTCTCTCTCTCTCTCTCTCTCTCTCTCTCTCTCTCTCTCTCTCTCAACAGAAGTTGAAACTGAGGCTCAGAAAATTAAAGGGAATTGTCCAGATCTTACAGCTACAGAAGTAAGTACCGTAGTTGTATCTTAGAAGATCCTGGTCTTCTGACTTCCAAATTTAAGACTATAGTTCACATTATACCACAGTGGACAAAGGAGTGATTATATTGATCCAAGTCTTGTTTCCAATCATCTCTCCTTTCTCTCCTCTTCTCTTCTCTTCTTCCTCCCTCTTCTCCTCCACCTTCTCTTCTCCCTTTCCTTTACTTGATAGTAATGCCAATCCATGCAGTATCTGGAATAGTGTGGTCCAGGGGTGGGGAATTTGCAGCCTCAAGGCCACATGTGGCCCTTTGACTGAATCCAAACTTCACAGAACAAATCCCCTTAATAAAAAAAAAAAAAAAAAGATTTGTTCTGTTAAACTTGGACTCAGTCAAAAGGCCACATCCAAGGACCTAGAAGGCCACTTGTGTCCCTGAGGCTCCCCACCCCTGATATGATCATTCAGTATTTGGCAGAAGCCATCTGTCTACCTAAGTTTTTGTTTACTTGAAAATAGAGTGTAAGGGGTAGACACAACACAGATTTAGCTCTAGTGATATCATTCAGCTGTACATTGGGAGTCTGAGAGTTGGTAATGTACTTGGGAAGAGCAGTTAATCTGGTGCTGAGATCTCTGGTTGAGAGTCATTACCATCCTCCCCATGGTTGAGCCATCAGGAACACTCAATATTATTCCAGGCTGTTGGTTAATGCCTTCAAACAAAAGGCCTACTGAAAGAGGATTAACCTGCTGTATTGTATGGCCTGAGTAAACATAAGTATTTCTGCTTGTACTGATCTAAAAATATGTATTGCCTCTTAGGTTATAGGTACAGAGAATTATACAGTATTCCCTTACAGCTAGCTGCTGTGTATTTAACTCTTGAAAAAGGTCTCAGTAAGATAACTTACAGAAGAAAGGGATGGATTAGAAAGTCTTGCTTGTGCATTTTTAGAAACAGGCAATTTGGGGCAGTGGATCAGAGTCAGACAGAACTCTGTTCAAATCTAACATGTGATACCTCCTAGCTATGTGACCCTGGGAAAGTCACTTACCCTCAGTTCCTCTGAGACTATGAATTGCAGAAAAGTTAATGATCCCCATTGTTTGCTGACCTTAGACCTCCTTCCACCTATGAAATCTGGCTCTAGACCTAAATAAGTAGATAAATAAATAAGTAAAAACACACAAATAAATAAAAAGATTCTTTGGCTTTTATGTGTAAGAAGATTGTATTTCTAAGGGACTGAGAAAGATAGGTACCTGTTGGGCCTTTTTTGAGGAAGTTTCCTTCTTTTTATCAATGTGGGGGCAGATGGGGAGATGAACGAATGATTTTTATTCTACCGGATTTATTGTGAGGTGGATAGGAAGTAGCTGCCCATTGGGGAACATGATTTAAGTGAGATGGAAGTCTGACCTAAGTGATCTAAGTCCATCAATATAGAAGGAGAGGCATTTACTATGTGTATGAGTTTCAAGAATGCTCTGACTTGTAAAAGTGGTAGTAGATGTGAGTTCAGAAGCTGGTAGCTCTGGGTAGCTTGAGATTTTTCATCAAGGGATTCTCTTTCCTGTGTGTGTTTCATGGTAGTCACAAGACTAGGGTGCAGCATAGGGATTGAGCAGGATTGCCGTTGACCTCTAAATAGAAAACATGTATGTGTGTATATGTATGTATGTATATATATGTATATATGTGTGTATATATATATATACATATATATGTATATTATATATATATTTACAGAGAGAGAGAGAGCATGAATAATTGTCTATCTTGTATTTTGGTCAGCTGAGCTAGTTTCTGGGTCACAATTGCAGAAGAGTGCATGGGGGAAGGACAAGGAAGCACTTAGTCCCATAAGATCCCTGTGCACTGGTGATAAGAGCATTGACCTTAGAATCAAGAGACCTGGGCGTGAGTCCTTGAACACATCTCCTAACATCCTAGTCCCCTTTCTCTGTGGTAGAAATGCTAGTACTACTTACATCAAAGGGTTTTTGAAAAGTAAGTGTTTGGTAAAGTATAAAGTATTTTTTTTTTTTTAGTTTTTATTATTGAGAAGTCGAACTAAAACTCCAAGGCTACAAGATTCTTTTTCAAACGGAATGCTGTCCAACTAGGACACTCCATTTTGGACTTATGTAACAACCTCATCTCTGTTCCAAATATTCTGATGGCAATTTGACTTACCCGGTTTGGTAATATAATTCATTTTTTGAAAGTAAGTTCAGTATTATATCTCCCATACTTGATGCATTGCTTAGTTTGGCTAAGCTGTTATTTTTCATCTATTTTATTTTAAATTTTGGCAATAACTATGATATATGTAGGGCCTGAAGGTTTACAAAGCACATTATGCATGTTAAATCATTTGATCCTTGCAATGTTCTTGACAAGTAGGTGCTATTATTATCGTCATTTTATAGAAGAGGAAACTGAGGCTCAGACAGTAAATGTCTGAATTGAGGTCTGAAGCAGTATTTGATTTGATAAAGATGCTTTCCATGGTTTTTACCCAAGTATGGGAGAGAAAAAAGCTGAACATAATCAGGCTAAGAACTGTGCCTTATGGTATGTCATTAAAAACCTTCCTCCAAATTCACAGTGATTCATTAATCAGTATGTGTGTATACTATACACACACACATATATGTACGTCTACATACATGCATGCATATACATACACAGGTGTGTGTGTATGTAAAAATTTGCTCAAGCAGCTAACAATCTCCCTGTTGTCATCAAGCCTATTGGGATCAACCAAGTTCATTGTATGTGAAAGAAAGAATCTCATGTACAGCTAAGTGGAACAATAGTGGATGAAACTGGAATGGATGAGTGACCCTGGATAAGTCGCTTAACCTTTGCCAGCCTCAGTTTCCTCATCGTAAAACAGAGATAATTATAGTGCCTACCTCCCAGGGTCTTTGTGAAGATCGAATGAAATAATATTTGTAGAACTTTGCAAACTCTATAGTGATATATAAATGCCAGTTATTATTGTTGTTGTTGATGTTGTTACTTCTGTTCCAACTGTATTGTTGCCTTAATTTTTGACCTTGAGATAGGAAAGGAGGAGTGGACTTGTGATTTCATTGATATAGGTGAGGACCCTAGCCCTACCAATGCAGGTCAGAACCTTTTATGAAATTTAGAGGCTGTTTGCTGAGACACTTAGAGGTGAAATGACTTATTCAGGATCATAGAGACAGTATGTATCAGTGGCAGGATTTGAACCCAGGTCCTCTAAGTTGTGAGGATGTCATCCCCTATGCAACACAGATCTTTAGCTTGTGAAATTTGTTTATGCACTTTTGTCTGCTCCTCTCAGCATGCTTCCCTCACTACAGTTTGAACATCAGTGTGAGTTCCTAGCTTGGGATTCATAACAGCTAATGCTGCTACCTCCTTGGTACTTTTTACTTATGCTTTTAATCTCCACAGCCTTGTGAAGGATGTCCTAGTTGAATACAGGCTCAAAGAAGCCCAACTCTCCCCTTCTGCCCTAGTTCACAATAGCAATTGGGTGGGACTGTACGTTCCATATTTCTCCATCTTGAACACAAGGATTTCATGAGAAACTATCAATTTCCTTGCTGAAATAGAGAATTTCACAGGGATCGATATCAAGCTTACCTATTTGTACCTTCCCAAACTGATTGTTTTTCCTGTTTTTTAAAAAGTGGACTAGATTTGCTTGAGATTACATTGATATTATTTATCCATCCACCCGTTTATTTATTTTGTTCAGCTGTATCTGACTTTTGGCTTATATTGAGTCCGTGGACTAATAAAATTCAAGTTTTTAGAAAAAAAAAGTAGGACATAAATGAAGAAGTAGGTAGAAAATGCCTTCTCTTTGACAGGAAATCTTTTTGTGCTTGCATTTTCCTCATAACTCCAATTTCTTTTTAAAAGTAATTTTGCCTTAGAATTATGATTTTTGAGGAAAGTTGATTTTAAAAACATTTGGAGGAAATATGGTTATAATGCCACGACTCAAAAGGTAGGAGGAGTGTCATTGTCTAGTTTTTGGAGTATAATAGGGTAGTTCCTTCCAAACAGAAGTGTCAAACTCACAAAAATCTCGAGTGTCAACTGAACCAGATTAAAAGATAGTTGGAAAATATTTAACAAAATAAAAGAAAATAAAAGTTATTGTTGTTCAGTCATTTTCATTCATAACCAGCTCTTTGAGACTCCATTTGGGTTTTTCTTGGCAAAGATACTTGGCATTTCCTTCTCTAGCTCATTTTACATATGAGGAAACTAAGGTTAAGTAACTTTCCTGGGGTCACACAGCTAATAAATGTCTGAAGCCAGATTTGACCTCAGATCTTCCTGACTCCAGGCCCAGCACTCTATCCACTGCACCACCCAGCTGCCCTACTGTGCCACCTACTTGCCCTAAAGAATAAAACGTGAGATCAATAATATTTTTTGATAAATAATATTAATTTGTACTTTCTCATTTGTAGCCAGCAGGGGTTTGTTTATATTTGAGTATAACACTGCTGACTTGAAGCATATAGTATAGATGACACATTCCACTTTTCCATCAATGGAAAATCAGAGATTTTCAGGGCTTTTCATCATACAATAACCTGTCTCTGCTATAATTAATCATTTTCATACATTTCTGATTCTTTTCCGGTAATGATTTATTTACTTTTTCTTCCATCCTTGGTTCTTTCATGGCCTATTTGATCTAGCTGTGATTGTTTCTTTTACATTTTCATTATCATCATAATAACAACATTTATATAGTGCTTACTATGTGCCAAGCATTGTGTTAAACACTTTGCAGTCATTATCTTATCTGATTCTCACAACAACCACCACCCTGGGAAGTAGGTGCTATTATTATCTCCATTTTTACAGATGAGGAAACTGAGGCAAACAGAGGTTAAGTGGCTTGTCCAAACATCACACAGCTAATAAATATCTCAATTTGAACTCAGCTCTTCCTGGTTCCATTGCACCAACTACCTACCTATCATGTCCCATTTTTCTCAGATTCTATTTTATTTTCTCTCTTGCCCGCTACATTAACCATCACTGGAACATATTTTGGCAATGTCATAGGATCACATAGCTAGAGTAAGAAGGAAATTCAGAGATTATTGAGTTTAGCTCTTTCACTTTATTTTCATTTAACAAACCTTTATTTTTTCTCCCTCTCTTAACCTCCCCCCCAAAAAAATATTCCTTGTTAACAGATACATCTCAAAAAATGAATTCCCAGATTGGCCGTGTCCAAATGTGGACATATCATTTTGCATTTTTAGTTCATCACCTCTCTTTCAGGTGATGTCTACCATTTTTTATCATCAGTCCTCAAATCATGGCTGGTCATTGCATTGATCAGAGTTCTTAAGTCTTTCAAAATTGTTTATTTTAAGTGTTTTTCTCATTGTATAAAATGTTCTCCTGTTTCTTTCTGCATCATTTTATAAAGGTCTTCCAAGGTTTCTCTTAAACTGTCCCTACCAACACTTTTTAAAAATTTTTTGGGGGAAGGGGAGGGCTTTTATTTTATTTTTTAAATTTATTTAGTATTTTATATTTCCCCAATTACATGTAAAACAATTTTTAACATTTGTTTTTAAAACTTTGAGTTCCAAATTTTTTCCCTTCATCCCTCCCCAGCCCCTTCATTGAGAAGGCTAGCAATTCCGTAGAGGTTACACATGTGTAGTTATGCAAAACATTCCATATTATTCATGTTGGAAAAGAAAACAGACCCCCCCCAAAAAACCAGAAGAAAAGTAAAGCAAAAAAAAAACATGCTTCAATCTATATTAAGACACCATCAGTTATTTCTCTGGGGGTGGATAGCATTTTTCATCATAAATCCTTCAGAGTTGTCTTGGATCACTGTATTGCTGAGAAAAACTAAGTCATTCACAGCTGAGCATTTTACATTATTAGTATTACTTTGTACGTAATACAATTCACTTTGCATCAGCTCATGTAAGTCTTTTCAGGTTTTTCTGAGAGCATCCTGCTCATCATTTCTTATAGCACAATAGCATCCCATCACAATCACATGGCATAATTTCTTCAGCCATTCCCCAATTGATAGGCATCCCCTCAATTTCCAATTCTTTGCCACCAGGATAGAGTTGCTATCAGTATTTTTGTATATATAAGTCGTTTTCCTTTTTGTTTTTTTTTAAACTCTTTTATGATACAGACCTAGTAATGGTATTGCTAGGTCAAAGGATGTGCATGGTTTTATAGTCCTTTGGGCATAATTCCAAATTCCTGCTATCATTTCATATAACAATAGTGTTCTACTTTCTTGATATACACAATTTGTTCAGCCATTCTTCAGCTGATGCTCATTCCATTTAATTTTATAAATAGGCAAATTGAGGCCCCAAAGAATTATGTGCCTTGCTCAATCACACAATAAATATTTGAAGCAAGAGTCAAACGAAAATCTTTTGTGTTTGGAAAGAATTGCTGATTTTCCCAACTGCATAAAGCTCCTCATCTTCCATTCCCAACATTGAGACTTGGACCACATTTACTGTTCTTATAGCTAGGAAGAAGAATAAAATTGCAGAGGCAAAGAGTTAAGATGGGACTGTGCACAGAGTGAACATTCCACCCCTCCCCAGTGGTACATCTGCAGTGCCTGGATTGCAGAGAACAGCTGGGGAGAGGTACAGGCTGATGGCATTGACAGTTCTAGCTGTGACAGCAGCAAGCCAGGGCACTAAAGCTAAGCAGACAGCAGGGAGTCTGTGGGAGTATGTTATGGGATCCCAGCCCTGACATTCTGCAGGGTGCAGAGAATGCAGAAGAATAGAACAAGGCGGAATCCCACTAATGTTGTAAGGATCCAGCTGCTTAACCCCTGGATGGGGTATCTTATATTCTGTGTTTATTGTCTTCCCTGTTGGAATGACTTCAGGGGACTTGGGTCTTATCTTTGAAGTCATGTGTGCATGTGTGTGCATGCACGCATTTTAGCCACGTTGCCCCCTACCTAGGAGCTAGTGCCTTTCCACCACATGGAAAGAAGTGTGATGACAAGATACAGACAAGGTCAAGGCACGCTGTGCCTCAGAGAACACTCACAGAGCCACTTATTTCCTCACTCTAATAATATGTCAAGGGCAGTATTCTTAACACCTTGGCCCTTTGGAAGCCCATCACTGTAATATCCTTTACATCTTCTGATTTACTTATCACATTATTGATTCATTTAGCTACAGCTGCAGAAGTTCCAGGGGTGGGGAACTTGAGGCCACAAATTCTCTACCCCTACATATAATCCATTCAAACTACTCCTTACCCATGTTTGCCCATGCTTTATTTAGGCAGATGCTAATTTGAACCCATGTGTACAGAAATCTCCTCAAAGGTTTTCCTGTTTAATAATCTCATTGATAAATGGATCTTCTACTAGAGGAAACAGAGATTGCTTCAGCTTTAGTACTCAGTACCTACTCAGGAGACTCAGATATCTCTCCCTTTTAATTGGAGGGCTACAGATTGGAGCAACCTATTCCTTCCCAAACCTTCCTTAAATAGGGCTCAGAATTCACTTCCCACCAGTTGCTTTGCTTGGTTTCCACTCCATGAATATCACGGCCCCCACCCCAAGCTTCCAGCTACCCACTACTTCCTCCCCCCAGTTGTTCAGTGTCCCCTTGTGGATTGTTTTCTTCCATTACTTTGTAAGCTCTTTGAGGGCAGGGACTCTCTTTGTTCTTATTTGTATCCTCAGTGCTTAGCACAGTGACTGGCCCATAGTAGACACTTAATAAATGCTTATTGACTATTGACTAAACACCCTCTACCAATGTCGGCTAGTACCTCCTATGTAACTTTTGTCTTTAGTTCTCAAAGCAGTATTAGGACTTCTTTACACTCTTAAAATTGAGGCTCCCCCAAAGAACTTTTGCTTGTGAGAGTTGTATCTATAGATCTCTGCCATGTCTATGGTACATATGGGGTGTTCAGGGAGGAGTAGCACCTCTGGTGTGAGGGCTTGCTGAGCCATTTTCAGGGTTGCTTATCTACCCTTGGTGTCTACTTGTCACCCAACTTTCAGCTGTGACTCCAAGAAGTTGGCATTGTGGAGTGCTGAGAGCTTGGTCAGACATTGAAGATGCCAAGGTCACCCACAGCATCCTGGGCCATCACCAGTCATCTTGACTTTTGTCCTACCACTGGACTTTGATGATTCTGGAAGAGAGAGCAAGTCTGATGACTTTACCTAAGTCAGCTTCATGTCTAAGTCCAGTGCATGCACAAGTCATCACCCCATAATGTTATTGGACAAAGGATGAACAATGAGAGTTATATTTATAGATATTTACCATCTTAGAACTTAAAACATGATGATGATGATGATGATGATGAAGAAAATAGTTTTGACCTTGTGGACCAACTGAAAGGGTCTTAGGGATCTCAAGGTTCTGTAGCTCAGAGTTTTGTTGTTGAGTTATACTCTGTGACCCCATTTGGGGTTTTCTTGGCAAAGGTACTGGACTATTTTGCCACATCCTTCTCTAGAAAACAGGGTTAAATGACTTGTCCAAAATCTTAGTTAGTAAGTGTGTGAGGCCAGATTTGAACTCATGAAAATACATCTTCCTCATTCTAAGTCCATTGCTCTATCTACTGCACCACGTAGCTGCCCTATAGCTTGGAAGGTTGAAATGTTAGGAGAGTTTCCCAGAGTCACAAGGCCACTGCACATCAGAGGTAAGATTTCAACCCAGGTCTTCATGTGCATTTGAGGATGGCTCTCTATTTACTATACTGTACTACCTCTCCTGTCCAATACCTCCTCAACTTATAAATCCCATCACCAAAATCCTAACAGATAGTTGACAAACCACTTCTTGAAGCCTGTGGTGGATAGGGAATTCCCTTTTCCTTAAGAAGCACATTCCATTCTATTCTAGACAGGAGGCTGATGCAAAGCAATGGAACACTTGGAAGGAATCCCATTGTGTCAGTTAATAGTTGCTTTATCAGACAGCAGGAAAGAAGATGGTTCTTAAACAGCAGCACAATGAGAAAGCTTCCCATCTTATTCCACTGTTACAGAAGGTACATATATATATATATATGTGTGTGTGTGTGTGTGTGTGTGTGTGTGTGTATGTATATATATATATGTGTATATATGTATATATATGTATATACACATACATATATATACAAACACACATACATATATACATACGCACATATACATACATATGTATATATACATATACATACATATGCATATATATCATATGCATACACACTAGATATAAACACATGCACACTATATATATATACACATATGTACACACTATATATCCATCTATCTATATCTATACTTCTATGACAGTGTGATAAAACCTGTGGATTCCTTTTCACAATATTGGTTTTAAACGCATAAAATATATAGGATTACAAAGGAAAGCAATTAAATTGATAGATAGTTCCCAATGTAGCCCAGATTTCTGGGCCTGCTTAGTTCTAACATGGAGCTGGCATTGAAGGGTCTTTGAACATGTCAAGCTTGTCTTACATGGAGAAATCCAGGCTACATCAAAAATTTCAAACAAACAAAAATGAACAAGCTCATGGACCCCAGGTTAAGAGCCCTCTAGCTAGAGGGTCCATAAGATCTAAGAAGTCAACTAGCAGTACTTATGTAGTCCTCATATGCTTTTTAGGAGTCCCCTCCCTGTTGGATGATTGCTTACTTGAAAGCCCATAGTTCTATTCCAAATCATATCCCTGGTAAGCATCTTTAATTAAGTCTTTTTTTTTGAGTCTGTGTCCTGGCCTAATCCAACTTCCAACCTACCAAAGGTACTCTAATTATTGGGAAGATTTTTCTTATATTATCTGAAATCTGTCTTACCGTAATTTGTACTCATTTGTGCTGGTTTTATCCTTTGAAGTCCAAAAGAACAAATCTAGTTCTTCTTCTATATGACAAACCTGTAGATACTTAGAGTTTGCTATCATGTGTTCCTTAAATCTTCTTTATAGATTGGCCAGTTCCAGTTTCTTCTATTGATTGTTGTATGACATGGTTTTTAGGACTTTCCCCTTCTCGGTGTCTCTCTTCTGAACACAATGGTAATAACAATAATTCACAGCATATAAAGGTTGCAAAACACTCTGCATGCATCTTATTTTAATCTCAACAACATTGTGATGCAGATAGCACAGGTATTATCAATTCAATTTTGTATATGACAAAAGAGACTTGCCCAAGTACATGTAACCATTAAATATCAGATGTGAAGTTTAAACTGAGGTTTTCTTGACTCTGAGACAGACATCCTCTCTACTGAACCATGTTGCCTCTTAGTCTCAAGGTTGCCAATTGTCTTTCTAAAAGATAGTCCTCAGAACTCAGGACAGGACACTCCAGTTGTGACCTGTTTTTGCTTTTCCTCCCCGGTGCTTAGCAGAGTTCCTGGAATATACTAGGTACTTAATAAATGCTTATTGTTGATGATGATGACATGGGATTATCATATCTCTAATTCTTTCCTTCTATTAATGGAACATTATTAATATAATATAATTGATGAGATAGACCCTTTAAATAAATTAGTTTCAGAGCCCAAAACCCGGCTGGGGGAAGTTTTGCATTGTTGAGTGTTTTCCTAAAAAGAGACATATCTGACGAAACAATAGGGAAATGCATCCCATGTACATTCGTAATTGCATAATTCATACAAAACCTTTATCCTAAGGGTAGGAAATGTTAGCATCTGTTAGTGAAATAGGTATCTATTTAAAATGAAATATTTATATCCCAGTCATTCTTACATGTATTAAAACATCTCCAAATACAGTGATTCTTTGAGCAGTAGCTGAGCTATGCATTTAAATTATTAATAAAAAAATGTTGAGCAGCCTAGGTCCAAGGACACATCCCTGCAGCAATCTAGTTGAGATTGTCCTCCAGATCAACACATATTCTTTCATTGCTACTCTTTGTACTAGACGTTCTCCCAGCTCTGAACTACATATACTATCAACCAGTCTACAAAGATCATTTGTTAAGACTGTCAGTGTAGAACTGGAAGAGGTAGCTAGGTGGTGCAGTGGGTAGAGAGAAGAACGCGGAATCAAGAAATCATGAATCAAAATCCTCCCTTACATACTTACTAGATTCTCTCTGTGACTCTGCTTTCTTATTGGTAGAACGAAGAGGTATCTTTTGGGCTCTAAATCTGTGTGTCTATGAATCTTCAGAAAAGCCATCCATCTAATTTCCCCTGCCAAAACCCATCTGTGATGAAACTGACTTGGACAATGTCACAGTGGTAATGGGCATCAGAGGCAGCATTTAAACCCAGATTTTCTAACTTCTAAACCTCTGCTTTCCCCACTCTATTATATTGTTTCTGTATGGCATGAAAAACTTGGCTAAACCCTTTCTGAAATCCAGTTGATGATATTTCCCTCACTTACCAGTCTAGTAATCCTGTGAAAAATAGAAATTCCATCTAACATGACATCTTTTCTTTAACTTTGAATTTTGATCATAAACAAAAACACATTTTGATATGCAGAAAAGAACAACAAAAAAAAGATTGCATAAGAAGGTCACTAGGTAGCACCTCTGGATACAGTGCTGAATCTGTAGAAGTGCAAACTTGAGGTCAAACCCTGTCTCAGAGAGTCACTAGCTATGTGATGCTTTGTAAATCCCTTAACCTCTTGGTGCCTCAGTTTCCTCATCTATAAAATTGAGGCGATAGTAGCCCCTATTTCCTAGATTGTTTGTGAGGATAAAGTAAACTGTTTGAAAGTCACTTTGGAAACCTTAAAAAGCTATATGAATGCATTTTTTAAAGAACCTGTGGTATATTAAGTATAGTTTTAAGTATATTTAAATATAACAAAACAATACCAAACTTGCTCTAAATAAAACCAGAAAGAATTTATTAAGAACTTGTTGTTTGCCAGGAACTCTGCAAAGCACAAGAGAAAAAAAAAAGAAAGACAAAAGACCAGAGAGCATTCTTTAAGGTTTGCAACCATTTATTAATATTATCTCATTTTATTTTCTTGTCAACCTGGGGAAGTTGGTGCTATTATTATCACCATTTTACAAATGGGGTAACTGAGGAAGTCAGTGGTTAAGTAACTTCCCAGAGTCACACAGTTAATAAATGTCTAAGACCAGATTTGAACCTGAGTCTTTGTGTTTGCAGGTCCATCACATTATCCACGATGGCACTCACGTGCCATCTTTACCAAGAACCACCCTTCGTGTAAATGAAATCTGTAAAGATATCCTAATCATTAGAGCAATCCAAAAGTGGAATGGTTTTATCCATAGTGGGAGATTTCCCATCATGAGGAGGTCTTAAAGCCAAGAATGGAGGCCACTTTTCAGGATGTTATGATAGGATTTATGTTCACAATTGGATTGCACCAAATGGCTGCTTAGATCCCACCCAAGTTTCCGATTCAATGATTTTGGAATTTTGTAAATCGAGGATCAAAGAGCAAATTTAGATAGGTAAATAGCAGAGGCACTCATATAATACATGTGTGATCTTGGGCAAGTTACTTAACTACCCTGGGGCTCAGTTTCCTCATCTGTAATATAAAGAGATTAGACTAGATTGGACTCTCTCCTCTTCCTCCTTTTTCTCCTAAGGTCTTATGAAAGCGGTAGGTATTAGTGTTGGGGAAGAAAGTGACATGGGAAAAGTAGGTATTACTTTGGGGGAGGTGACTCAGTAAAGTTCAGTAGCTGGAGACTGAAGGCACTAAAAATAAACAGCCTATTTTAGAATTTTACTGAGAACCAGCCTTAGTCATCACTTTGGCCCCTCATTTGGGATGATGCCCATTTTCAGCAAAACATCAAATGTGATGGTTAAAGTAGAAGATGAAATGTAATTGGGGGCATTTTTTCTAGGTATTGTTCAGTACAAACCTGAAAGAATAAAACCTTAGACTCTTTAATCCTTACTGTGTACAGACTACTTCATTTTTTTTTGTTGATCTTTGTCTCCAAAAAGAAACGAACCTACAAAGAACAGAGAGATGGAAGAGATGATGCAGTGGATAGAGCCCTGGATTTGGAGTCAGGAACATCTGAGTTCCAATGTGACCTCAGATACTAGCTCTGTGACCCTACCCAAGTCATTTAATCTGTTTGCCTCAGTTTCTTCATCTATAAAAAGGGGATAATAATACTACTTACATTATTGTGAGGATCAAATGAGTTGAAATTGATACACAGTGTCTGACACATAGTAGGCACTTCATAAATTCTTGCCAAATCTAGGGCAGCTAGGTGGTATAGTGGACAAAGTGCCAGGCCTGAAGTCAGGAAGACTTATCTTCCTGAGTTCAAATCTGGCCTTGGACACTTACTAGTTTTGTGACCCTGGCCAAGTCACTTAATCTCATTTGCCTCAGTTTCTTCATCTGTAAAATGAGCTGGAGAAGGAAATGACAAACCACTTTAGCATCTTTGCCAAGAAAATTCCAAATGGCATCATGAGGAGTCAGATACAACTGAAATGACAGAACAACAACAGCACAATCCAAATCTTCACCTTCCAAAAGTCTAGCATTGTGCCTTTCACAGAGCAGACACACACATTGGTCTACTCAATAGCATAATAATAACAATATAGCTAGCAATTCCATAATGCTTTCAAGTTTGCAAAACTTTACATCCATGTTTCATCCTCACCCTAATTCTATGAAGTAGAATGAACTGGGATGTGCATGTATTAAGCACCTGCTGTGTACCAGGCACTGTGTTAAGTGCTTTACAAATGATGGGTGCTATTGATATTTTCATCATACAGTTGAAGAAACTGAGGCTCAGAACAATATAGGGACTCACCTAGAATTACACAACTAGTAAGCATCTCAGGCAGGATTTGGACTCGGGGCTTTCTGACTCCAATTCCAACACTGTATCATTTTATTGTCACCTAATTTATTATCTTAACATGATATAAATATTTCAGGACTGCTTTTGAAATTGATAGAAACATCTATTGACATAGAACGTGTGTTCCTGGGGCTAATCATATTATGGTTGCTTTTTGTTGAAGGATGAGTTTAAGATTAGTTGTGGCTATTGTCCAATTTACTTAAGTAACAGAGGTATTCTTTCTTACTGGGGACGCTATCACCCTACCGAAGCCTAGCTTGGCAGTGGGCCATATTCTTCCCCCACACCTATGTTTCATCATGTACACACTCTTTCAAGTAAACAGGCTCCTCACAGTTGGATTTCAACAGAGGATTCTCTAATTGTTTGTCTTCTTAAATCTGCCTCCAGTGTTTGCAACATTAAATTGCTGGCAGGCTTTAGGCAGCAATTTCTTGAACAAAACCTTTAAACCTATTCTGATAAAGAGGAAAAATGATCTAAGAAGATGTCAGGGGCCTACATTCATAAGTTCTGTTAATGTCTCAATAGGCAGAGCATCTCAGTTATATTTAATGACCTTTTGTTTGAACCACTGCCTATGTAGGTATACAGAACAGTGGAGATCAAAATTACATGGTGGGAGGGAAGCTATATGCTGAAGACGCTGGCTTCTTATTTTTTTTTTGTCTTTTTAATGTCATCAAATGAGAAGCAGCTGGGCAAAGTAGATAAAGTGCTGGAATAGAAGTGAGGAACTCCATTCAACTGAAAAAAGTATTTGTTAAACACCTACTATGTGCCAGTTACTGTCATAGACACTGGTAACCAAAAAAAAAAAAAAAATCAGTCCTTGTCCCCAAAAGAGTTCACTTTCTACTGAGAAGACAGAGAAAACTCTGCCTCTGATACTCATTAGCTGGGTAACTCTCTGCAAATTGCCTTGGACTCAGACAGGAAGTTAACGATTACCCCTGTACCGTGGGAGAAACTTTGAGGTTTAGGGCGAGAAAACCTGTGTCTACTATCTGTTTTCTTTGACCTTGGAAGAGTCATTTAACCACTGGTGTTCCGTTTTCTCATCTATAGAACAAAAGGGCTGGACTCCATGATATCAAAGTTCCTTTCCAGAACTAAATCTATAATTCTCAGTTTCAGGCTGAATTAATGATTATAGAGTTGCTAGAGGCCAGCCTTGGAATTAAGAAAGCCAGATTTCAAGTCTGGCCTATGACACATATAGACTATGTGATCCTGGATGGGACACAAACTTTCATTTCCCCTAGGCAATTCTGAAAAATGATAAATTTCATAAAATATACTCATCTGCATTGGTAGAGGGAGTTTCCTCACTGGGGACTAGGAATTCCCTATACCTGTAGATTTACAGGACTGTGGCAATGGAATTTTTTTTTTTTAAAGACAGATCTACTGTCTACCTGGAAGGGCTTTTGTGAGGGAGGAAATGAGAAAATATAGACATATTGCTATATAAACCCTATGGCCTATATCAATTCAGCTGTTATTATTACATAGAACATATGAATCAAACAACTTTTTCTTCTTTTGTAATTTTCATCATTTTGCATCCAAGCTGTTGGATGTATTGTGCCAACCTTCAATATAATTGCTTATTTTTTACTATTCCACGGTATGAGGGCTATTCTATGTGTGCTTTTCAAATAATAGTCACCTTTGTACCAGGCAGTGGAGGGGATGACTAATATTTATGTCCTCAGGTAATCTGTAAGAGATCATTCTTCTGGCCAGTGGTGGCAGTCATGTCACTGTGGGGTAAAAGTAGCCACCACTCTAGAAGATGCAACCAACTATAGGAAAGGAAACAGGTTGGTTTTCAAGGCAAAATTGCATCATTCTTGTTTCTCTATTGCAGCCCTATTTCAGATTACTGACTTGGTTACTTCTCCAAAGGTACCCACAGAAATGAAACAGTCATTTTTCATGGCCGTAGGTTTGGTTGGTACAGTGACTGGGGTATTGCATTTAGGGACAGAGATAAGTCAAAAGCATTGTCATGTACCTATTAAATTCTAGAACTCTGCTAAGAGTTGAGGATAAAAAAAGGCAAAAAAAAGGTAGTTTCTTGCTTTCAGACAGCTCACATTCTAATACAGGGTAGACAACAACTATGTACAAATAAGATATATAGAAGACAAATTGTAGATATCTCAGTAGAAATGCAGTTGGTTTTAAAAGGATGAAAATGTATAGCGGTTTACAAATCCTTCCTATTCTTCATTGAGCCTCAAAAAGTAAGCTTTACACTTTCCTTTGCTAAGGAGTACATGACAGAAATTTGGTTTTATTAACTGTCAATGTCTGAATGGTAGACTACTACCAAAATACCATTGGAAGAATTTTAAAGTAGCTATCTCTGTAGCAATGATCAAAGCATTCTCACATTCCCATGTGGCTATGGGCACAATACATGAACATGCAGCCATTTTTAGGTTCAAAATAGAAATCTCTAGTCTTAATACTTGAAGAGTGATGTCTCTACTCCTCTAGAACCAGGTTTTCAAAGCCAGAAGTAAAGATAAAAGGATTAGAATTCATTTCTCAACATATTCTATACCTTAACCTTGTCTCCATTCTGGCTTAACCTATGAAAATCTCTCTGCTAAGGACCCTTGATAAACTATGACAATTTCAAGTTTGATTCCATATTAGTAGTTCCCAGTCCCTGGGGCTGACAGGGAGAATGTTATAAATTGTCACCACTGTAGTAGTTGGCTCCACATACAGTAGAGAAAGCAGAAAAATCTTCAGAGCTCAATCACATAGTACCTCCAGCAGAATGAATACAGAGTTGTGTCAGGAACCACATTCTACTACTAGTGAATTAAATAGCCATGAGCAAGTCACTTCTACCCAGTGAGTCTAAATTCCCTCATCTATAGAATGATGGGTTTGGACCAGTTAAAAAGCTCATATTGATTAATGCACAAGTGAGTGAAAAAAGAAAAAAAAAGAATATTAAGTGTTTACTATTTATCAAGCACTGTACTAAGTTCTAGGGATACAGATAAAAGACTGGAACAGTCTCTTCTCTCCAGAAATTCATATTCAAAGTGGTGTAGGCAGCACCTATAGAAGGGAGAATTCAGCCAAAGGGTCTAAGGGTTGCAATGAAGAGAAGTCTCTTTTCCCTCCCAAAAGTGCAATGATAGGGGTGAGCATTCAACCTAGAGGGAAGAGGAACGCACATTGAAAGGAAGGGAGAGGGAACATTGGTAGGAAGGTTAGTACAGTGCTCTTCTCTTATCTGATGGGGATCTGGGCCAGGTGGGCTAGTAGGATGAGAGAATTAAAGGATAGGGCACCTCAAAAAGCCTGCATTTTTCCTGGGGGAGAGCCCTGGATTAGGAAGACATTAGGAAGACATCTTCAAATGCTGTCTTAGAAACCTTTTAGTTATGTCATCCTAAACAAGTCACTTAATATCTCTGACTCAGTTTCCTTATCAAGAAAATAGGATAAAAAATTTCATCTGACCCACAAGGCTGTAACAAGGATCAAATGAGAAAATGCATTTCAAATGTTATATCTAAGTTACTATTAGATGATTTCTAGGGTCTATTCCAGCTCTAACATAGATTTCTACCAAGTTCATCGTCCTATCAGTCCCAATAATTTTTCTACTTCATTTAGGATTTGGATATAACTTTAGTTAAAGTTACAAAATGTGTGGTATAGGCTGTTAGCTTAAAAAAAACTTCAAAGACTCAAAAGAAGGTACATTTAAGAAAAATAATTAAAATGTGTTTTAAATGTCAATACCATATCAACAATTTGCAATACCTCTCCTCCCCAAAAATGCAACACAAATACAGAAAAAAAGTCTTACTCCAATGCCTCATTATAGTGTGAAACTGACTCTGGGTTCTTCAAGGCAATGCCAATGGAACATAAGTTCTGTCATATTACAGGCTAGAAATACTCCCCCTGGCAGAAACGCCTAGCTGATTTCAGAGAGAGCTTTATCACCAGTTGGTTGCCACTTTTGAATGAATCCTTTGACCAAGTAAAACAGAAAAATGGATAAAAAATGTGAGCTGTTCCTCTTCCACTTTTCCTATGATAGTTGGTAGAGTGAAGTAAAATAGGTAGGGGACAAGTAATATAAAGTAGTGGAGAGGGCTTTGAATCAGGAAGATCTAGGTTCAAATCTTGTTTCAGTAAATTACTACCTTCATTACTCTTGGCAAACACTTTAACTTCTTCCAGTCTAAGTTTCTTGTTCTTTAAACTAGGGATAAAAATATCTTTACTGGATTGCTGTGAGTGAATGCAAAGCATAAATGTTAGTGTTAATTGGACATTTGGTTACTTTGGCTTCAGGCTATTTGGTTATAGACTCACTAGGCTATACCTTATGCATTTCAACTTGTGATTCTTTCTCTCCCAGTTCTTTCTGAGTCAACTCTAGTGAAACGCCTTAGAATTATCTCAACTAATTTGCCAAAATGGAGTTCTAGCATACCATTTTTGCTAAGGTGTCATCTTTTCCTAAGTTTGTCACTGATTTTCATTCCCTGTATTTGTTAATATTCTCTAGGAAACTTTCCCCCAGTAATTGGAGGTCATGCTTTACCCATTTCCATTATATATTCTGTGACACTTATTTAACCTATCTATCTATCTATCTATCTATCTATGTATATACATATAATATATATGTATACACACAATATATATAATATGTATACACACTATATATATATGTATGTACATGCACACACACATATATATGTATATATCAGCAACCTGCCTATAACTTACAGTTTTAAAGAGTTGACTAAGGCCATGTCAGAAGTGAGACTTGAACCTTGGTGTCCCTATTTCCAAGGCAAGTTCTCTATCATAGCTGCTAGGCTAACTCTTTAAGCAACCATTTTCCATAATGGAATTTTAACATCAAAGATATCATTGTTCTTTTAATTTGTCATTGATTTCCACACTTCATCTTTGTTAACTTTCTCTGAGAAATTTTTCTTAATAATTAGGTCACTACTATAGCAATATTAAATAATACATGGAAAACAAACAAACACTTCAAAGCTCATCTTTGATATTTATATCTACAAAAGTGACTTGAACAAGTCACTTAACTTTATCCTCAGATTCCTGAGACAGCTGATACTCATTTATATGCATGTATGTTAATATATTTGCTACTTAGGTATTTTATAATGCTATTTTATTCTCCCATGCATTTTCCCATGTCCTGAATTTATAATGACTACCTTGGATTTCTTTGTCTTGCCTTTTCAAGGGTAGGCATTTTCTTTATTCAACATGCACTAGACCTTAGAGTGTGCAATAATTCATTGGCATATTTACAAATGGATGCTTCAGCCTATTGAGATGATCCATTTATTCATAAATAACAATATTCACAAATAACAATATCCAATGAAAATAGTTTTGGATGGTACCTTTTATGGAAACAGGGTTACAATGTAGAACAAATCATGTATTAACAACTTTAGAATAAAGGGCTGCAATTTCATCAAGGTAAATAGGGATGAACCATCTATAGAATTGCAACTATGGAGTTGAACAACCTTCACTGGTAAATGCTTTATCTGGTATCTTATGCATTTCAACTTGTGATTCTTTCTCTCCCAGTTCTTTCTGAGTCAACTCCAGTGAAAGATTTATTTAAGTTGGAGTTTGAACATTTTAAAGGAACATAGCTCAGTATTTCAGTTAAGGCATCATAAGATCATAGATTTAGAACTGGTAAGGACCCAAGATGTCATCAAGTCCAACCTTCTTCTGCATGAGGTCTTTCCTGATCTCTCCCTTTCCAAATAATAATGCGCCTCCCAAATACATTACATTTTTGTATATCATTATATATATGTACATTTCTCACCCAATAGAATCCTTATTAATTAATTAGTCAGTTAATTAGTTAACTAATCTATTATTGACAGCTCCTTAAGGGCAGTAAGGATTTCATTTCTATCTTTATATTCCAAGTGCCTATCATAGTGCCCAAGGTATGGTATGTACTTAATGAATGTTTATTAACTAATTGATGAAAGGATCTTTGACATCTTTGAAATAAATCCTCCATCCAATGATACAGATAGTTATCCATATCTGCCCATCCCATGCTATACTTGTCTATATCTTATTATAATTCTATCATGTTGGGTTTAACCAAAATCCAAGAGGATTTCTTTTGGAAAACTTGATGTTTCAGATTGTGATGGCATACATGGGATGACTGTCATTTACTGCTTCATCCTCCCTATTTCACTGGCCTATTTGTTTTTGTTTGTTGGTTTGTTTGTTTGTTTTGGTCATATATTTCTCTAATGACTTTCTACACCATTTCCCTTGAACAGCAACTCCTTTCATAGCAATTCATGATATCATAATTTAATGCAATGATAAATTCAGTAGTCTTCCTATGGCTCTTTTAAGTAAAGCATTTTCTTTTTAAAAATAATTGAATTCTCCTGGATGCTTTTAGAGAGTGCATTAATAGGAATTGGTAGTTATGTGCTCATGGAAATTTCCCCTGTGCTTTGACAAGGTGGGTATTAGTGAAGGGATAACATTCGAGTCATTGAAGTTGAAGTGACTGATCTATGACATATGCAAATGTTGGTAGATAGCTTTCTGTTTATTATCTTGGGATTCCTGCTAAAATACGTGTGGACAGTGGTTTTGGTCAGGGAGAGTTTCTCATCTTTAATCTTCAATTTAGATTTGAAAAGTTTTGTTCCCTTTAGAAAGTCTGAGACAACAATTTTCAAACTCCTCTGAGGTGATCTGCAATGCCGAGGCTGACAGGGCAAAGAGCAACGAATGGCATCTGAGAGTCCCCTTACCCAGAAAACAAACCACTTATAATGTGATAGGCAATCTCAAGAAATTGGTTGGAAAGTTCAACAGCCACTCAGGAACATCTCAAGTACAGTGAGGCCTTAGAAAAGAACAAAAAGTCATTTACTGAGGAGTATGACAGCTTAGGCCTTAGATTGTTTGCACTTTTATAAAATTATGCCAATAATATTCGAGGGGAAAAGGAAAAAAATGATATTTTTCTTTTACCTTCCCGAAAATAAAGAAAAAGGAAGGACCATACAGTCTTAAGATAATAGTTCTAAGACCGTAAGGGGTACCAGTTGCCATCGAGCCCACATCCTCCATTTTACAGATGAGGAAACTGAATCCTGTGATATTAATCAAGGTCATCTAAGTAGCAGTTATCAAAGGTGAGATTCAAAGACAAGTCCTCTGAACAACAACCATCTCTGACTCTAGAACTCTGAACAATAGAATACTAGAGATGCTCCCACTGAATTTTATCAGAGTTATGCCATTAATAGGCCTGAAGCATTATGGACAGGGTAACAACACAATAACTCCTATTTGCTGCTCTTACTATAAGACTTCCATCTCATACCTTTAAACAGACTGTGCCTCATCCCTGAAGTGCTCTGCACCATCTTGGAGTCTCTAACTCCCTTGAAAAATCAGCTCTGCTCAAGTCCCATGTCTGACCTACATGAAGTCTGTCCTGATTCTCCCTGCTCTCCCTGCCCAACCTTTCCATCCTTAGTATTAATGGAAGCAAGGGTCAAGCCTGGACATTTGCATTAGATTCTTCATTGGGGGAAAAATACTTTAGTGATCCTTTGTGCCTGGAGTGAGGGACAGAACTGGTGAGAATTATGGAGAAGAGAGCCTTCTTATTCTGGCTTTATGACTTCAAGAGAGAACATGTAGTTATAAGCTTTCTTCAGGGAAAGGATACTAGAGAGAGACTTTAGGAATGGGCTGACATGTAGAGGGAACAGCACTTATCTTTCTCTGTGTCTCTGTCTCTGTCTCTCTTTGTGCTATACCAAGCTGCCACTCATGGATATTATGTATAATGAAAACAGTTTGAACTCAATTCTGATCCAGTAGTAACTTTTGGAAGCAGAGTCAAAACTAGGAATTATTATTATTATTATTATTTACATTTTTTTTTCATTTTTAGGCAATTGCGGTTAAGTGACTTGCCCAGGGTCACACAGCTAATGTCAAGTGTTTGGTCTGAGGCTGAATTTGAATTCAGGCCCTCCTGACTTCAGGGCCAGTGCTCTATCTACTGCGCCACCTAGCTGCCCCCAAAACTAGGAATTATTGCACCTAAAACAAATTCCAGGGATGATGGAATTTGTGTCTCTCTTCCCCCAAGGAGGGAAGATTTCTCTCCTCTCACTTCTAAACCTTCTGTAATCTGGCTTCTGGCCTCAATTGGAGCTTTGATCACAAAGTTACCAATGATTCAATCATTACTAATAATAAAGAACCTCTTTTTCATCCTCATCCTTCTTGACTCCTCTATACTGTCTGACATTGTTACCACCCTATGCTCCTGGACACTCTCTTATCCGTAGGTATTCATGGCAACCATTTTCTCCGTGTTATCTTTCCACCTGTCTGACAAGTCCCTTTCCAGTCTCCCTCACTGGATATTTATCCAGGTCATGCCAACTAACCAGCGGGAGGTCCCCAAGGTTCTCTTCTGGACTCTTTTCTCTTTGCCCACTATATGAAGTTTCCTTAAAGTCTTGGTGTAGTTTAAAGCTAAAAATTACACCAAGACTTTTGGGACACCCTGTCCTATATTGCTTTGTAAAATCATCATACCATGAATTTAATTATCATGTCTCTATAATTGATTCCCAGACCTTAATCTCTTCTGAATTCCATACCAGAATCACCAATTGTCTTTTAGATATTGTAAATCAGGTGTCCTGTTAATTTCTAATTCAACATGTATAAAGAAGAAATCATTATGTCTTCCTCTAAACAGTCCAATATTCCTAACTTACCTATTCTAGGATACCACCAACTTCATAGGCACCTGAGTATGCAATTTTATAATTATCTTCAACTCATTATTTATATCTACTGCACTTTTCTCATCTGTGCTCAAACTTTGTTGTTAATGTCACAACATCTCTCATATATCCGCTCCTCATGTCTCACACAACCACCAGCCTTGTTCAGATCCTCTTCAGAGCTCACTTTAAAATTGCAAGGTCTATTGCAATAGACTTTTTAAGACTCAAGCCTCTCCAAAGAATACTCTACTTAGATGCCAAAGTCATTTTCCTAGTGTATACTGGAATATGTCATCCCCTACTCCACTTCCTGACCCAACTCCATACCCAGTACATTTCAGTGGCTCTAGGATCAAATATAAAACCTTTTCATTTAATGCCCTTAACAACTAAGCCCCTGCCTGTATTCTTAGAATTTGCTATTCTCCAAATACTCTATAATCCAGTGGCCCTGCCCTATTTTCTCTCCCCCCCCCTTTTTAACATGTTTTATTTATTTCATAAAACAATTCTCAATTACATGTAATTTTTTTATTCTTTTTTCATTTTTATTAATTTATTTTGAATTATCAACAATCACTTCCATAAGCTTTTGAGTTTTAAATTTTTCTCCCCCTCCCTCCCCACATCCCTCCCCAAGATGGCACACAATCTGATATGGGCTATACATATACATTGCTCTTAAACATATTTTCACATTAGTGATGTTGTAAGGAAGAATTAGAACCAATAGGAGGAACCACCAGAAAGAGAAAACAAAACACAACAGAAGAAAAAAAAATAGCAAATAGTATGCTTTGATCTGCATTCAAACTCCATAGTTCTTTCTTCTTTGTGGATAGCATTTCCCATCACGAGGCCTTTGGAGATGTCTTAGATCCTTGTATTGCTGAGAAGGGTTAAGTTTATCAATATTACTTATCACACAATGTGGCTGTTATTGTGTACAATGTTTTCCTGGTTCTGCTCACTTCACTCAGCATCAGACCATATAAATTGTTTCAGGTTTTTTCTGAAGTCAGCCTATTCATCATTTCTTATAGCACAATAGTATTCCATTACATTCCTATACCACAACTTGTTTAGCCATTCGCCAATTGATGGGCATCCTCTCAATTTCCAATTCTCTGCCACCACAAAAAGAAATGCTATAAATATTTTTGTACATGTGGATCCTTTTCCCATTTGTATGATCCCTCTGGGATAAAGACCTAGAAGTGCTATTGCTGGGTGAAAGGGCATGCATATTTTATAGCCCTTTAGGCATAGTTCCAAATTGCTCTCCAAAGTGGTTGGATCATTTCACAACTCCACCAATAATGCATTAGTGTTCCAATTTTCCCACATCTTCTCCAACATTTATTGTAAAAATTCTTTCCCAATTTTCTACTTTCCTTCTAATTTTGGTTGCTTTGGCTTTGCGTGCAAAAACTTTTCAATTTAATGTAATCAAAGTTATCCATTTTCTTTTTCATAATGTTCTCTATATCCTGTTTGGTCATTAATTCTTCTGTTCTCCATAAATCTGATAGGTAAACTATTCCTTGCTCTCCCAGTTTGCTTATGGTATCAGCCTTTATATCTAAATCATGAACCCATTTTGATTTTATTTTGGTATATGGTGTGAGATTTTGATCTATGTCTAGTTTCTGCCATACTGTTTTCCAGTTTTCCCAGCAGTTTTTTTTTTCAAAGAGTGGGTTCTTATCCCAGAAGCTGGGGTCTTTGGGTTTATCAAATAGTAGATTACTATAGTCATTGACTACTGTGTCTTACATGTAAATTTTTTTTTTAAGATTCATTTAAAAATTCAGTTTTAAATTCTCTCCATCCCTGCTACCCTACCCCTTCCTGGAAAGGGAAGCAATCTGATATTCGTTGAAGTCATGGAAAACATATTTCTATATTAGCCATGCTGCAAAAGAAAATAGACAAAAAACTCCAAGAAAAATAAAATTAAAAATGCATGCTTCAGTCTAAATTCAGAGTTTATCAGCTCTCCCTGAAGGTGGATAGCATTTTTCATCATGTTTCCTTTGGAGTGGTCTTGGATCATTGCCTTGATCATAGTAGCAAAATCTTGCACAGATGATTATCCTTACAACATTGGTATTACTATGTACAATGTTCTTCTGGTTCTGTTCACTTCTTTTTGCATCAGTTCATATGAGTCTTCCCAGGTTTTTCTGAAACCATCCTGCTTGTCATTTCTTATAACACAATAACATTTAATTACAACTATAAACCAAAACTTGTTTAGCCAGTCCCCAGTTGATGGGCATTCTTTTCATTTCCAATTCTTTGCCACTTTGCTTCTAGATATTTTGACTTAATTATCTTTTGAGTTTATGTCTTAATCTTTCCTCTCAATGCAGTAGATTTTTGCAGTGAAGTTTTTTTTATTTTTTTTTGTTGTTGTTTTTGCTCATTTTCCCACCTATTTTTTTTTTAAATTTTGAACATCATGGTAAAATTTGGCTGTACTCCTGGTATTGGGGGAACAAGGAGAAAGGGAACTGTTTCAAGCATCAGCCTTTTTTTGCACTGCAATTTCCAGAGTTAGTTTTTAGGGTTTGTTTGTTTTTTTTCAGTGCTTTCAAGGTGCTGTTATCTAGGAAGAGGTGTGGTCCTATTCTCATGTTTGTGCTCAAGTCTTTACTCTGGAAGGGCACCTGATTCTTTTGGATTGCAATTATTACTATTCCTCAAGACCCCTGTCCCCTTGGAATCAGAAGTCATAATGTTCCTCAGGGCCCCTGATCCCTTGTATCCAAAAGTAGTGCTGTTCTTCAGTGATCCTATTCACTCTTGACTGAAAATGCTCCTTTCTGTCTTTGAACTATTTCCCAGCAGTGTCTGTGTGGTCTCTCCTTCATTCTCAAAGAAGACCACGACATCAGGGAGATGATGACGTGACTTGCAAGACTTTAATTTGAGTGAGGGAGGGCTGTGCAAAGTCACCAGCTTCATTTTCTCCTCCAGAGCCATCTGGGCCCAGTGGCCAAATATCAATTGGGATGACTGGAGATGTCCCAGGATTCAGTGGGAGACCTTGGCCCTTTTAAGTTAAAGCCTTTTCAAGTTCTCACTTTGAGTGTGGCAACGCCCATTCAGCAAATAGGCCTCTTTAAGAAGTAAGTCAAGGGATGGCACCTTTAATAAAAAAAGAAAAATCAAACCAGGAGGGGAAGACCCTCAGAGTTGCTGGCCATAAGAGAAAGAGTTACTATTTACATTTACTCTGAGCCTAGAGGGCCCAAAAAACAAGCAGTAAGTGGTCCTTGGGCAGGGACCTCTTTTTGTCCAATCCATGAGATCTAGAGTGAATTGGGTTTAAGGCTTGGTCTTTGAGAAAGAAATCTAGCTAGTAACCCCCAAATTAACTAGATAGCTTCTGGCCATCAGAATTTACCTTCCTTTGGGCAGAACACCCTGAAGGAGAGGCAAAGAGAGGAGATGTTGGGCAATGGAGTGCGAAACAGTGTCTGGTCCTACATCCTATGCTAGCAAGGGGTCCCCTATAATCTCTTTCTGACCAGTCCTCTTCCCTTGGCAGGCTTGAGAACTCCTGAAGCTGATGCTGCTTCTGTCACCTCCACCAATGCCCAGCACTACTCTTTCATCCATATGGCTCTGGGGCCACCTTTCACCCCTGTGTCATAGATTTCTTTTTCTGATCTCCTAAGTTGTCATGAACTAGAATATTGATTCACCTTGACCTTTCTGCCACTTCAGAATTCAATGTGAGGTGTTATTCTAAAATTGTTTGGAGCTGAACATTGGAAGAACTTGGCTGAGTGCTTCATCTATTCACCATCTTGGCTCTGCCCCTGGAAGTCTTGTTTTCTATTTCTAATATATATCATTCCATCTCCCAAATCAGTTCATTTTCTCTGGCTGTGCCCCATTCCTGGAATGCTATCCTTCTTCCCTTCTACCTCCTAGCTTATTTGCCTTCCTTCAAACTTCAGCTCAAATCCTACCTTTTTTCCAAAGTATTTTCCATATCCCTTCCTCTCCATCTTTCCTCAGTTTTAGTCTAGATTTACTTTCCACTTTTACTGTGGGTATTTTCTGTGTACCTAGTTATTTATGTAGGTCTCTTTCATTAGAATGTGAACTCCTTGAGGGCAGGGACAGTGGTTTTGTTTGTTTGTTTGTTTGTTTGTTTGTGTCTCTGGGCTCTCAAAAGTCTTTGGCAATTAATACATACTTGAAAAATATTCAATGATTGAAATGACTGAGTTCCCCTCTTCAAATTACTCATATCACATTGCCTGGATGTTTTACAGAGTCTGAGAGTTGGAAAGCACTTCAGAGATCACCTAGTCCAATTCACGGCTGAAGAGAAAGTGTCTATCTAGCCTGTGCTTAGTGAATCTTGGCATTGAAAACTTTTTACCTCTTGGAGTTTTTACCTTTTAACTCTTTCCAACATCAACTCATTGCTCCTGGTTCTGCCCTCTGATGCAAGCAGGAGTGGGTTAATGCATCTTCCACCATGACAACGCTTGGGAATACTCAAGGGCATCTATCATTTTCTCCATGGGTCATTTATTTTCAAAAAGTATCCAAAGTCACATAATCACAGCATTTGAGCATTAGAAGAGACCTCGGTGACCACCTAGTACAACCCATTCTTGACAGGGACAATAACAGTCCCTGCTATTGCATATTCAACAAATAATTATCTAGCCTCTGTTGTAAAACCTCTGAGGAGGGCATACCTACCACTTATTGAAGTTGTCTATTCCAGTTTGGGACAGATTGGATTGTTCTAAAGATTTTCCTAAAATAAAGCCTAAATTGGCTTCTATGTAACTTCCAATCACATCTCCTTGGTCTGTTTTCTAGGGACAAACAGAACAAATCTAATCTGCACTTCATAAGACAGGACTTCAGATATTTGAAGACAGGTGTCTTGTGTTTATCTACAGTGCCCCACCCCAATTTTCTCTAAGCTAAACAGTTCCCATTCCCCTAACCAATTCTCATATGATCCTATGACATGGATTCAAGGCCCTTCACCAATCCGGATGCCTTCCTTTAGACACTATCAAGCTTCTCAATGTTCTTCTTAAACCGTGAGCCCAGAAGTAAACATAATACTTCAGATTATGTCTGATGAAGTCACAGTGCAGTGAGACTTTCACCTCTCTAATCCTGAAACCTGTGTTTCACTTCTGGAAGCCAAGATGGTGGAGTAAAAAGGTAGCCGCTCTCACCCTCCCCTATCAAACTCTGAAAACCCAGAAAATATCACCCCAGAAAACACCCTGGAACAGCTGAACCAGAAGAAAGACAGGGTGTAGCAGTGCAGTAGCCCAGGTAGCTAGAGGGATTAACGGGAAAGGCCCCTTTGACCCTGGGAGAAGGGGAGCAGTACGGAACCGGGAGTCGTCCAGCCAGCCAGTGGAAATACCCACTTTAGCACACCAGGAGGAGATTGCAGTGCCTCGGCATTCTACAGCAAATGGGGCTCCCATTGCCTCAGCAAAAATAAGGAAAGCAGCACTACAAAGGGCCCCAGGCAGATAAGCACCCTGCAGCATTCGTCTGAAAGAAGCTGAAGAAAACAACCTAGAGTTGCCTGAAAGTTCCAGCCTTGTTGATTCCAGCCCAACACCAGGTAAGCTGTCAGAATCCTACAGCCTCCAACTGCCAACCAGGAAGAGATCCCGAAGCCCAGGTGGTCAAGCAGGCAAACTCCAACAGCTGTACCTCTGAGTGCCTCAGTGAGGGTGGGGGAATCGGTGGAAACCAGCTCAGAAAACCACCAGGTGCTTTGGCATTCTACAACAAAGGAGTCTCCCAGTGCCTCAACAGAACTAAAGGAGGCAGCACTGCAAGGAGCCCCAGGAAGATAAACACCCGGCAGCATCCATCTAAAAGGTATTGAACAAAGCTAAAGGAAAGGAAAAGCAGGCAATCTAGATTTGCCTGAAAGTCCCAGCCTTGATGATTCCAGCCCAACACCAGGTAAGCTGCCAGAACCCTACAGCCTCCAATGGCCAACATAAGAGGCCCCAGCACACAAAGTCAGTGACCAAGACCTAGGCTCCCAACACAAGAAGCTTGGGTCAGTGTCTTCTGCTCCCTAGCAGGAGAGTATAATCTCTTTAAAGGCCAGGGAATAAAGTAACATATGATAAATTCATATTATGAGAAGAGTGAAGATCAAGACAGAAATTCTGAAGAAGACAACATTGTCATCAAACCCACATCTGCAACATCAAAAGGGAATATGAACTGGTCAGAATCCCAAAAAGCATTCTTAGAAGAGCTCAAGAAGGATTTTAAAAGTCAAATGAGAGAGGCAGAGGAGTCCTTAAAAAGTAAAATTGGCCAATTGGAAAAAAAAGTACACTGAAGAAAACAAATCCCTTAAAAATACAATTGACCAATTGGAGAAGAAAGTACAAAATCTAACAGAAGAAAACAATATTTTAAACATTAGAATTGAACAAATGGAAATTACTGACTCTATTAGAGAGCAAGAATCAGTCAAACAGAAACAAAAAAGTGAAAAAAATAGATGAAAACTTAAAATATCTCATGGGTAAAACAACTGACCTGGAAAACTGATCCAGGAGAGACAATTTAAAAAATTATAGGCCTACCTGAAAATCATGATGAAAAAAAGAGCCTGCACAATATCCTTCAGGAAATCATAAAGGAAAACTGCCCTGAAATCCTAGAACCTGAAGGTAAAATAACTGTAGAATGAATCCAGCACTCCCTGCCTGAAAGAGATCCCAAATTGAAAATGCCAAGGAATATAATAGGTAAATTCCAAAATTACCAGATTAAAGAGAAATTAC
The DNA here is from genome assembly GCF_900497805.2 of Vombatus ursinus. Lineage (NCBI taxonomy): Eukaryota > Metazoa > Chordata > Mammalia > Diprotodontia > Vombatidae > Vombatus > Vombatus ursinus. Next base: position 6,893,171 of record NW_020954652.1, read on the forward strand.
TGCAAGCAGCCAGAAAGAAACAATTTAAATATCATGAAACCACAGTCAGGATTACACAGGACCTTGCAGCCTTTACATTAAAAGACCATAGGGCATGGAACATGATATTCCGTAAGGCAAAGGACCTTGGAATGCAGCTAAGGATTAACTACCCAGCAAAAATCAGCATGATTTTTCAGGGAAGGAGATGGATATTCAATGAAATAGGGGACTTTCAAACATTCCTGATAAAAAGACCAGAGCTCAACAAAAAATTTGATCTTCAAGTGCAAGATTCAAGAGAGACATAAAAAGGTAAATGGGACAGAAAGATACAATATGTTGTTAATAAGGGCAAAATGTTTACATTCCTACAAGGGAAGATGACACTTGCAACTCTTGAGAACTGTATTGTTATTATACCATGTTAAAGGAGCATACATAAAGGGGATGGAGATAAGCTGACTTTGATGTAATGATAAAAAACAATTTAATCAAGTGGGTTAAATGGATCCAAGTAAGTGGATGAGTCTGAGCTAAGAAAATGTACTGAGAAAGGAGGAGGCAGACAACGGTAAATTACATTACAGGAAAAGACACAAAAACCTATTAGAGCAGAGGTAAAGAAGGGAGGGGGATGAGCATTGTTTGAACCTTACTCTCATCAGCTTTGGCTCAAGAAGGGAACAACATAATCAGTTAGGTATAGAAATCTAACTTGCACTATAGGCAGTAGGAGGCAAAAGGGGAAAAAAGGAGGGGGATAGAAGGGAAGGAAGAAACAGTAAGGGTAAAGGGGAAGAAAAGGGAAAGGGATAATAGAAGGGAGGTGGGACTGAAGGAGGCGGTGGTCAAAAGCAAAACACTAATGAGGGGGGAAAGGAGAAAGAAAGAAAAGCATAAATGGGGGGTAAGGATGGAGAAAAAGACATAGATAGTAATCATAACTGTGAATGTGAATGGAATGAACTCTCCCATAAAATGAAAGCACATAGCAGATTGGATTAAAAATCATAATCCTACAATATGTTGTTTACAGGAAACACATTTGAAGAAGAGTGACACATACAGGGTAAAGGTAAAAGGCTGGACCAAAATATATTATGCTTCAGCTAAAGTAACAACAACAACAAAAAAAAGCAGGGGTAGCAATCCTGATCTCAGATAAAGCAAAAGAAAAAATAGATCTTATCAAAAGAGATAAGAAAGGAAACTTCATCCTGCTAAAAGGCACCATAGACAATGAAGTAATATCATTAGTAAACATATATGCACCAAATGGTATAGCATCCAAATTCTTAGAGGAGAAGTTCAGGGAGTTACAGGAAGAAATAGACAGCAAAACTATACTGGTGGGGGACCTCAACCTCTCTGTCTCTGAACTAGATAAATCTAACCACAAAATAAATAAGAAAGAAGTTAAGGAGGTGAATAGAACATTAGAAAAGTTAGGTATGATAGACCTCCGGAGAAAACTGAATGGGGATAGAAAGGAATATACTTTTTTCCTGGTGGTACATGGCATATACACAAAAGTTGACCATGTACTAGGGCATAAAAACCTCACAATCCAATGCAGAAAGGCAGAAATATTAAATGCATCCTTTTCAGATCATGATGCAATAAAAATTATATGTAATAAAGGGCCATGGAAAGATAGACTAAAAAATAATTGGAAACTAAATAATCTAATCCTAAAAAATGATTGGGTCAAAGAACAAATCATAGAAACAATCAATAATTTCATTCAAGAGAATGACATTAATGAGACAACAAACCAAAACTTAAGGGATGCTGCAAAAGCAGTTCTTAGGGAAAGTTTTATATCTCTAAATGCTTACATAAATAAAATAGAAAAAGACGAAATCAATGAATTGAGCATACAACTAAAAAAACTAGAAAAAGAACAAATAAAAATCTTCAATTGAACACCAAATTAGAAATATTGAAAACCAAAGGAAAAATTAAGAAAATTGAAATTAAGAAAACTATTGAACTAATAAATAAAACTAAGAGCCAGTTTTATGAAAAAAAAACAATAAAATAGATAAACCTTTGGTTAATCTAATTAAAAAAAAAGAAAGAAGAAAACCAAGTTACTAGTATCAGGAATGAAAAGGATGAAACTACCACCAAGGTAGAGGAAATTAAAAAAGCAATTAGGAATTATTTTGCCCAACTATATGCCAACAAATTTGACAATCTTAGTGAAATGGATATATATTTACAAAATATAAATTGCCCAGATTAACAGAAGAGGAATTAAAATACTTAAATAACCCCATCTCAGAAAAAGAAGTTGAACAAGCCATTGATGTACTCCCTAGGAAAAAATCTCCAGGGCCAGATGGATTTGTATGTGAATTCTATCAAACATTTAAAGAACAATTAATTCCAATACTATATAGACTATTTGGTAAAGTAGGTGAAGAAGGAATCTTACCAAATTCTTTTTATGATACAAATATGGTGTTGATACCTAAACCAGGAAGAGTCAAAACAGAGAAAGAAAATTATAGACCAATTTCTCTAATGAATATAGATGCAAAAATTTTAAACAAAATATTAGCAAATAGATTACAGTGACTTATCACAAGAATAATACACTATGACCAAGTAGGATTTATACCAGGAATGCAGGGCTAGTTCAATATAAGGAAAACTGTCAGCATAATCCATCATATCAACACCAAAACTAACAGAAACCACATGATCATCTCAATAGATGCAGAAAAAGATTTTGACAAAATACAACATCCATTCCTATTAAAAAAACTAGAGAGCATAGGTATGAATGGAGTCTTCCTTAAAATAATAAATAGCATCTATTTAAAACCTTCAGCAAGCATAATATGTAATGGGGACAAGCTAGAAGCATTTCCAATAAGATTGGGGGTGAAACAAGGATGTCCACTATCACCACTGTTATTCAACTTCGTACTGGAAACGTTAGCTTTAGCTATAAGAGAAGAAAAAGACATTGAAGGCATTAGAATAGGCAAAGACAAAACAAAGCTATCACTCTTTGCAGATGACATGATGTTATACTTAGAGAATCAAGTAAAAAAATTATTTGAAATAATTAACAACTTTAGCAAAGTTGCAGGCTACAAAATAAACCTGCAGAAATCATCGGCATTTCTATATGTTACCAACAAAGCCCAACAACAAGAGAAAGAAAGAGAAATTCCATTTAAACTTACTGTAGACATTATAAAATATTTAGCAGTCTACCTCCCGAAACAAACCCAGGAACTCTATGAATCCAATTACAAAACACTTTTCGCGCAAATAAAATCAGTTCTAAATAATTGGAAAAACATCAGTTGCTCATGGGTAGGCTGAGCTAATATAATAAAAATGACAATTCTACCTAAGCTAATTTACTTATTCAGTGCCATACCAATCAAACTTCCAAAAAATTATTTTATAGAGTTAGAAAAAATAATAACAAGTTCATTTGGAAGAACAAAAGGTCCAGAATATCAAGAGAGCTAATGAAAAGAAATGCAGGGGAAGGTGGCCTAGTCGTTCCAGATCTTATATCATATTATAGAACAGCAATCATCAAAACTACTTGGTACTGGCTAAGAAATAGAGTGGTGGATCAATGGAATAGGTTAAATATGCATGACACAGTAGTTAATGACTATAGTAATCTATTATTTGATGAACCCAAAGACCCCAGCTTCTGGGATAAGAACACACTCTTTGAAAAAAACTGCTTGGAAAACTGGAAAAGTGTATGGCAGAAACTAGGCATAGACCAAAATCTCACGCCATATACCAAAATAAAGTCAAAATGTATTCATGATTTAGATATAAAGGCTGATACTGTAAGCAAACTGGGAGAGCAAGGAATAGTTTACCTGTCAGATCTATGAAGAATAGAAGAATTCATGACCAAATAGGATATAGAGAACATTACAAAAAGCAAAATAGATAATTTTGATTACATTAAATTGAAAAGTTTTTGCACAAATGAAGCCAATGCAACTAAGATTAGAAGGAAGGTAGAAAATTGGGAAAGAATTTTTACAACCAGTCTCTCTGATAAGGACCTCATTTCTAAAATATATAGAGAATTAAGTCAAATTTATAAGAATACAAGCCATTGCCCAACTGATAAATGGTCAAAGGATATGAAGAGGCAGTTCTCAGATGAAGAAATTAAAGCCATCTATAGTCATATGAAAAAATGCTCTAAATCACTATTGATTAGAGAAATGGAAATCACAACAACTCTGAGGTACCACATCACAACTATCAGATTGACCAACATGACAAAACAGGAAAATGATAAATGTTGGAGAAGATGTGGGAAAATTGGAACACTAATGCATTGTTGGTGGAGTTGTGAAATGATCCAACCATTTTGGAGAGCAATTTGGAGCTATGCCCAAAGGGCTATAAAAATGTGCATACCCTTTGACCCAGCAATAGCACTTCTAGGGCTATATCCCAAAGAGATCACACAAATGGAAAAAGGACCTGCATGTACAAAAATAGTCATAGCAGCTCTTTTTTTGGTGACAAAGAATTGGAAATTGAGAGGATGCCCATCACTTGGGGAATGGCTGAGCAAGTTGTGGTATATGAATGTGATGGAATACTATTGTGCTATAAGAAATGATCAACAGGCTGACTTCAGAAATACCTGGAAAGACTTGCATGGTCTGATGCTGAGTGAAATGAGCAGAACCAAGAGAATGTTGTACCCAATAACAGCCACGTTGTATGATGACTAATATTGATAAACTTAACCCTTCCTGGCAATACAAGGATCTAAGACATCTCCAGAGGTCTTGTGATGCAAAATGCTATCCACACCCAAAGAAAGAACTATGGAAGCCAAATTGCTATTTTTTTTCTCTTCTGTTGAGGTTTGTTTACTCTTTCTGATGGTTCCTCCTATTGGTTTTAATTTCTACTTACAACATCACTAATGTGAAAATATGTTTAATATGAATATAAATGTATAGCCTACATCAGATTATGTGCTGTCTTGGCGAGGGTGGTGAGGAGGAAGGGAGAGAAAAATTTTAAACTCAAAAGCATATGGAAGTGATTATTGATAAATCAAAATAAATTAATAAAAAAAAGAAATCCTGAAAGCTATGGCCTGCTTAATATAGAATGCATTTGTGGTTGTTGCATCATATTGTTTTGTATTTTTCATATCCATGATAATTTTAATTTTTTTAACATTCAATTTTGTAAGATTTTGAGTTCCCAATTTTTTCTCCCTCCTTCCTTTTCTTCCTCCTTCCCCAACACAGCAAACAATCTGATATAGTTTATACATATATAATCATATTTAACATATTTTCACATTAGTCATTTTGTGAAAGAAGAATCAAAACAAAAGGGAAAAAAGCACAAAAAAGCAAAAAAAACAAAACAACAAAAAAGTGAAAATAGTATGTTTCAATCTGTATTCAGACTCCATAGTTCTTTCTCTCAATGTGGTTAGCATTTTCCATCATGAGTCTTTTGGAATTATCTTAGATGATTGTATTACTGAGAAGAGCTAAGTCTATCAAAATTGGTCATTGCACAATGTTGCTATTGCTGTGTACAATGTTCTCTTTGTTTCTGCTCACTTCCATCCGAATCCACTCATATGTCAAATAGGTTTTTCTGAAATCCACCTGCTCATCATTTTTTACAGCAAGATAGTATTCCATTATATTCATATACCACAACTTGTTCAGCCATTTCCCAATTGATAGGCATACCCCCAATTTCCAATTCTTTGCTTCCACAAAAGAGTTGCTATAAATATTTTTGTTCATGTGGATCTTTGTCCATTTTTTATGATCTCTTTGGGATACACACATAGTAGTGGTATTGTTGGATCAATGGATATGTACAGTTTTATAGCCATTTGGGCATAGTTCCAAATTGCTCTTCAGAATGGTTGGATCTTTCACAACTCCATCAATAATGCATTAGTGTACCAATTTTCCCACATCTTCTCCAACATTTATCATTTTCCTTTTCCATCATATTAGCCAGTCTGATAGGTGTGAGGCAGTACCTCAGAGTTGTTTTAATCTTCATTTCTTTAATAAATAGTGATTTAGAGCACTTTTTACATGACTATACATAGCTTTAATTTCTTCCTCTGAAAACTGCCTATTCATGTCCTTTGACCATTTATCAATTGTGAAATGACTTGTATTTACATAAATTGGGTTCATTTCTCTAATATATTTTTATCAGAAACACTGGCAGTAAAAAATGTTTCCCAACTTTCTTCTTTCCTTCTAATCTTGGTTACATTGGCTTTGTTTGTGCAAAATCTTTTACATTTAATGTAATCAAAATCATCCATTTTGCATTTCATAATGCTCTCCATGTTGTTTTGTCATAAATTCTTTCTTTTCCCAAAGATCTGACAGGTAAACTATTTCTTGATCTCCTAATTTGCTTATGATATCACCCTTTATGTCTAAATCATTTATCCATTTTGACCTTATCTTGGAATATGGAGTGAGATGTTGGTCAATGCCTAGTTTCTACCATACTATTTTACAGTTTTCTCAGCAGGTTTTAGCAAATAGTGAGTTCTTATACTGGAAGCAGGAGTCTTTGGGTTTAGCAAACAGTAGATTACTATAGTCACTGCCTATTGTGTCATGCATACCTAATTTATTCCACTAATCCACCACCCTTTTTCCACATAGCCGGTACCACACAGTTTTGATGATTGATGCTTAATTCTGCAGTTTTAGATCTGCTAAGGCTAGGCTACCTTCCTTCGCATTTTTTCCATTAATTTCTTTGATATTCTTGACCTTTTGTTCTCCCAGATGAATTTTATTTTTTTTTTAGTTTCGTAAATTTTTTTTTTTGTAGTTTGATTGGTGTGGCACTCTTATTGAATTCTCATATTGAGCTTGCAGTCCACTAAAACTCCCAGTATTTTTCAGAAACCACTGCTGTCCAGGTGTCCCCTATCTCATACTTTGGATGATGATTTTTCCCCAAGTTTGAGGCTTTTAATTTATTCCCAATGAATCTCATCAGATTCGGCATAAGTCTCTAATCTGTCCACTGTTAGTTATCCCTATCAGCTTTGTGTCATCTTCATATTATATGAACATTACTTCCCTGTGTTTGCTCAAGTAACTGATGAAAATGTTAAATTTTACAAACCGCTGAAGTACTCTATTGGAAAACTTCTGAAACATTGACCTTGAAGCATTAAAAAACACTTTTTGAGTCCCGCCATCCAATTGATTCAGAATACATCTTATTTTATTATTATCTAATTCATCTTTTAATTTTCTCCATGAGAATATCATATTATTCCTTGTAAAAAGCTTTGATAAAATCTACATAAATTATAACTCTAGCACCCCCCTTAACTGATTTAGTAATGCCATCAAAAGAGGAAATGAGATTAGTCTGGCATTACCTGTTCCTAATGAAGCCATACTGGCTTTTTGTAATCACTACTTCCCTTTCTCCATGTTCACCAATCATCTCTTTATTGATCTGCTGAGAATTAAAAAAAAATAGTTTATTTCTTATAGACTCTTCTTCCTTCCTTCCTTTCTTCCTTCCTTCCTTCCTTCCTTCCTTCCTTCCTTCCTTCCTTCCTTCCTTCCTTCCTTCCTTCCTTCCTTCCTTCCTTCCTTCCTTCCTTCCTTCCTTCCTCCCTCCCTCCCTCCCTCCCTCCCTCTCTTCCTCCCTTCCTTCTTTTCTTCTTTTTAAATAAAGACAAACCTTTCTCTACTTTGCTCCAATTCTGACATTATTTCTTTGGATGCTCACTCTTTCTTCCATGTTCATGAATAGAGATAACTGACTCCAGCTCAGTACATTCTTTCTGGTCTCAGGAGCAGACTAATATTCTTTCTCCATTTTCTCTCCTACCACATCTCTACCACACCCTGTCATCTGGGATTGGTTTATTAGATGCAAGCTTACAGTTGGAGGAGGGGAGGAGATCCAAAACAGAAAGTCTACATCAAGGAAGAATTTTCTTCTTTGCTTCAGTGTGGTTCTATCATTAGCCAAATGGGAAGGCGAAGAAGACTTTTGGATCTGAAACCTTTTTTTTTGTGTCATTGAAAGAACACAAGATAGCAAAGAATGTTGACATTAATTGACTGGCGAATAGTTAAAAATGTGTCTTACATTAAAATAACAGTGTTGTAGGAAATGGCAAGCATGAATATAGAAAAAAAAAACATAGAAACACTTCCATGAAATGGTGAAGAGTTAAGTAAGCAGAGCCAAGAAGGGCCAATAACCACAAAATAATTAAAACTGAATGTTTTAAAAGTATAAAGAGCATTCTTGACCCCCAAAAAAATAATAGAGAAGGGACCTTTCTCTGCTTATTTGCCAAAGTGGGCATCCAAAAATGTGGAACATTCCATATGATATCAGATATTATCTTTCAATTAATTGGATTTTTGTGGATTTTGTGGATTTTTTCCTCTTATTTTCTTGCTATTTTATGCAAAAAAATTATTATAAAGGGATGATTCTGTTGGAGAAGGGATGAGAGAAGAAAATCTAAAAGATATAAAAACAAAGGATGTCAATAAAATCCATTAAAAAAAGAAAGAACATTGCATAGCTATTCACCTACTCTGCCTATGTATAAGCCTGGCTCTGTGTAGCACAATTATAAATAACTGACACACAGGATAATTATCTCGTAGCTCAATCAGTCAGTCGTAAATTTCTTTTAAATCTCAAAATTAAATTGCCCACTGAAATAAAAAGAAGGTAGTACACCATGGGTGAAAAGATGTAATTATCATAACTACCTTTCTCTAACCTTGTCCCGTGAAGAGTAAATTTTAATATGTTAAAAAAGCCTTGAAGGAAGGAAATATAGTAGAGTTTTTTTCTTACGAAGAAATGTTGAACTCGATTAGATAAACTTTTTTTTCTTTTCCTGAGCTGGAGTTGGGGGAAGGGAGAGGGATGTTAAACAGGGTAACATCCAGAAAAACGGGATGATAGTACAGATTCGTTTTGTTTCTCTTGCTGATGATTTTAAGGGTGTTATTGTATCTCTTGCTTATCCCTTTCCCCACTATTTATCCAGGATAAGACAAAGAAAGAGATTGCTAGTTTGTGACTTTTAGGCTTTTCTGCTATTTTAGAAGAAAAGGGACAATAGAAGAATAAACTTATATTCTCAAAGTTAAGGGAAGGAGAGAAATTTAGCAAACAGACATCATTTCTGAAAGTGTAAGAATAATCAAAAAGTCATCCAATCCAACCTTAGTTGAAAAGGAATCTCACTAATGACAATCCCACAGTTTACCTCTGCATGAAGACCTCCAGTGAGGGTTAATCCCACTACTTCTTGAAGCACCCATTCATCTATTGTATAGCTTCTGATTGGGAAGAAGTTTGTCTTTCCCCCAAGCCCATAAAAAGCCTAAATTTGCCTTTCAGTTACCTTCCACCTGTTGAAATTTTTCGGTACTCTGGAGGCCAAGCAAAACCGGGCCAATCTTTCTTCCGGAGGACAACCTTTTGAGTACTGGAAAAGAACTATTACATTTCCCTGAGCATGCAGTTCTCCAGGATACACATCACTGGTCCCTTCAACTGATCTTCATAGTACATATTTGGGTCCCTTCACCAATCTGGTTGTCCTCCTCTTAGCACCCTCCAACTACTCAAAATACTTTCTAAAATGTTTTAGTTAGAACTCAATAACATGCTTTATTCGTACTATTAAAGTCATGCCTGTATCTGTTGCATATCATCATTTATTTCTTCTCTTCCTGAGGATCAAACACAGAAGAATTTTATCATAATCTGTTTTTATTGCCCAGATTTTCATAAGGTCCAATAAAATGTGATACTTCTAAAACTCTGTTTATGTTATTGATCTTCACCTGAAGTAAATTCTCAGATTTTCTCCAGGATTTATCTAAACCCTCAATGTTTCAAGACCTAGCTCAAAGCTCACCTCCTCCATGAGGTTTTCCTAATCATTCCTGCCAACATTGATCTTATTTTCCCCAGCATTTATTGTCTATATGGATTCAAGTGTTGAATGAGTGCCTTGACAAGAGAAACTCCATTGATAATTGCATCTCTTAGTTTATAACTCTGTTAACTAATCACTAATTTTGGTAAGAAATTAGATAGAGAACAATGGCTTTGGAATAAGCAGAGCCTGAATTAAAACCCTGGCTTTTGCATGTGTGTAACCTTGGGCTTAAACTTAAACTCTTAACCTTAAACTCTCTGTTTCCCCATGAGTAAATAAATGAGTCACGTTACATGACTACCAGGTTCTCTTCCTGCTCTAAATCATCTGCTGTATAACAACAGCAATGACAATAACCAATATTTGACAGTCAACATAATTTATGGGCTAGAGATGCAACCTTGAAGTTAGGAAGACCCAAGCTCAAGGCCTACTTGCTTTGTGTGACATATATTAGCTATGTGACCCTGAGCACATTATGTTCTAGGAAATTCTTTAAGATTCTAAATCATAAAGAAAGTACCAACTTGCATTGGTGGAAAGAACTTTTTTTTTTAACCTAGGAGTTCCCTATAGCTATGTGATCTGAAATCCTCTCCCTGTTTATCTTACAATGATACAACCCTTTAGTTTATAAAACACATTATGTGCATCTCATTTGCTCTGAGATTATAACTGCTTATAAATATTTAAGTAGAAAGCATCTTCATTTTATGCCCTTCAAAAATTTCAACACAAAACACAATGCTATCCATAATGAAAGTGCTAAATATATCTTTGCCAAATTGAGTTAAATTCATTAGAATGTGCTTTGAGATCCTGGTTAAAAGTAATGGGTCCCAATTTATTGACCTTATGCACCTGGGAGGCTGAAAAAATATTGGAAGTGGTTCAAGAATTCCTATTTGAATTTGTAAATAAGTAAACATCACCTCCATAGACCCAATAAAATCATTTACACATAGATAAATTACTCTACATTTACATTGAGCCAGAATACTGAACAGACTCATCTTTGGTAAACTTGTGGGAGAATCTTGACAAGAATCACATTGGATGAATGGGAAGGGATTGTGCCATAGAATTTGCCATGTACACTTTGCTTAAGGCAGTACCCCAAACACACCAGATTAGTTTCTCCTAAAAGAAATGGAAACTGTCTTAAAGCATAGCTCCTTAGCCTCCTACACACAAAAAGGGTTAGAGGCATAAGGAAGTTGAGCTGCTTTGTTAAGCCCAGTTTCTAACTGTGGACCATCATGGACAAAACAGAACTTTGGAAGATGCACTCAACTGAATCAAAGTTGTATACTCACTAAATAATATTTACCTTTTTGAGGATTAAAAGCAGTAAGTTGCTTGAGCTCTCCCCCAAATCTCTCCAAATACCTGTACAAAATGGCTCTAAAAAAATTCTAGAGCAGCAGAACCAACAAAAAGACAGAGTGAAACAGATTTCTAGCCCAGGACAACCTGGAAGGTCAGCAGGAAAGGTTTGTTGAGCCTGACTGAGAGAGGAGTGCAGTTCAGCATGGGTCCCATAGGCAAAGACCAGGACTCAGGGAATCTGGAGCAGTCCTTAGGGGACTAAATCACAGGAAGCTGTGGTGGTTTCCAGACTTCTCAACCCACAAACATGTAAGTCAATTTAGAAGGTCAGTAGGAAAAGTCTGTCAGACCTTGGTGAGAGAGAAGCTTGGTCTGTACCCAGTCCTGGTGCTGATCCAGGGCAACAACTGCTTCCACAGCTCTCAGCCCACAGACAGAGTGGGGATCAAGTGCCTGATCAGAAGGTGATTGAAGAGATCTCTTTGCTGGCACTGAGACAGGATTCTCTTGCTTTCCCCTTGCTTGGATCTGAGTCACAGTCCGGAGTGGTGGTCCTAGGACGAGGAGGAGTGCTGGTGTGGTGGAGCTTGTGGTGATGGTGGTGGTGGTGGTGGAGAGGGAATCCTCCTCACAGTTCCAAGGCAGAAAAGAGTGCTTGTAGTCACTCATAGACCAGAGCCCAGACCAGAAGAGGAGTAAACACCTCACCTTGACCATACCACCTTGGAAAAATTGAAAATTTACAGCTCCCTAGAAGTATCTCTGATAACAGCTGTGCCAAACTCTGGAAGCTTGAGACAGTACATTCTCCAAATTGGAAGCAGATGCCTACCTTAACAAAAAGTTTAAAAGTCGAGTAATTGTCTGGGAATATGAGCAATTAGTACAAACAAATCTCAGAACATAGAATCTTACATTGGTGACAAAGAAGATCAAAACATTTCCCTTTTTGCATAGCCCTCCTTGCTATGGCTCAATAAACCTCCTTTTGTTAGCTGAGAAATATTCCATGAGCATCTCATCCCATTTTAGTCTCCAACTGAAACAGCATATGGTCTGTTCAGGTCTGGTCTATTAAAGGTGGCTAGCAATCTGCAAAATTGAAAGGAATATTCATATAGATGAGGTCACAGGTCTATGGAAGTTTTTGAGTAGTTTCTCAGGCAGCGGATACTGATACTATAGCTATTATCTTCTGGGAGTTCCAATTTAAAAAAAAAATTCACAGGCCCTCCAACTCAAAAATGTTGTGAACTAATGCTCTGTGTGTCACTCTTTTCCATTGCCCATGTGGCACACCCAATCCCCTTAGATCATTTAACAAAATAAAAGCTGTGATGGTGACCCAAAAAAGTGGAGCAGGATGTTGCAGTTGAAATGTTGGGAAATATCAGGGGGAGTGGTTGCTCTATAGGAGAATTTGAGAAAGAGATAAAATCCTGACAAGGGAGAGCCCTGGAGGACAGATTTTAAAGGAGTTCAGGAAAAGGATAGCCAGAACTCCGTGGACTTTATTTCTCTAATGGAAAATCAGCTCAGGAGAGATGAATAACTCTTAATAATTATGTTCTGTGAATACAAAAGAGAAATAATTATGCAAAGGAGAAAGGGGAGTATTGTTGAAAGAGATGAACGTGAACACTCAGGGAACTCATTAACCAGTTTATATGTTAAAAAGACAGAGATTATACAAGACAAAATAGACAATTTCAATTGCATAAAATTTCAGGGCTTTCACATAAAATCAATGCTAGAATAAGAACAGATACACATTGAGAAACAATCTTTGCCTTAATTATATTTGATAAAAGTCTGACATCTAAAATCTATAGGTAATTGACATAAATCTATGAGACTAGGAGCTATTTCCCAACAGATTAGTAAAATTAAAGATATGAACAAACACAATTCCAGAGAAGATATGGAAATTATTGTCTATATGAAAAAATAGTTAAAATGACTTTATAATCAGAGAAATGTAATTTAAAGTAAATCCAAATTAATTCCTCTCACCCAGCAAAATTACAAAGATAATGAAAAAAATGGAAAAATAAATCATTTTTGTAGAGACTGTGGGAATAAAGGCAGGTCAGTCCTCTAAATGTGAAGCAGTCTGTGTTCTGGGATACAATTTCTAATTGTACTGGAAAACTCCTTAAATTGTTCACATCCTTGGATTCAGTGGTGCCACCTCCAGTTTTATACCTTAAAGAGAATGTTGACAGCCAGAGAAGAGGCACATAAATTGTACTAAAATAGTCATAGTAGCATTATCTGTAACAAGAAGAAACTAGGGTAGAAAATATAGCAATGTACTCAATTACTGAACAATTTTTGGTATTTTAATGTGGCATCATATTATTATTTTATAAGAAAAGTGAAAATGAAGAATTTAGATAAATAGGAAAAGATTTACACGAAGAAGAACATATTCAAGAAAAGAACCAAAGAAACTTAAGTTGACACAAAGAACACGCACACACACACGGGGGGGGGGAGAAAATAAATTAAATGGCAAGAAAAAAGAAAAATCTGGTCAAATACAGTGGATCAGGTGGGTATTGAGTTATTAAAGCTAAAGTATACATCTATCATTTCTGCAACTAAATGGCAAGATATGAATGTTAAAAAAATAAAAAAAAGTGGTAACGATTACTGGCAATTGATGTTTTCATTAAATTTCGATGAAATTTTTTTTAAGGAAATATACTTTATTAGGTTCTTTGTGGAGCTTGGGGGATGTGTTGTTCTCAGATTTTTTTTTAATATTTTAAAAAAGAAGTATATAGGAGATGAAGACATTGCATCATGAATAGAAAAGAGTGATATGGTGCTCTAAGAATTATGTTCAGGAGAGCCAAAGGTCAGAACAAACTGGAATTGGCCAAGAATGCTAAAGACTACAGATAGAGGCACACTGTAATCTACTCCTTCCTCAAGTCCACCTTCTAAAATTCCTCTCATTCTTCAAGACTAAGTTCATTTTTGTGATTTGGGAGAAAAAAAGGAGGTTGGAGGGCAAAGAAGGGATGAGCCTTTTGCTACAGGTAGATGGGATGACAGTAATTGATGATGGGTAGAAGAAATAGTAATGATATGTCTCCTATTTCTTGTGTTTTCATTGACAAGTGGAATGATCTTTATACTGAAAAATTCACAGTGTGTGTGTGTGTGTGTGTGTGTGTGTGTGTGTGTGTGTGTGTGTGCATGTGTTGGGGGAGGAATATGACAAATAAGTTATAAAAACCCAGGATAAGGAGATGGTAAGAGAACATACAGCTGCCTTCGATAAATTCAAGTCACCAGGCCCACATGAACTACATCCCAAGGCACTAGAAGTTATTTTTGAATTATTGTGAAAGAGGGAACAGCGTTAAGGTACAGGAAAAGAATAAATGTCCAAATTTTCAAAAATGGGAAGACAATAGAGTCTATAAGCTACAGGTTTTTATGCTCGACTTTAATACCTGGCAAAATTTTAGAATGTGTTATTGTAGTAATATATTATGTGTTTATCTACAAAAAAGGAGAGGTGAATCACAAAAAATGCCAGCAAAATATCATGTAGCCATTCATAAGACTGGCCTTTATTTCCTTAAACTGTGACCAGTTTATGAGACCTGTCAATGAATGATGCAAAAGAAGGGGATGTGAAGATAGAGAATAATTCTTATCAGTATTAGTAATCAATTGCTAAAGTGATCTATTTCTATTCATAGCCCTCCCCCTTGTTACCACGTTCAGACTCAGATCTCCCATACAGAAATTTTTTTTCTGTCTTTAAATTCCTTTTTGATGACCAACCTTTGGAAGATAAGATGTATTTTCCCTATCTTTATTTTCCCTCGTACTTCCTTCTCCCTGTTTTTCCTGTCCTTGCTTGTTTCCCTTTTGAGTTTAATGCATTTCTATGCCAAAGTTGTTACTTGTTCAACTTTCATATGTTCAACTTTCCTTTTTTCTAGTTTATCTTAGAGAAGGATCATGTGATACCTGTTCTACCTGCACCTTAAATCATATTAGTATGCTCCTTCCTTTGTTCATCCCATTTATATGAAAACACTTCTACCTTTCTCACTTCTTGTTCATCCTCCACTTTTTCCTTCCATTTTCTTTTCTCTGTTACTTTGTTATTTTCTATATTAAAAATGAAAAATCCTTTCCTAGGCCCTATATTTGTCATATTCAACTGTCTCTATGACCTTTGAAAACAGAATTCTGAAGATATTCTTGTCTCTTTTCCCCTTACTAGAATCTAAGCACATCGTTTTATTAGCTCCTTTCCTTGCTCAGATAAGTTTAACATTTCTAGGTTTCTCTTGACTCCTGCATTTGAATTTTAAAGTTTTTACTCAGTTCAAGTCTTTTTATCAGTAATACTTGAAAGTACTTTATGTTATTAAAACACATTTCACCTCTTATTTATAAATCTTTATTTATCTCTTGAATTTTAGAATATTATATTCCACAATTTTTCTCTTTCCTTTATGGTAACTGCTGCTGTCTAGTGCGATTCTAACTGTTCTCTGTCTCTGTCTCCGTCTCTGTCTCTCTCTCTCTGTATTTCCTTTTTGTTTGTTTGTTTTTGGTGAGGCAATCGGGGTTAAGTGACTTGCCCAAGGTCACACAGCTAGTACTTGTCAAGTGTTTGGTCTGAGGCCGGATTTGAACTCAGGTCCTCCTGACTTCAGGGCCTGTGCTCTATCCACTGCGCCACCTAGCTGCCCCTCTTTCTGTATTTCTCATTGACTGTTTGCACTATTTACTAAAACTATTATTACTATACTACTATTACTATTACTATTTCTACTATGGCTACTACTAGCAGCAGAACTAGTACTAGTACCGTTACAGCTACTGCTCTTCCTAGCTAACATGTATATAGAACTTTAAGGTTTGTAAAAAACATTTTACTTATTTCATTTGATGCTGAAAACAGCCCCGTGAAAGAGGTGCTATCAATCCTATTTTATAGATGAAAAAGGTGAGGCACAGAGTGGTTAAGGGATTTGTTGAGGGTCCCAGAGATACTAAGTGTGTGTGCAAAATATAAGCTCAAGTTTTCCTAATTCCAAGTCCTGTGGCCTAT
Source organism: Vombatus ursinus (assembly GCF_900497805.2). Lineage (NCBI taxonomy): Eukaryota > Metazoa > Chordata > Mammalia > Diprotodontia > Vombatidae > Vombatus > Vombatus ursinus. Next base: position 6,909,544 of record NW_020954652.1, read on the forward strand.
CCATTGTACCTTCCAGTATTTCTTGATTGGATATAGTATTTTTTTCTTTATACTTTAAAACCCGTTTTTGGATTGTGGTTTTATATACTTAGCACAGTGCCTGACATAAAGGAGGAGCTACATAAATGATTATTCCCTTCCCTTTTCCCTTCCTCAGGACATTTCCCTCCAGCTTTCTCAGAATGGTTGAGTAGGTCTTGTTTTGACCTGGCCCCTTTATAGTCCAGATATAGTCTGTTTCCCAGGCAGCACAAAATGATGGAAGCATAGCTAGATAGCAGATGATTTGAGGGAAAAAAAAATTCTTGCAGGTTTAGCATTTTGCAATTTCAATATTGATAATTTTCATCTTTTTTTTATTTTTCCATAACCCCCATATTCATTAAATGTAAAGTTCTTTCTCTTCTATCTCCACAACACTCCTAATATGTTTCTTTTTTTCCATTTATTTGAATGGAGACTCTTATCACCTCTGCAATGGACTATTCAAATAGTCTCCTAATTCGTGTCCTGGCTTCTAGTCTCAGACTTCTCCAGTAAATTTTTCATATCGCTGCCAAAATCATCTTTATGACACCTAGGCTTGACTCTGTCATTCCCCTTTTTGAGAGCATTCAGTGGCTAATTATTGTGCTTAGAATGAAATGTAAATGCCTTTGTTTGTCTTTTAAAGCCTTTTGTGGTTTCATTGTAGGCCACCTTTTCAGACTTGCTTCCTCTCATGCACTCTTCATTGCAGAGATATTGGCCCATTTGTTGATTCCTGAATGATATATTTCCCAATTCTATGATTTTCTTTACAAGCCATCCTGAATGCCTGAAATGTATCCTTACTGCCTTGTTATCTCTTGGGAGCCTCATTTTCTTTCAAGTTCTTGTTCCATACTCTAAGAGAACCCTTTAATGATATCTCTAATTCTAATTGTTCTCTCCAGATATCAAATTATATTTTGTCTATATGTTTAAAACTCTCTCTTCCCTCACAACCTCTATCAATGTAAGCTTCCTGGAGGGCTGGGATTATTTTAAAAATATGTCTTTGTATTCCTTTCCAGCAAATAAGTCAATGAGCACCTTCTCTGTGCCAGACACTATAATAATCCCTGAAGATACAAATCTGAAAAAGAAAAACACTCTAAAAAATAGCTGAAAAGTTTTGGGGGGAGGAGAAGGACCCAACTTGGGACAAGATAGAGAAGTCTAGGAGAATGCATCTAGGTGGGAAATCAAGAGATGGCTGGCCTGGATGCCCTCCCTAAACAGACATTCTTGAAGGAGTTCCCATCCCTCTAAATCAAAGGGAGGGCCTCCAGGGTGTAATGGGTACTGATAAGGTATGAATTCCAGGGATGAAATCATCTTTGAGATTTCCCAGTGCATGATGGAGAAATCTAAAGGAGTGAAGACAGGTGAGAAATTAAAATATGGCTGGACTAGGTGCCCTCCTTAAATGGAAGTTCATTATCTTGAACAAAATAGGTATTTATCTTTCTGTTGATCAATCACATCTTACTCTAAGTGGTTTGCCATTTCCTTCTCCAGCTCATTTTGCAAATGAGGAAATTGAGGCAAACATGGTTAAGTGACTTGCCCAGAGTCACACAGCTAATAAGTTTCTTAGGCTGGATATGAACTCAGGTTTTCCTAACTCCAGGCCCAGAACTCTTTTCCCTGTGCCACCTTCCCAATCCATTATCTTGAGCTGCATTAAAAAAAATGCAATGTGCAGAAAGAGAGATATGACAGTCATTATATTCTGCTCTGACTAGACTACGTTTGGCTTGTTGTATTCATTCCAAAGCATTACATTTAAGGGAGGACTTTGAAAGGTTGAAGAAGTATCTGATAATGGCAACAAGGACAGTGAAGCACCTTGAGACTGTACTATATGATAATTAGTTGAAACAAGTAGAGAAATTTAGCTCATTAATAAATAGTTGTTAACTATTGACTGATTTATCCCAGAGAAAAGAAAAAAAAATGAAGGAAATGTGACAGTGTTCTTGAAGTATCTGAAGGGTGTGGGAACGATTGATTAGGTATATTCTGGTTAGCCCCAGAGGGCAGAAGTGGGAGCTACAGGTGGAAGGTAATTAGGTTTGATATAAGAAAAACAACAACTCCACAGACAACTTTCTTACCACTAATACTATCAAAAAGGATGATGGAGGATGGACTCTCCTACCCAAGAGTCTTAAAACAAAGGCTTGATAACCACTTGCGAAAACTGATTTGTGTCCAGGACTAGAGGGCCTCAGAGGTTTCCTGCAATTCAGAGATGCTGTGCTTTAGCACACATACCCAAAAATAATTGAGAATTGCCTGTTCCTTTTATTTTTCCAACTGGGACCAGTGTTGTATTGCTGCATGAATTGAACAGGTCAGTGTTCCAGACAGGGGTAAACCAAATTTCCCAAGATGTCTGAACATATTTCCCAAGGTCTATGATCTTCTCCTCCCTATGTCTATCCCAGCAACAGGATGAAACTTAGTTGAGTCTAGTTTTCATTTGTTTGTTGCTCAGGGGATGTCCCTGGCTTGTAGTCTTTGTGACCCCAATTTATAAATTTTTCCTTCATTAAATCTGAATCCTTCCCATCTAGCCCTCCAGCACTTGCTGCACACAAAGTGTAGAGTGACCCTTTTTATTATTTCTAGACTATAACCTCCTTTCAACCAATATCTTGGCAGTGCTTTTAGAAAATATTTCCTGGGGCCTGTTTATACTGAAGTATGTAAGATATAATCCTTTCTCGGTAATTGGAATATGTCTACTGTCACAGCTCAGATCTAAAATCCTGAAATGTGTGACTGCCACTTGTTAACCTGTGATTTCTTTCTATCAAAGAGTTCAGTGACTGTGGCCACATTCATTTCATAAGTAATATTCTCCTTTTATTAAGGTCCTTCTCTCTTGTTCTGTTTAAAAATAGACTGATTTTCCCCCTACTACTCTTGTGACCTTCCTGGATTCCTCATTTCTTTGTTTCTTCTTTGAGCTTATCTCTTTGTGTTATGGATATTTTATATAGGTCACACACTCTATAGGTATTATCTCTGGCTGAGCCCTTTTGTCTCTTTCAAATGTCAAATATGCTCTCTGATTATTTCTTAAAGTATTCAGGACATTTCAGTTAGCACATTCTTGTAGAAGGTCTAAAAATCTATCCCCATCAAATACATTTTTGGTCACTTTCCCAATGATATTTTATATTAGGGGCATAGAGCCCTTAATGCAATGATTCTTAACCTGGGATACTATATTATATGTAATATAATCTATATTATATGGATAGATTTCAGGGGTCTATGAATTTGGATGGGAAATAGAAATACACACATATATGTATGTATGTATGCATGTATATAATTATGTGTGTATGTATCAAAATTTAATATTTCCTTTAGCTATGAATTAAAAAACAAAAGCCATAAGCTTCCACAGACTGTCAAAAGGATTCATGACAGAAAAGGTAAGAGCTCTGTCTTAATGGTTACTTCTTTCCATTACCGTTTACAAACAACATGGAAATCTTAAATATCCTAATTCTCCTTTGTGTGTGTGTGTGTGTGTGTATGTATGTGTGTGTGTGTGTTTGTGTGTGTGTATGTGTGTGTGTGAGAGAGAGAGAGAGAAAGAGAGAGAAAGAAAGAGAGAGAGAGAAGGGTATGGAAGAGGTAAGGGGTGGGAAAAGGAGAATATAATTGGAATCAAAGATTATTTTAGAAAGACAACACAAGCTCCTTGGCATAGGTGGGTAGTTGATACCCTAGAACTGATGTTAACTGTGATTGCAATTTAAGGCTAATATCTCCTTGTATATTTAGTCTTTTGGCCAAATAGACAAGAACTCAGAAAAATTAGGTTAGGTACATAGACATCTTTTCTTAATTCAGAAAACACCTATTAAATACTGTGTGTCTAGCATTCCTATTTTTTCTTTCTTTCCTTTTTTTGGGGGGGAGGGGCAATCAAGGTGAAGAGACTTGCCCAGAGTCACTCAGCTAGTGTATGAGGCCAGATATGAACTCAGGCCCTCCTGACTCCAGGGCCAATGCTCTATTCACTGCACCACCTAGCTGCCTCTAGTGTTCCTATTTCTTCTCCTCAATGGCTTTTCAGATCTCTTTTGCCATGGGGCCTAGTCTGTTTTTTGAGATGTTATTTTTTCCGGTATTTTTTGTGTCTCCTTTACCAAGCTGTCGATTCATTTTTCATGATTTTCTTGCATCACTCATGTTTGTCTTCCCAATTTTTCCTCTCCCTCTCTTACTTGGCTTTCAAAATCCTTTTTGAGTTCTCCCATGGCCTGAGACTAATTCGTATTTTTTTCTTAGAGACTTTGGATGTAGGAACTTTGACTTTGTTGTCTTCTGAGTGTGTGTGTGTGGTTTTTTTTTTGTTTTGTTTTGTTTTTAGGCAATTGGGGTTAAGTGACTTGCCCAGGGTCACACAGCTAGTAAGTGTCAAGTGTTTGGTCTGAGGCCGGATTTGAACTCAGGTCCTCCCGACTTCAGGGCCGCTGCTCTATCCACTGCACCACCTACCTGCCCCCCTGAGTGTGTTTTGATCTTCCTTATCACCATAGTAACTTTCAATAGTCAGAGGGGGTTTTTCCCATTGTTTGCTCATTTGGCCAGCTTATTAGTTGACTTGAAAGTCTTTGTTAAAGTAAGGCTCTGCTTCCAGGGTGAAGGGATCACTGTCCCAAGTTTCAGGGGGTTTATGCAGCTGTTTTCAGTGATACTTCTAGGGATCTATAAGTTTTCAGTCCTTCCAAGGTGGTATGATCTAAGGAGATGTGTTTATTACTCTCCTGGACTGTGCTGTGGTCTGTGAGAGACCAGAAGCACTGTTCTCTGCCCTGGAACTGTGAGGAGGGCTCCCCCTCTACTATGGCTGCAAGCTCTACTTTGCTAGTGCTACTCCTCACCCTGAGACTGCCAGCTCGGACCCGGATCTGAGTACAGGCAAAGCAACAGGGTCCTGCCTTAGTGCTAGCAAAAAGACTCCTGTAATCTCCTTCTGACCAGTTGTTTAACTGCGTTATTGTCTTTGGACTGGGAGTTCTGGCAGCAGCTGCTACCTCTGCCTCTGCTGCTGCTGATTCAGTAACTTCCAAGACCTGCTACTGGTTCACTGGGGCCAGGGCTGTGCTAGTGCGGCCTGTGCTGGACTGTGCTTCACTCTCATCCAGGTACAGCAGACCTTTCCTACTGGCCTTCTAAGTTGTCTTTGGCATCTATGGGCTGAGATGTCTAGAAACTGCCACTACTGTGGGTGTTTCATTCACCCCAAGGCCTGCTCCAGTGTTGCTGGGGCAGGAGCTATGCTGGTGTGGCCTATGCTGAACTGTGTTCCTCTCTCAGCCAGGTGCAATAGACCTTCTGCTGAACTTTCAAGTTGTCTTGAGCTGGAAATTTGTTTTGCTCTGTCTTTTTTGGGTTCTACTGCTCTAGGATTTGTTTAGAGTCATTTTTTGAAAGTTTTTGAAGGGTTTTGGAGAAGAGCTCAGGCAAGTCCCTGCCTTTACTCTACCCATCTTGGCTCTACTTCTCCAGTGTTCCTATTTCTTAAGAGAGATGGGTCAGAGCCACTCTGATTTTGCTCATAGGGATAGATGTGACTAATTGGTATGGGAAATTACTTCTTGAGATAGTTACATCTTAGAGACAATAGTCCAGATTTAGTGGATTAAGTGCTGCCTTCAAATGCAGGAAGACAATTCAGGTTTTGCCTGTGACATGTAGGGGCTTTGTGACTACTCAGTTTTCTAGGTAGCTCTCTGCCAATAATTTATAGAGAAGGTGTCAATATATATTTGTTTTTTCAAGGATTAGTAATTCCTTTGTAGTGGCTAATGTTCAACCTAAACAGTTTAGAACTCTTATGTAATGTAACTACCTTCAGAAGTTACTGTTTGTATTGTGTTAACAGGTAGTGAGGTTCTCCATAATTGGAAACATTACAGTAAAGACTGCATGACTAACTCTGTGTACTATAGTTAGTATTTTTTTAAAATCTTCAGGTATAATTGTCCCTTTAAGTGTAGAACTAGTTGGCCATTGAGGTTTCTTCCTCCTTTGAAATTTAGAAATTATATCAACCTTCTCCAAACTTGACAATAGACCTCTTTGTCACTACGCTGGTGTTTGAATGATAGGCTTGCAGAACATGTACAAGTCTTTCCTACAGCTTGGGTAAGACTTCTTGGTGCCTTTGGGATTCCAGGATCACCTTCATGCCACAATAAAACATTTAAATAGGATTTCACTGACAGCTATAATCCTGTGATACAATTAAATCCTTTAATTTTTATGTTAATCAAAAATACATTTCGGAAAATGAATAGATCCTTATTACTGAGTATTTTCACCAAATTGGAGAGAGTGAGAAATGGAACAGACCTGGCATTCCATAACTGTATTTATGTTTTTAACATAGAAAAAACCTAACAGACAAAATCACTTGCATAGAAATATATTTTTAGAAGGTCACAATTTCTTGTAAGCTTGACCATCACATATACTGTAAAGTTCAAGTTTATTTGCACTTACATTTAATAGTTTTATTTTTCTTTTATTTTTATATCATTTTTAGTTCTTCTGTATTCATAACTCTGCCCCTGCCAGGCAGCTATCCCTTATAACAATCAATTAATTTCTTAAAAAAAAGGAAGAATAGGGGAAAATCAGAAAAAAATGATTAATACATCATAAAATCTGACATTTCATACAAGGTTCCAGTCTTGTGGAACTCCCACCTCTGCAAAGAATTTGAGGGAGCTGTCTTTTATATCTTTTCTTTGGGTTCAAACCAAGCAGACATACTTTTTGATTGCATTGCTTAACCACATAAGTTATATTAAAATGTCTGTTATTAGGAGCATATCAGAAACATAACTCTGGCCATTCTCCTCTATTTTTATTGGTAACTTTTTTTAAATTTATGTGGTTCCATTTAGATTTTATTTTTATGTATATGTGAGATTCCAGTTTAAATCTATTTTCTTCCAAATTCCTTTCCAGTTTTCCTAGCAGTACTCATCAATAGGGAGTCCTCTCTCTCCTTTTTGTTATTTAGGCTTATTGAACACTTGACTCTTACATAATTTCTTTCTACTTAACTCTTCTTCATGCACTATATAATCATTGAGGCCAGTGTTATTGAGGTTCCTTGTACACACAAATCCCATGTCCTGTCTCCACACCTTTGCACAGGTTGTATCTCATGCTTGTGATATACTCCCTGCTTATCTCTGTATCATATCCTTACCTTCCTTCAAAAGGCTGCTCAAATGACACTTTCTATAAAAATCTCCTTTTGATTTACCTAGTTCTTAGTGCCTCCTTCACACATCACTTTTTAAAATATATATTTTGCTACTATTTTACTTTGTACATATTGTTCCCCTCTAATAAAATGTAAGCTCTCTGAAGGGAGGAACATTTTTTAAACTTTGTATCCATGGAATATAGCACAGTACATTTCATGCAGAAGACTCTGAATAGATAAGTGTTGAATTAAATTGAATTCTAACTTTAATTTCTGTTTCACCTGTTACCTAGTACTATACTATTTTGATGAACATCAACTTAGAATATAATTTGAGATCTAGTAATGCCAGGATCTCTTAATTCTATTTATTTTTTCCCTTGGAATCCTTGACTTCAACCATTTTGTAATTGTTATGTTCTATAAGGTAGCTCTTTAGGAATGTAATTAGCATAACACTAAATTTATGAATTAATTACAGTATTTTCTCTATATTTTTCTTATTTTACATGGTCAAGACACAAACAATGATTACTTATCCAATTAGTTGTTTTTCTTTCTGTCAAGAAAAATTCTTTGGAGATGTATTTATATAAATCCCAATTGTGTTTTGGTAAGTTAAGTCCTAGATATTTTGTACACTTTGTAGTTATTTTGGATGGAATTTCTCTATTTTCTGTCTCTGTTACTATGTTGATGATATGAAGAAAGGGTGAGTTTTTGTAGTTTAATTTTTTATGTAAGACTTTTTTTGAAAATATCCCTATATTATACTTTTGTTGGTTTCACATACACAAATGCAGATAAAGTGTTTAGATATTTAACAATGCAAATAATCATTGTCATGTTTTTCTTTATTTTGAACACAGATTATTTCCTTTGACTCTTAAGGAGCAAAGTTTACTTCATTTTGAATGGTTAGGCTGTATATAGATATGGCTGCAGAAGCCATACTATGGGAGACTTTAAAAGGACTCTTAAAAAGAAAAGGAAATCTTTAAATGAAAAAGTGTCACCCATTAGGGATATGATATCTATGACATTCTGACTCCGACTTAGTTTTTTAGTTTATTGTACATTATTCTCCTTCATGCATCATAAGTTCTATTCAACCTACCCAGTTGGTGTTTGTACAATGCTTTCCATCTCTGGGCATTATAGCTGTTGCTTATACCTTTTCATTTCTTCCTCGTAAAATTTCTAGTTTTTTTTTTTGTTTTTCAAGTATCATTTTGAGTCACCTGCTGCACAAAGCATCTTTTTCTTCTTCATTTAGTAATCCAGTGCCCTACCCCCAACCATTGAACACTCCTTTATTCCCCTCCCCTGAAAAAAAGATGTTGTATTTAGACTTCTGCTATTTTTCCTCAGAAAATGAAAATTCCTGCAAGACAAGCAATATTACTATTCTGTCCTTTTAACTCCAGTGCCAGCACAATTGATATAGTGTTGGGCCTGGAGTTTGGAAGACCTGAGTACAAATATGGTCTCAGACTTTTACTAGCTAACATCAAGTGAATTTAAACTGTATGCATCAGTTTCCTCAACTGTAAGATGTATATAATACTAGTACCTATTTCCAATAGTTGTTGCAAGGACCAAATGAAGTAATAGTGGTTAGCACAGTGCCTGGTTCCATGCAGGTGTCATGTAAATGTTTATTATTATTAGTGTTGTTATTATCATATAAATTTTATGAATATTTCCCATATCTGTTATAATCTACAGCCTACTTTTTCCAAACCATTTCTCCCTGAGGTAGAACCGATGACAGCCAAATTCAGAGTAGATGTTCTGAAATTTCCCCAGCATCACTGGGGTCTCCTATGGTGGTGAATTGATATGAAAAAAATCTTAAAACACTGTAAGTATATGGATAAGTAATGTAGGTTAAGTGGGTCCTTAAACTTTTGGTGAGCAATACTGATTTTCAAAACAGTTAAGCTGGATTAAGGGAGAGTCTTACTCCTACCCAACTATGAAGGAGCCAGCATTGTCCACTTAGAGGTAGTGGATGTCACATTTCATCTTCATTCTATTTTTGGCTCCATTAATAGCCTATCTTTGTATAGATGCTGAATGTATCTCTACAAACAGCTTAAGCACCCATGATTCAATTGTACCTTAAGAGTTTTCAGCTACATATATAAGTCTACATATTCTAAAACTTTATATTTGAAAGAGACAATCCTAGAGAATTAGAAGGTAGAAAAGAAGGGAATAAAAGAGAAAATAATCCTTTTCTGAATAAAGGTCCATATTTTCTACTGATCACTTTAGAAACTTGAGCAAACCATCCCTGGGAAAAGCTCCAGAAGGGAAATAGTCTCTTACCTCTAGCAGTACTCAATCCCCCAGTCAACAAACAAAAGGATCATTGTCAGAACAGCAGACTTGTTTACCTGAGTGTGATAGGAGAAAAGAAAGAAGGACCTTTTGCTGCGTTTGTACTGGTGAAATACATTGTTTTTATATTATAACTGGAATGTGACAAAATTTTTATATGCAGCTCTATTTAGGACTCTTTTTTGCTCCTTAAGTGACACATCTTTTGTACTTCTCTCTTAACCTGGACCCCCATCAATTCCACCCCCAGGGTTAGATGGGTTTCTTTTTTTTTTTTTGGTACCATAGTTTGGGTTTGAATACTCAATTCCAAAGAACCATTTATATTAAAACAAAATAAGATGTTAGCAGACCACAGATATAACTGGCTAAAATAGACAAACAGACACATATTTACATCAGCTGTAGGGATTGCAAAGTTCTTGATATACACATATATTACCATTGGTCTCATAAAATCTCTGTAAAGGAGGTGCTATTATTATCCTCATTTTACACCTGAGAAAACTGAAAGATGCTCAGAGAGATTAAGTGACTTTCCCAGGGTCACACAATGAGTATCTGAAGCAGGGTTTAAACCCAGATCTTCCCGATTCCAATTCAAGCATCCTTTCCACTCACTGTACTATATTGTTTCCAAGCTAGAATACAACATGCTCTCAAACAAGAATGCTGTAGCTGAAGTGTTCAAATCTTCCTTGGTAAGTCACTTTATCTTTCTGAGTGTTTTCCTCATCTGTGAAGTGGAAATGATTATTTAAAATCAAAATTTTTGCTCTGACCCAACAAGTAAAGAATATAGGTTCTGAGATCATAAGACCTGAGTTGAAATACTATTTGAGTGACCCTAGATAAGTCACTTAACTTTAAAAAATAACTCCTTACAGAAAACATTAACTATCTTACAGAACTGTTATGGAGGGGAAATATACATTGTCAAATTTTACAAAAGATCTTGACAGATTGGAAGGTTGGACTTAATCTAAAAGGTGAAATTTAATAAGGATAAATATAAATTACTGCACAGGGACAGAAATAATCAGCCTCATAAATCTAAGTAGGGAGAGTGATATGCATAAATAGTAGTTTGAAAAAAATCCAGGGATTTTAGTACAATGGAAGCTCAATGAAAGTCAACAGTCTACTATGGCAGCCAAGAAAACTAATATATTCTTGAGCAGGAAGAGTGGTATAGGGTTCAGGAATAAAGATATGTTGATCCTACTGTGCTGCTCTGCCCTGGTCGAACCATCACAATAGTGGGCATCATATTTTTAAAAGGACATTGATAAGCTCTTTGGCATCCAGAAGACAGTTGCCAGAATTGCCAAAAGCCAACTTTATGCCATATGAGTAACAATAGAAGTAAATCAGTATGTTCCTCATGGGAAAGAGAAGATTTGAGTGGAGAAGAAAATGTGATAGCTTTTGTCTAAGTCGGATGCTTCAAACATTTGTCTAGCTGTCACCAATACAGACTATTAGTTTTGTGTTTTGTTATTATTGTTGTTTGTTTGTTTGTTTTTGTTTTTCTACTTGGGTCTGGAGATTAGAAATAAGAAAAAAGAATTGAAGTTGCAAAGAGGAAAAATTAGATCTGATGTAAGGGCAAAAGTTCCTAACCACCAGAGTTGTCTAAAGGCTGAATAGATTGATTGGGGAAGTAATGGATTCCCTCTCTTTGAAGGTCTTTGCAATATAGTTGCATAGTCTGTAGTAGAGACAATTTGAGTGGGACTGAAAAGGACCTTCCAAATCTGAAATTCCATAACTCTGTTATTTGGTGTGGCATTATATAAATGTGAGGGTTTTTGTTATTTATTACTATTGTTATGTAATTAACTATGACCCTATTTATTCCTGCTCTTTGGAAATGAATTAAATCATGTTATAGTTTCTATTTCCAAACTCTTTCTTCTTGCCCTTAACTCTTCCTGTATTTGAAAATATAAAACAAGAAAAATAGGTAGAATTTAGAGCTTAAAGGGACCTGAAATGTCACCTAATTTAAATTCTAGATTTTACAGATGTCAAAACCGAGTTTTCAAAAGGTTAAATTATGTACTTAGGGTAACATTTAGAAGGATACTTATACAGGTCATTTAATTCAATCTTTTCTTTTTATGGATGAAGAAACAAGAAAACACTGAGGCCTAGGGTCACAACTTTTCATTGGTCATATAGGAAAATAAGCTGCTGAGACTGGATAGGAACCCAAGTCCTGTCCTCTGACTTCAAATCCAGTATTTTTCCCCTTTTCTACTCATAATGTCTCCCTCTCTGCCTTCAATCTTGATGTGTAGATTAAATATCCATTTGTGGAATAAATATAGGGTAGAAAATATAAGCACAGATAAGCTTGGAAGACAAAACATTTAGGAAGTCATTTGTATGGCTTTAATTAAAACTCATTACATCCCGACACTAATTGTCATCAATACTAATAATTCTAAGTCAAATGCTTTAGTGCCTTTATTTTTCATTTATTTGACAGAATACATGGGAAAGATGGGGAGTAATCTATCTCCTTTTTTTTGGAAGCTTCACATTGCTTCTGTTTTTCTAAAGAAGATTATGGGGGAAACTGTCCTTCAAGAGAAAAAAAAATATGGAACTCTTTTAGCTGAATCAAGTCCATTCAATTATGATGAAATATGTAATTTCTCTCTTCTAGTTTGTTTTTAATTTCATTCCTGTCAAATATTTCTAATACGAAAATCTTGGGTGGCAGGAGGACTTTATTAACTTATTGTTCTTCGAACAAATCTAGAACTTAAACATGTTTTTAATACACAAATCCCAATAGATATCAATAAACAATACTAGGGAAGTAGTTTCCCTCTAGTCCTAGATTGATTGCCCTCCAGACTGCAATTAGCCCAGAAAGAATTCTCATGCATTAGTTGGGCTTTCTTATGGAGAGAAAGTGGGCAGCTATATTGCACAGTGGATAGAGTGTGGGGCCTGGAGTTGGGGAGACTCATCTTCATGAATTCAAATCCAGCCTCAGATACTTCCTAGTTGTGTGATCCTGGACAAGTCACTTAACCATGCATGCCTGAGCTCCTCATCTGTAAAATGAGCTGGAGAAGCAAATGGCAAACCTTTCCAATATCTCTGCCAAGAAAACCACAAATGAAGTCACAAAGAGTTTGACACAATTGAAAAACACCTAAACAGCAACAAATGTAGAGAAAACATAGTTGAGATTCTAGAATCTGATAAAAATTTTTGTTCATTTTACATCTATAAATAGATTCCTTCTCTCCTCCTCCTCTGATTTTTCCATGCTTTGTTATCAAAGAATGAGAAGGATGGAAAGTAAACTATTTCTAGTTGATGATCTTAGTTAATACAGAAAGAAACAATCAAGTTTGTGCCTCACTGGATTGCCTGGGATTAAAGGGGGGTAAGTGCTTCTTTTTGGCTCTGGTGCTTTACTGGCACTATTTAGTATCAGTGGTGGCAAGGGATTCTATATCTGCTTAGTGATTTTTGGTGGAATATTTATCCTTTTTCTATACTGTCCCAGTCACAGTTTTGCAATCACTAGCCCTGGATCTTGTCCTAGTTAGTATAGGAGTTTTGGATGTCATGAAGGAGTTCAGTGTGGGAAAAAAGTTGGTCATGATAGATGAACTTCTTTCCATTTTTCAAACTTATTCAGAGAAGAATCCTTAATGAAGAAAATAAAATATTTCAAAATGTCTAACTTCCTGATCATTTCTCAGGAATGACAGGTTTTTTAGATCAATAATAGGTAATATGGAAAAAAATGATGGATTTGAAATTAGGAGTGTTAAAATACTGATTCTGATGCTTACTTTCTGTGTGACCTTAGATATGCCTCTAAAGTTACTCTGAAATCTCAATTTCCTTATCTGTTAAAGTTAAGTTAATAATTGTTTATTATTTCTCTCATGGGGTTGTAAGAAAACACTTCCTAAGCCTTAAAGACCTCCCCTAGAAATCCCAAGTATCTGCTGTCTCTCATTTGTTGCCCAAATTTATATTTCTCAAGCATCAATTTGTCCGTGCTAATCCTCCACTTAAAAATCTCTAGTGACTTCCTATTATCTTTAGGATAAAACACAAAAATCTCCAGTGACTTCCTATTATATTTATAATAAAACAAAATCTTCATCCTGATATTAGAAGTCCTCCATAGTATGGCTTCTATTTACTTTTCAGTCTTACTACTTCCCTTCAAATTTTCTCTCTCTTTACCAAACTGGATTGCTGGCTGTTCACTGTCTACAGCATTCAATCATCACTTCCATATTTTTGCAGAGGTGCTCTTTCATAGCTTCTTTCAAAGTACAACTCAAAAGTCAACACCTACACAATAATTTTCTTTTTCTGATTCTAACTTCCTTCCACATTCTTCTTTTCCTCCCAGTTGTTAGTGGTCTAATCATCTTTTTTTATTTTATTTTATTTTTATTTTAGGCAATTGGGGTTAAGTGACTTGCCCAGGGTCACACAGCTAGTGTAAAGTGTTTGGTCTGAGGCTGGATTTGAACTCGGGTCCTCCTGACTTTAGGGCCGGTGCTCTATCCACTGCGCCACCTAGCTGCCCCATTGTCTCATCATCTTAAAAATTATTTCTTAAATTCTTTGTGTTTATCTTTGAACATGTAATAATCCTCAAAGAGAATGTAAGTCCCTTGAAAGAAGACACTATTTTTTAAAAAGTTATTTAATTCATTTTTAGTTTTCAACATTCACTTCCACAAGATTTTGAGTTCCAAATTTTCTCCCCATCTCATCCCTCCCCCCACGACAAGATGGTATGCATTCTGAATATCCCTTCCCTTAATCTGCTCTCCCTCCTATCTTCCCCCTCCCATCTCCTTCCCTTTCAGTTTTCCTGCAGGGCAGGATAGATTTCTATACCTCATTTCCTGTATATCTTATTTCCCAGTTGCATGTGAAAACAATTTTTTTAACATTTGCTTTTAAAACTTTGGGTTCCAAATTTTCTTCCTTCCTCCCTCCCCACCCACCCTCATTGAGAAGGCAAGCAACTCAGTACAGGTTATACATGTGGAGCCATGCAAAACACTTCCATAGTAGAAAAGAGACTATTTTTGTCTTTGTAATTGATTCTACATTGTCATGGTCTGGGTCTGACTCAGGCTAGAGTCCTGTTTGTCTAAATCTCAAAGAAAATTATATGCTCATGTTCCATCTAACAGTAAACAAAGGTAAGTGTTCTTAAGCAGAGGAAAGAAAGGATGAGGAAATTGGAAATTGAGAGGATGTCCATCATTTGGGGAATGGCTGAACAAGTTGTGACATATGATTGTGATGGAACTGGAGCAGAAGCAGGAGAACAGTGTACATAGAAACAATAATATTGCAATGATTATCAACTGTGAAAGTGTTATTAAGCCCCTTCTATGTACAAGGTACTGGACCCTGTGAAACTAGGAAGCTATAGCAATGGCTTGAGACTTCATTGTCTCACTCAATTAAAATTTGTGGATAGTCTTGAAACACTTTAAATATCTTCCCTAACTGAAATGGAGGCTTTGAGAATGGAAAGTGAAGACAAGAAGAAGCACAGATGACATCTCTGTGCTATTTATACCTATGAAGGCTAATTTCTTCATATCAGAGTTTTTCAATGGGACACATTTCAATAATTCAACTTACCACTACATACAAACTCAATGTTAGACATTGATACTAAAAAGCAAAACAAATAAATGAAAAGAAACTCTTCTTTACCTCAAATAGTTTACTGAAACAAGATAGTATGTGTATAGATACCTAACTACAAAGTGTATACAGAGTGATTGTTGTTTATCTGTCACTTTTGAAGAGAACCTATGACATTACCAGGTGATATCTTGACTTGTACGTAAATTGGATTTAAGTGAGGCAGAGTTGTGCAAAATTGTCAGCCTCACTTTCTCTTGCAGAGTCATTGTAGTCCATTGGCAAGACAAAAGTCAGGATGAATGGAAATGGCCTGGGATGCAATGACTGGCAGTATCATCAATGTCTGACCAAACTCTAAGCTCTCCACGGGGCTTGTTTCAGCTAGCCTCATGGCTGTTGGGACAAATTATTTTCATACAATTCATTTCAAGAACAAAGGAGAACTATCAAATCTTGACGTTTGATAATTGCTGCAATATCAGACTGAATTTTAAATCATTAAAATAAGCTGATGGAAATTAAGAAAAAGGGCACCTGTCCCCTCCCCAAAAAATGAGAGAAATGTATCTAATTAAAAATTTATAAAGCTGCTTTGCTTTTTGAATGCATATCTTTATTGGGTTTTAAACAACAAATTTCAACTTGGTTGTCTTGCAAATGCATTTTGATGAATATTACTTCAAAGATTCATACCATTAATGATGCTTGTGTTCTGCTATCATTTAAAATGTGTCAGTAATTACTACCACTATCTTCATTATAGTAATCTCTGATACCGAGGTGAAGTAACTCTCTACTCTCATGAAAATGAGTCTTATGTCTCTTCTCCATTTTATTGCATCAAGATTTGCACCTCTTCTCAGTCCTGCTGTTACGATAATAAGCAACTAGAACTCTTCTTTAAGGACTGCTGTTCTTTTTCTAAGATTGCTATTCTATTAATCATAAGGGTGGCAGCTTAATGCTTGGATTGCAGCATAAAATGTAATTTATTAAAGTCTGTTGCAAGCAGTCTGAGTCACCAGTAGAGTGTTTATTAATGATTTCTCTATTTTGTTTTTGTCTTAAGGAAAATTGAACTTAAAACAGTGAAAAATGTGATGTTTCTTCTCATCCTAGAACTACAGAATGGGGAGGGATTGTAGGGTCATAGACTTAGAGTTGGAAAGGACATCAGAGGTTATATAATTCAGATGACTTATTTCACAAGGGAGGAAACTGAGGCTCAAACTTTGGAGGTCATCTAATTCAATCTCCTCTTCTCAATTACATTACTAACAAATGTTCGTCTAGATTGAACAACTCTAGCAAAAGTATGGCAGACTGTTTCAGTTTTGTACATCTATAATAATTAGGAAGTTCCTTCTTTTAGTTAGTAAAATACTTACTCTTTGTAACTTTAACCTATCAGTGCTAAACAAAATAAACTTAGCTCTTCAAATATATGATGCTAACAATCACATAACCTTCTAGGATGTCCATGATAAATATTGTTAAGTCATTCATCCATTTCTCATAAAATGTGCTTTTGATTCCCTTGGTTATACTGATCACTGACCTCTGAATAGGCTCCATGGCCTTCTAGTCAATCAGTTTACAAGAAAAAATAGGGCAGAGAGATAAATGGTTTCTACTATCAAGGAACTGTTATAATAATGGCAAACATGAAACTAAGAAGGCATCACATGATATGTACTCACAAGATGGAAACAAATCTGAGAAAAGGCAATCATCCCTAAGTGTGAGTGCCCCCAAACTACAAATTGGATATTTTTTCCTGTGTTTATATATTCTCTCTTGGTGAACTCATCAATTCGTATTGGTTTAATTATCATCTCTTTTCGTCAAACTCCCAAATCTTTATTCTCATCCTTATTTTTCTCCTGAGCTTCAGCCCTGTGGCACCAACTGACATACTTATCTGTTTATAATTAGAAGTCATTCACAATCTGACTCCAGCCTGCCTTCCAGACTAATTTCTCATTATTTTTTTTTCACATACTCAAATTGGACTACTGGTTATTTCCTATCCATAACATTCTATCTCCTCCCTCTGTGTCTTTGTATAAGATCTCCCTTGCCTGGGATGAACTCCATTCTCACCTTTATTTCTTAGTATCTTCAGTTTCCTTCAAAACTCAGCTCACATGCCATCTCCTATATGATGCCTGCTTTAAAAAAACAAAATGTTATATTTTCTTTTTATAAACTTACACACATATTATTATCATTATTATTATTTTATTTATATCGGCAGTTAGGTGGCCAAGTGGATAGTGCACTGGGGCTGGAGTCAGGAAGACTCATCTTCATGAGTTCAAAGCCAGCCTCAGACACTTACTAGATGTGTGACTCTGGGTAAATCACTTAACTCTGTTTGCCTCAGTCCCTCATCTGTAAAATGAACTGGAGAAGGAAATGGCAAACTATTCCAGTAGCATTGCCAAGAAAACCCCAAATGGGGTCATGAAAAGTAGGATATGACTTAAATGACTGAATAGCAAAACATGTTTTATCCCACCCCTTCCAGTTAGGAAGAAAGCTCCTTAAGGGCAGAAGCAGATTATTTTTATAGTCTCTGCATCTTGTAGCTACAAATGTGATTAAACAATGAATGAATGAACTGATTGAATGGATTTCCTAGCCAGTACCTAAAATGTTCCAAAACTGAGTGTGGATAATGCATGCTGATCATACATATTAAGAGGCAGGGTATGTATTTATTTCTCCTGGTTAAATCCACTGAAAAGTACTGGGAAGGGAATGTTATTATTCACTTAGAACTAAAGAATCACAGTGTCAAATAAGACTTTATGTTTTAAGCTTCTACATTTTTGCAACAATCATGAATATTTCATACTCTCCTTCTAATTACCAAGGGATCATTTTGATTTTTTTACTGCTTACCTAGGGCTCAGAGATGTTGTATGATTTTCCCTTGGTCACACAGCTTTTCAGTATCAAAAACAGGATTCTGCTGGTTTTGAACAATAAGTCAATTCTTTGATTTCAACATTATTATTATTTTTTTTCCAAACCAAGTTGTGTGTGTATAGCTGAGTATGTAGTTACAAGTTATTGTTGAAGTTGTCAGTTCAATATAATTTAAATTGATGTATATGTGCTATATTCCATTAACCAAGGAATAGTCATTGGTTGAAGTCAGTAAATGGCATACTTTATATGCTCCCTAATGCAAAAGGACATTATCATATATAGATCATAATATTGTTTTGGCCTTTCCTATCTATTGTGCCCACATTTTGGCATCAGTGGACTAAATTGGTTTGTACTCTGTGTAATCATGCATCATGTACTAGGGTAACTTTCCCTATTAAAAAAATATTTTGCAAATCATATACTGTTAATATCCATGGAGACAGTTGTGATGTCAATCTTCTGTTGACTCCACAAAGAAAGAAGCAGGCTGTTTGGAAGAAATTGGTAACATTCAGAAACATTAAAATAAATTTTAAAAAGGTCATCTTAACTGGATTGACCTACTACATTCAGTAGTAGTTTTGAGTAGAAATAAGAAATTCCTTAGCCAGTGATGAATATTTTAATGTGAGCTGAAAAAAGTTGTATTTTGTATGCAATAACATGAGCTAGAAAGCCATTTCTTTGTTCTAGTAGCTGGTCCTATAATTGCCACTTGGATAATCTAAAACATGCTGAATTTAAAATTCCAAAAAAAAAAATCACTTCATTCAAGCATCATACCTAATGGTTCATCAATTTTAAAGATGCAGTATAAACACCCAGGAAACTGCTGCAAGAAGATATGATGACTGGGACAGCTTAAGTGAGGTACACATCCAATTTCACTGTCTTCTTTATACTCAATTTTATCACCTTGGCATTCCAATAGGAGTAAATAAACTGCAGTATTTCTAGTGAATGTCTTAGGGATTGGCTTGCTATTTGAAATACATGGAAGGAATCTACTAGAAATCAGGATGATAGACTTTGAAAACACTTACAGAACTTAAGAATATTTTTAGAGAGCTAGGCTTTGCCAAATGGCTAGGAGCTAGTACACTGTGAAATGCTAAGGATCCAGAGGGCATTCTTCAGTGTCAGAATGTCTTAGTTTTTCCCTTACTTTGAATATATTCAGTGAGGATCCTATCAGTCTGATGAATGTAGTAGGCAACTTTGCAGAAGTTAAATGGACAGTAAACTTTCCAGTTAGAAATTTGGAACTGGATCTTATCAAAGGCCCTTTGGTGATTCAGTTTTGCTGTTTTAACATACTTCTTTTTTATTTCATCAGTTTTAAATTGCCCCTCCATATGACCTCCTTACCTTTTAATTCCCTGATTCCTCTTTACTCACTATCCTAAATGCAAGTCCTTTTCCATGGCTATCTCCCTTGTAATAGCATCACTATCCCACTCATTCCTACTCCTCCCTAGGGTCACTACTTAACTTCATTTTTGTGTCTGTGTAGCTCTAATTCCTGGCACATAGTAAGACCTTAATATGTGTTTGTGATTGGATAAAGCAACACCACCTGGTCCAATCAAATTCAACAAGCATTTAGTGGGTGCTTATATTACTCAAAGCATTTGGGAAGCACAGAGACAAGATGAAAAACAACCCCTACCCTTAAAGAGCTGATATTTAACTCTTTGAGGAGGAGGGTAATAGGACTTACAAATAGAGAGCTCAAGAAAATTCTCTCCTGGTACTCAACACAGAAATTGAGCCTTGAAGGAAGGAAACAATTGTAAGAGGTAGAGGGAAGAGGAAGAGGTGCATTCTAGGCATGTAAGAGACTCTGTGAAGACTATGGCAGTGGAAGATGGATTGCTTAGTTTGGGGAATATAGATTGCATTTACGGAATACTAGGTGAAAAACCTGGAAAGGTAGGATGGAGCCAGGATTTGTAAAGGGCAAATTCTGGTTTTTACACTGTAACCTAGGGCAAATGGGAGACATTAAAGGTCCTTGAAAAAGGAGAGTAACATGGTCATAATTGTGCTTTTGGAATATTATTTTGATAGCTGTCAGTTTTTTTTTTTTCCTTTATTCAATGCACAACATACTCCTTTAAACAGCAGCTACTTCTAGTCTGGACTGTTGAAACAGTCACCTAATTGGGCAATTAGCTTTTAGTCTCTTCCTCCTTCTTATTTTAATCCATCTTCCACGAAGCTATCAAAATATTTCTCTTTTTTTTTAAATTTAAATTTATTTATTTTTAGTTTTCAACATTCACTTCCACAAGATTTTGAGTTCCAAATTTTCACCCCATCTCACTCCTCCCTCTACCCCAAGACGGCATGCATTCTGAATACCCCTTCCCCTAGTCTGCCCTCCCTTCTGTCTCTCTCCCCACTTCTCTTAGCCCCTTCCCCTTCTACTTTCCTATGGGGCAGGATAGATTTCTGTATCCCATTTCCTGTATTTCTTATTTCCCAGTTGTATATGAAAACATTTTTTTAAACATGTAGTTTTAAAACTTTGAGTTTCAAATTTTCTCCCTTCCTTCCTACCCACTCACCCTCATTGAAAAGGCAAGCAACTCAATACAGGTTATACATGTGCAGTTATGCAAAACACTTCGATAGTAGTCATGTTGTGAAAAACTAACTATTTCCCTTAATCCTATTCTGCCCCACATTTATTCTATTCTTCCTTTTGACCCTGTCCCTCCTCAGAAGTGTTTGCTTCTGACTACTCCCTCTCCTAATCTGACCTTCCCTCTATCATCCCTCTGCTCTTTTGTCCCATTCCACCCCTATTTTCCTGTAGGGTAAGATAGATTTCCATACCCAATTGAATGTGTATGTTATTTCCTCCTTAAGCCAAATCTGGTGAGAATAAGATTCACTCATTCCCTCTCACCTTCCCCCATTTCCCCTCCACTGTAAAAGCCTATTCTTGTCTGTTTTATGTGAGATAATTTACCCCATTCTACCTCTCCCTTTCTCCTTCTCCCAGTATAATCCTCTCTTACCACTTAATTTTACTCTCCAGATATCACCCCTTCATCTTCATCTCACCCTGTGCCCTCTATCCATCTATGTATCTATGTATCTGTGTATCTATGTATCCATGTATCTATGTATCTATCTATGTATCTATGTATCTATTTATGTATCTATCTATCTATCTATCTACCTATGTAACTATCTATCTATGTAACTATCTATCTATATACATACATATAATCTTTTCCCTCCAACTACCCTAATACTGACAAAGTTCTCATGAGTTCCAAACATCATCTTTCCATGCAGGACTGTAAGCAGTTCAACCTTAATAAGTCTCTTATGATTCCTCTTTCCTGTTTACCTCTTCATGTTCCACTTGAGTCTTGTATTAGAAAGTCAGATTTTCTATTCAGCTCTGGTCTTTTCATCAAGAGTGCTTGAAAATCCTCTATTTCACTGAATGACCATTTTTTCCCCTGAAGGATTATACTCAGTTTTGCTGGGTAGGTGATTCTTGGTTGTAATCCTATCTCCTTCGCTCTCCGGAATATTATATTCCATGCCCTGTGGTCCCTTAATGTAGAAGCTGCTAAATCTTGTGTTATCCTGATTGTGTTTCCACAATACTTGAATTGTTTCTTTATGGCTGCTTGCAATATTTTCTCCTTGACCTGAGAACTCTGGAATTTAACTACAAAATTCCTAGGAGTTTTAATTTGGGGGTCTCTTTCAGGAGAAGATCAGTGGATTCTTTCAATTTCTATTTTGCCCTCTGGTTCTAAAGTATCAGGGCAGTTTTCCTTGATAATTTCTTTTTTTTAATTTTTAAAAAATTTTTAACATGTGTTTTTAAAACTTTGGATTACAAATTTTCTCCCTTCCTTCCTCCCCACCCACCACAAGCATCTCAATACAGGTTATAGATGTGTAGTCATGCAAAACACTTCCACAGTAGTCTTGTTATGAAAAATGAATTCTATTTCCCTTCATCCTATCCTACACCCCCCATTTATTCTATTCTCTCTTTTGACCCTGTCCCTCCTCAGAAGTGTTTGCTTTTGATTATCCCCTCCCCCAATCTGCCCTCCCCTCTATCAACCCCCTGCTCTCTTGTCCCCTTCCCCCCTTATTTTCCTGTAGGGTAAGATAGATTTCCATACCCCATTGTGTGTGTTATTCCCTTCCTTGATAATTTCTTGAAAGATGATGTCTAGGCTCTTTTTCTTTCTTTCTTTCTTTCTTTCTTTCTTTCTTTCTTTCTTTCTTTTTTTTTAAGGCAATTGGGATTAAGTGACTTGCCCAGGGTCACACAGCTAGTAAGTGTCAAGTGTTTGGTTTGAGGCCGGATTTGAACTCCGGTCCTCCTGACTTCAGGGCTGGTGCTCTACCCACTGCACCACCTAGCTGCCCCCTAGGCTCTTTTTTTGATTATGGCTTTCCGATAGTTCAATAATTTTTAAATTATCTCTCCTGAACCTATTTTCCAGGTCAGTTGTTTTTCCAATGAGATATTTCACATTGTTCTCTAATTTTTCATTCTTTTGGATTTGTTTTGCAGTGTCTTGATTTCTCATAAAGTCACTAGCTTCCAATTGCTCTATTCTAATTTTTAAGGAAGTATTTTCTTCAGTAAGCTTTTGGACTTCCTTTTCCATTTGGTCAATTTTTCTTTTTAGGGCATTCTTCTCCTCATTGGCTTTTTGGACCTCTTCTGCCATTTGGGTTAGACTATTTTTAAGGTGTTATTTTCTTCAGTATTTTTTTTGGGTCTCCTTTAGCATCACTCTCAGTTTTTCCTCTACTTCTCTTACTTGCTTCACAAAATCCCTTTTGAGTTCATCCATGGCCTGGGACCAATTCATATTTTCTTGGAGGCTTTGTATGTAGGAACTTTGGCTTTGTTGTCTTCTTCTGGTTGTATGTTTTGATCTTCTGTGTCACCAAAGTAAGATAATATAGTCTGACTCTTTTTATGCTGCTTACTCATGATCCCAGTGAATTACTTGAGTTATAAACTCTTTCTTAAGGTATGGGTCTGTTTCCAGTGTGGAGAATGTACTGTCCCAAGCTTCAGGGGTTTTGTGCAGCTGTTTTCAGAGATACTTTTAGGGATCTGTAAATTTTCAGTTCTTCCAAGTGCTATGATCAAGGGTGAGGTGTTTTTACTCCTACCCTGGACTGTCTCTGGTCTATGAGTGACCACAAGCACTCTTCTCTGTCTTGGAACTGTGACGAGGATTTCTTCTCCACTGTCACTACAAGCTCCACCGTGCCAGTGATCCTCCTCACCCCACGACTGACCCTCAGAACTCTGACCCAGATCCAAGCATGGGCAAAGCAAGAGAATCCTGCACCAGAAGAGACATCCCTGCAATCCCCCTCTGATCGGTCACTAGATTCCCCCTCAGTCTATGGGCTGGAAGTTCAGGAGACAGCCACCACCTTGGGGCTGAGCTGGGGGAATGGGGCTGGGACCCTGCCCTTCTCTCTCATCATCGCCGAAACAGACTTTTCTGACTGACCTTCTAAGTTGTCTTTGGCGTTTGTGGGTTGAGAAATCTGGACCCACCACAGCTGCCTGTGATTCAGTCCTCTGAGGCCTGCTTTACGTTTGCTGTGGCCTGTGCACCCATGCTGAACTGCGCTCCTCTCCCAGTCCAGCACAATATACCTTTCTGATCAACCATCCAGGTTTTCTTGGGCTGGAAATTTGTTTCACTCTGTCTTTTTGTGGGTTCTGCTGCTTTAGAATTTGTTTAGAGCCATTTTTACAGGTATTTGGAGGGGTTTGGGGGAGAGCTCAAGCAAGTCACTGCTTTTACTCCACCATCTTGGCTCTGCCCCCTCAAAATATTTTTCTTACACCCAAGTAAAACAAAGCAGTACAACTGTTGTATTAAAGATGAGAGAGACTAAAATCTGAGCATCCAACTAGGAGAATATTATAATAGTCTAGACTAGAGGTCATTGGGTATGGAACTAGTGTAATACACATATTAATAAAGAAAAGGGGAAGGATGTGAGAATTGGTATGGATGAATAATTGATAAGACTCTGTCACTGATTAGATATAGAAAGATGAGAGATTAGAGTCAAGTGCATAAAGAGGAATAATATATTCTGTAAACCAGGAAGGAAGGCTGGAGCCATATTTTAAAGCACTCAATATGTCAAATGGAGGTGGTAGTAAGCACCTACTATATGCCAGGCACTGTGCTAAGTACTTTGTAAGTATTGTCTCATTTGGTCCTCACAACAACTCTGTGAGGTAGGTGCTATTATTCTCATTTTATACTTGAGGAAACTGAGGTAGACAGAGGTTAAGTGAATTGACCAGAATCATTTAGTTAAGAATTGTCTAAGGTTGGATTTGAACTCATAGAACATAGAAGGCCCTCAATAAATGCATGCTGACTGAACTGATCTAATCTATCCCTTCACCCATTTTTCCTAGTGTCTTCATATCCAATCTATCACATACACAACTGGGAGATTGACCTTCTTAAAGTGCAACTAGTATCAGTTCACTAACCACCTTAGAAACCTTCAGCAGTTTCCTATTATCTAATAAAATCTAAGCATCATAGACTCATATTAAAGATCCTGCCATATGTCTCAAATATTATTTCCATGTTCATCCTCCACTACACACCTATGCTTCTTCATTTAATCTTCATTCTAGCCAAAAAACATGGCTACTATGTGATCCTTCTAAGTTAATCTGTACTTTCTGACTTCTCTACCTTTGTTCATACTGCTCTATCTCTACCATATCTTTTTCCTCTAAGAAAAAAATGTCAAAATCTTGTACTTCCATTAAGGGCACTCCTTTTTTTGGGGGGGGGAGTAGGATGAGGGAAGAAGACTTACACTTTCTTTATCTTTATTTTTTCACTTATTTCATTAAGTATTTCCCAATTACATTTAAACAAATTTTTAACAATCTTTTTTTTAAATAGTGAATTCCAAATTCTCTCCCTCTTCCTCTCTCTAAGAAGGCAAGCAATTTGATATCAATTATACGTATGGAGTCATGCGAAACATATTTCCTTTTTAGTCATGTTGCAAAAGAAAACAGAGACAGAAAAACAAAATGTATACTTCAGTTTACATTAAGTGTTTATCAGTTCTCCCTCTGGATGTAGGAACTTTGGAATTGTTTTGGATCATTGTCTTGATCAGAGGAGTTAAGTCCTTCACAGTTGATCATCTTTGCAATAATGTTGTACTGGTTACAATGTTTTCTTGGTTCTTCTCACTTCACTTTGCATCAATTCATATCAGTCTTCCCAGGTTTTTATGACACCACCTTGCTCATCATTTTTATAGCATGATTATATGCAGGCATAAGTATATACCACAACTTCTTCAGTCATTCTCCAATTGATGGGCATCCCCTCAATTTGTAATTTTTGCCAACACAAAAAAATAGCCATTGTAAGTATTTTTGTACAAATAGCTCCTTTCCCCTCTTTTTTGATCTCTTTGGGCTACATACATAGTGGTAGTGCTGGGTCAAAGTGTATGCACAATTTTATAGCCCTTTGGGTTTTCCAGAATGTTTGGACTGGTTCACAACTTTACCAACAGATCATAAGTATCCCAATCTTTCCTCATTCCCTCCAACATTTGCCATTTTCTTTTTCTGACCTGTTAGCCAGTCTGAGAGATGTGAGATGGTATCTAAAAGTTGTTTTAATTTGCCTTTCTATAATCAATACTGTTTTAGAGAATTATTTTCATGTGGCTATAGGTAGCTTTGATTTTTTCTGAAAATTGCCTCTTCATATCATTTGACAGTTTATCAACTGGAGAGCAACATTTTTTAAAAAACAAAATACTTCTTCTCAGTTCCCTACATATTTGAGAAATTAGGCATTTATTAGAGAAACTTGCTATAAAATTCCCCCCAATTTTCTTTTTTTAAAATAATATTGAAGGGGACAGCTAGGTTGCACAGTGGATAGAGCACTGACCCTGAAATCAGGAGGAACTGGGTTCAAATCTGACCTCAGACCAAATACTTGACACTTGCTAGCTGTGAGACCCTGGGTAAGTCACTTAATCCCAATTGTCTATAAAAAAAAGTATGTTGACCAAATTATTTTAATTTGTGAAAAAGCTTTTTACTTCCATGTAATCAAAATTATCTGCTTTACTTCCTGTCACCCTATCTCTCATTCTATCAAAATCTTCCCTTCTTTGTAGATCTTACGGTTGCATATTTCTCCACTCCCCTAATTTACTTATAATGTCTCCCTTACTGTCTAAACTATGTACCCATTTTAATTTTATCTTGGCACATGGTATGAGATGTTGGTCAACACCTAGTATCTGCCAAACTGTTTTCCAGCCTAGCCAGTAATTGTGTCAAATAGTGAATTTGCATCCCCAAAGCATGGATCTTTGGGTGTACCAAATACTATATCACTATGGTAATTTTTGAGTTTTGTACTCCTAATCTATTCCAATGACCCACTACTCTATTTCTAAGCCTGTACTTGATTGTTTTGATGATTAGCACTTTATAATATAGTTTGAAAACTGGCACTGCTATGCTACCTTCCTTCACATTTTAAAAATTGATTTTCTTGAGAATCTTGACTTTTTGTTCTTTATGATTAATTTTATGATTTTTAAGCTTCATAAAAATTCTTTGGCAGGTTGATTTACTGAATACGTAAATTAATATAGGTAGAATTTTTTTTTATTATATTGACTTAGTGTACACATGAGCTACTGATAGTTCTCCAGTTGTATAAATCTGTCTTTATTTGTGTGAAAAGGATTTTGTAATTGTGTTTATATAATTCCTAATTTTGTCTTGGCAGGTAGTCTCCCAAATACTTTATATTATCTACAGTTATTTGAAATGGAATTTGTCTTCCTATCTGTTAATACTCAATTTTGTTGGTAATGCATAGAAATGTTGATGATTCATAGGAGTTTATTTTATATTTGACAACTTAGCTAAAGTTGTTAATTATTTCAAGTATTATTTACTTGATTCTCTAGGGTTCTCTAAGTATATCATCATATCATTTACAAAGAATGATAGTTTTGTTTCCTTATTACCTATTCTAATTCCTTCAATTTCCTTTTCTTACTGCTATAGCTATCAATTCTAATTCAGTATTGAATAATGGTGGTGATGATGTACATCCTTGCTTCAACTCTGTTCTTGTCAAGGCTTGGTCTAGGAAAGGCTATGAGTTTATCCCCATTATGGCTTTAGATATATACTACTTATCACCTTAAGAAAGATGCCATATATTCTTATGCTTTCTAGTATTTTTTAATAGGATTGGATCTTGTATTTTGTCAAATTTTTCTGCATCTATTAAGAAAATCTTATCATTTTGGCTGTTTTTTTTATGTCTATGGTCAATTATGCTGATAGTTTTCCTCATATTAAATCAGCTCTGCATTCCTGGTATAAATTCTACCTGGTCATACGTGGTATATGATCTTTGTGATATATTCCTGTAATCTCCTTTACAGTATTTTATTCAAAAGTTTTATATTGACAATCATTAAGGAAATTGGTCTATACCTTTTCTGTATTTGCTCTTCCTGTTTTTGTTAATTTGTGTCATAAAAGGAATTTGCTAGGACTTACTCCTTCCTTACCTCTTTTTTTGTCAAATAGTTTATATGGTATTGGGATTAATTGTTCTACAAATGTTTGATAGAATTCATTTGTAAATCCATTTAGTACTGGGAATATTTTCTTGGGGAGCTCATAGATGCCTTCTTCAATCTCTTTTTTTGTAAGATAGGGTTATTTAAGTATTCTATTTCCTCTTCTATTAATCTTGGCATTTTATATATTTTTTGTAACTATGTATCTACTTTACTTAGATTGTAAGTTTTACTGTCACACAATTGAGGAAAATAACTTCTAATTATTGCTTTAATTTCATCTCTATTAGTGATACATTCACCCTTTTCATTTTTGATGCTAGTAATTTGATATGCTTCTTTTTTAAATAAAATTAGCCAATGGTTAATCTATTTTATTAACTTTTTCATAAAACCACCTCCTTGTTTTATTTGTTAGTTCAATTGTTTTTACTTTCAGTTTTATTGTCTCCTCTGATTTTCATGATTTCCGTTTTTTTGAGTTGAAACTAGAAATTTTTAAATTGTAACTTTTCTATTTTTTTTAGTTGCAGGCCCAATTAATTTAATTAATTTTTTTCTCTTTTATTGGTGCATATATTTAGAGTTAAAATTTTCCCATAAGTATTTCTTTGGTTGCATCCCACAAATTTTGGAATGTTGTCTTACTGCTGTCATTCTCTTTAATTAATTTGTTGATTGTTTCTATTATTTATTCTTTGTCCCACTCATTCTTTAGGATTAGATTTTTTACTTTCCCACTAATTTCTAATTTATCTTTCCCTGCACCTTTATTGAATGCAATTTTCATTACATTATGTAATTTTCATTACATTATGTATTTTTTTTATTTTTTTGTTTTATGTTATTTTATTTATTTTATTTATTATGTAATTTTATTACATTATGTAATATAAAGGATGCATTTAATATTTCTTCTTTTCTTCATTTGATTATGAGGGTTTTATGCCCTACTGTATGGTCAATTTTTATGAAGGTGCCATGTATATCAGAGAAAAAAATTATATTCTTTTCTATTCCCATTCTATTCCCATTCCCATTTCTCTGCAGGTCTATGATATCTAACTTTTCTAAATTTCTACCCTTCTTGACTTTTTTTGCATTTATGATATGGCTATATGTTATATAGCTTTGTAGGGGGTAAGTTGATATCCCCCTTTAATATAGTTATACTCTCTATTTCCTCCTTTAATTCATTTAACTTTCTCTTTAAGCATTTGGATGATATACCATTTATGCATATGTTTAGTACTGATATTATTTCATTCTTCATGGTGTCTTTTAGCGTGGTATAGTTTCTTTGCTTCTCCCTTTTAATTAGCTCTAGTTTTACTTTCATTTTGTCTGAGATCATGATTACTATACCTGCTTTTTTGTTTTGTTTTGCTTTGATTTACTTCAGCCAAAGCATAATAGATCCTGCTCCAGGCCCTTGCTATAACTTTGTGTATGTCTTTCTGTTTCAAGTGTGTTTCTTGTAAACAGCATATCCGTGAATTTTCATTTCCAATTCATTCTGCAATCTAGTTCCTTTTTTATGGATGAATTTACCCCATTCACCTTCAGAGTTATTATTACTAACTGTTCATTTACCTCCATGCTATTTTCTTCTCTTTATACTTCTGTCTCTTTTTATCTTGTCCCTCCTCTAAAGTCTGTTTTACTTTGGAACACTTTCTTCTTTTATTTGCCCTCTCTTTATCAACCACTCATTCTTTCCTTTATCCCTTTCACTTTATATTTTCCTGTTGGGTAAGATAGATTTCTATTACCCATTAAGTAAGTATACATATTTTCCCTTTTTGAACCAATTCAAGTATGATTGAGATTCAAGCATTGCCCCCCAACACACACACCATTTCTTCCTCTACTGTAAAAGTTCTTCCTTTACCTTTTTCCTCCTCTCTCTTCCATCTTCTCCCAGGATATCCTTCTTTTTCACTTCTCCATTTATCTTGTACGTCATTCTAATATAATCAACTCACTTCTGTACCCCATTTCTATGTAGAAACCTTCTAACTGCTCTAATAATGATAAATTTCTTAGAAGTTACATATATCATCATTTCATATAGAAAGGTAAGCAGTTTAACCTTGTTGAATCCCTTATGGTTTCTCTTTCATGTTTGCCTTCTTTCTACTCATCTAGAGTCTTGTATCTGACAGTCAAATTTTCTTTTCAGTTCTGTCCTTTTATTAGGAATGTTTGAAAGTCCTCTAGTTCATTAAATATTTATTATTCCTCTGAAAGGATTACACTTAGCTTTGCTGGGTAGGTTATTCTTGGTTGTAATAGCCACTCTTTTGCCCTTCAGAATATCATATTCCAATCCCTCTGTTTCTTTAACATGGTAGCTGTTAAATCTTGTGTGATCCTGGCTTAAGCTCCACAGTGCTTGAATGGTTTCTTTCTAGCTGTCTGAATGGGAGCTCTGGAATTTGGCTATAATATTCCTGGGAGTTGTTGTTTTGAGATCTTATTCAGGTGATGATTGGTGAATTCTCCAAATCTCTATTTTATTCTCTTGTTCTAATATATCAGGAAAGTTTTCTTTGATAATTTCTTTGAAATACAATTTCTAGGTTCTTCTTGTGATCATGTCTTTTGAGCAGTCCAATAGTTCTCTAACTGTCTCTCCTTGATCTATTTTCCAGATCAGTTTTTTTCCCAATACAATATTTCCTATTTTTTCTATTTTTTCATTCTCTTGACTTTCTTTTATTGTTTCTTGTTGTCTCAAGCAGTCATTAGCTTCTACTCACCCAGTTCTAATTTTTGAGTAATTATTTTCTTCTGTGAGGTTTCTTTTTTTTTATCTTTTTTTTTTTTTTGCATTTGATCACTTGTGCTTTTTAAGGAGTTTTTTCATCAATGATTTTTGGTTCATGTTTATCCATTTGGATCATTCTAATTTTTGTTTGTTTGTTTTGTTTGTTTGTTTGTTTTTGGCTAGGCAATGGGGTTAAGTGGCTTGCCCAGGGTCAAACGGCTAGTCAGTGTTATGTGTCTGAGGCCAGATTTGAACTCAGGTCCTCTTGAGTCTAGGGCTGGTGCTCTATCCACTGTGCCACCTAGCTGTCCCATTTCTAATATTTAAGGTATTATTTTTTTCAGTGTTTTTAGTCATCTTTTACCAAGATTTTAAGGATATTTTTTCATAAGTTTCTTCCTTTTCTTCCTTATTTTCCCTTCATCACTTTAATTTTATTTTGAAAATCACTTTTTGTCTTCTAGGAATTCTTGTTGGACTTATGTCCAATTCATATTTTTCTCTTGAGGCTTTGATTGTCACTGTTTTGAATTCATTGTCTTCTTTTTAGTTTGCATCCTGATCTTCCCTGTTCCAATAGTAGTTTTTTTATGGTCAGATTCTTTTTTGTTGTTGTTGTGATTTGATATTTTCTGGCCTATTTCCTGATTTTGAACTTTATGTTAAAATTTGGTCTTGTTCCTGCCATTGGTGGGCCGAGTCACTGTCTTAAGCTTTAGGCTTTCTTATACTACTCTTTTAAGAGTTACTTCTGGATGTTTGGAATTTTTGGTGCTTCCAAAGTGATGTGATGGGGAGACAGGTGTGAGCACTGCTCTCCTGATCTGTACTCTGATCCATATACTGGATAGGCCTCTGATCCATTTTGTTAGAAATAAATACTGTTCCTTAAAGATGCTGATCTCATGTGAAAGAAAACAATACTGCCTCTTAAGGATTCAACTCCCTCTTGACCAAAAACTGTTTCTCTCTATCCTTGAGCTATGAACCAGAAACCTGTATAGGTGATGGAGTTGCCAAACAGCCTCTGGTCCTGCATCTAGTGCTATCCCAGGGGTCTCTTGTAATCTCTTTCTGAGCATTTGCCACATCCCTTTACAGTCTTTTGCTTGAGACCTTCTGAAGTTGGAGCTTCTTCTGTCACCACCACCCATTCCCATGACTATGGTTTCATACCCATGGGCTCTAGAGAACATCCACCACCAACATCACAGATCTCTCTTTCTGACCTCCTAAGTTGTATTGGACTGGAAGAAATATTTAAATATGAAATTCGCTTGGTTCTACCACTCCATAATTAGATTTGAGGCATTATTTTAAATTTGTTTGGAGTAGAATGTTGAGAAAGCTCAATTGTTTTCTCAACTCCATCTACCCCCAGAAGTCCCAAAGGCACTCTTAACTGTCATTTCTTTTTTCTGGTTTGTTCTAACCAAGAGTGATGTGAACCTTTGTTTATAGTACATTGTTTTTTTGTTTGTTTGTTGTTGTTGTTGTTGGTGGTTTTTTGGTTTTGGTTTTGTTTTTTTTTTGTTTGTTTTGTTTTTTTTTTTTTTTTTTGCAATTGGGATTAAGTGACTTGCCCAGTGTCACACAGCTTGTAAGTGCCTTGTGTTCGGTCTGAGGCCAGATTTGAATTCAGGTCCTCCTGACTTCAGGGCTGCTGCTCATCCACCGTGCCACCTAGCTGACCCTACAGTACATTGTTAGTCCCCTCTTATGGCATATACTTTCCTGTATAATGTATTTTTAGTACCTTAATATGACCCTTATTCTTTCTCAAAGTATACATGTTTATATATTTATTGCTAACTTGCTGTGCAAACTTCAGAGTGTCTTTTAACTTTCATGGGCCTCAGTTTACTCACATGTAAAGTGAAGGGATTAAATTATATAGCCTCAGAAGCCCTTTACTCCTGGAGATCTGTGACATTGCTCCTGGACAGTTTGTCCTGTCATTGTTTCATATTTATTTCCCCCTATAATCTCATGTAAAGTCTTGTATACAGTAGTCACTTAACAGTTATCAGTTAGCTTGGATCACATGGGACTGAGGTTTAAATTATTCCTTGTTTGGAACAGCAATCTGGTAGTAAAGAAAGATTTTTAATGAGATGAATTGCTCATCTGTTCAGTTGAGATGAAGGATTCTGATTTTAAGATTACAACTACTTGAAAGTACATTTTTTAAAAAAGGAAACAATGCCCTTTTTGATTTGAAATATATTTCACAAAGCCAAAGTTACAGATTGCCAGAGTACAAGATGTCCATCCCCAATGGTCTCTCTGTCAAGAGTACCATTATCTTTGTTCAGTCTCTCAGAGCATCAATGCATTAAGGGAGATGAATGCCTCAGGAACACCCAAACTAAATGTGCACATTTAGCAAAAGATTGAGGCTCAAAAGAAAATATCCATTGATGGGTTTGTAGATAAATAACAGAATCATCTCCATTATTCAGGAGAAATAAAATGTCATGAAATTGAAGGCAACTATTGCTTTCAAGAGCCCTATTGAGGAATGTTAATGTGAAACATTTCTATTCCAACTACAAGGAGTTAACATAGCCTTCAGAATATACACAATGCAGTCCTCAATTGATCTAGCTAATAATTCAGGAGTAGTATCTAAGCCCAGTATCTGTTTCCTATTCTCTGACAATTTCATAGTAACCTCTCTGATGCTCTGAAATCAAAACAATTATTATCCATGTTCCACAGCAAAGCCAAGTGGGAGAAAATGGCAGTCAGGTGCCTTAGGCCCTGCAGTAAGGTTTACTTTACAGCTGTTTGTTTGCAATTTTAACCAGGAAATAAAATCATCTGAGTGCATATAGGCTTTAAGGTCCTGAAATCCATCACCATTTTCTATGCTTATTTAGGCACCTAGGAGATCTGAGACCCACATTTGAAAACTATGGGATTCACAGAAAGTTAGTCTGGCATGTTACTCAACTGACTGCAAAGAAACATGTATTAATGTTGACCAGACTCTAGCAAGAAAAACTGAGACATAAATATTTATAATAGGTATGGAAGCATCTCAGACACTGAGAAATCTGCTAAATGTTGTGGTCCACTCTGATTGTCCTATTCCATTGTTGTTGAAATGCTTCCTAAAATCTTTAATGACTATGATTACTTCTTTCCATCTCTTGGAGCCAAGCATTTTACTGTGAAAATATTTAATATTCAGGAAGACTTTCCTAATGTCTGGACTTAATTGTCCTTGCAAAGTTCTCATCCAATTTCATGTTTATGTTTCCCTTTTCCCTGATTTTCTTCTTCCTCCTTGGGCCAGGTTTACAGTAAAAGGGAAACATTGCTTCTTAATGGTGGGTGACAATGTTATTACTAGGAGAAAACCATTCCTGTAAAAGGCATAGGAAGATCCTTTTGAGAAACAAAAGTTATCATATTACCATGTTATCAGAATGGAATAGAACTTGGAGGTCATCATATTCAATCCCCATCATTTTACATATGAGGAAACTGAGGTTGAGGTTGATTTGCCTAAAGAGACATGGCTAATAAGTTTCTGAAGTATGATTTGCACTTAAATTTTCCTGAGTTCAAGTTCAGAACTCTAAATCCTGTGCTACCTTGTCATTTATTTGCTTAGTTTAGATACTTATTAAACAGTGATTATATTGAAAGCATTGTTCTAGGCTCTGGTGAAATGCAGAGAAATTTATGCACATACATTTCTGTATATATAGGGACAATTGTCCCTAATCAAAATATAAGTTAAAATCTCTCTCTCTCTCTCTCTCTCTCTCTCTCTCTCTCTCTGTATTCAGATAGAATGGAAAGGTTTTGAGGAAAGAGATGGCTTCTTCATGCCTTTGTGCTCCCGGAAGCTAGTATAGTGTCTTGCACTTATAAAGTTGTTGAATTTGGTTGAATTTACTTTATTTGCTTTAAAGATGTGTCTAACATGACAGTGGTTATGACATTATTCAACTCCACTTTCATCAGACTACATGTGGACTGTTCCGTTGAGTTCCAGGCATCATATTTTAAGAGGGTCCTCAAGAAATAAAGGAATCCAGATTGGTGAGAGTATTTAATGCCACATTTTCAAGAAGCAATGGAAGAAACCAGAAATATTGAGTCTGCATTAGAGAAGAACTCAGGAAGATATTATATTAGTCAACACTGTTTTTTACTAAGGCACAAAAGGAGAATTAGAACTAATGTGTATGTTACAAGGTTGCAAATTTTGGCTCAATATGGCAAAGGACTTCAAAGCCATTGGAACTATCCAAAATCAAAAGGACTACTTTACAAGGCAGTGAGATCCCAATTTCTAAACATGCTCAGATTGAAACTGAGGTCTGCATCTTGTTAGAGGGAATGAGAGTCTGTGACCAAAGATGAATCATTTTATTGTGGTGGTATTCTAGCTATATACCCTCTATTCCCAGCTATGTCCATGTCACAGATGACACAGGATTGTTTTGTCCACAGAATTGATCCATGATCCCCTAAGGAAGGAAAAACAATGCTATGGAGTGCTACTTAATCATTAGATAATGTAATTCCTTTTATTCCTAGAAGTTCATTCATTTTCCTCTAGGCCTTTCCTTATACCTCTTTCATCAACTTTGTTTTTGTTGTTCACTTCTGTCTGTCTTTTTCATTTCCTGGTATCTCTGGAATATCCTCCCACTAAGCATCTGGCAAATGATTTTTTATGTTCTCTTTATTTTTTCTCTTTAAAGCTTGCTTGAAACCTTAAATATGTACTTTAACAGCCTCTTTCAGTAACAGGGATGGTTAATAGTATTGCATTTCTGTTGTTTTCTACTTTCTCCTCATGTAAGTCCTTCTTCTCCCAGATTCATATGTCTGCTGGAAAAGATCATGATTGCTGGTGAGTGCTCATAACTACATCAACAGTGATCATTGATGAGAAAATATATTTCTTTTAATACTGAATATTCAGTCCTTTGCCCCACATTTATTCAATTTATGGGGTCATAGGATTACGTATGTAAAGCTGGAAGGATATCCCAAGGTGATCTCAACTAGAGTCCTCATTTTTCAGATAAGGAGAATAAGGCCCAGAAAAGTGAAGCAATCTGTCCATGACACCAAGTGTAATGAGAAAGCCAGTGTATCTTTCTACTGTACCATGTAGCCTTCCATATTTGGCAAGTACTTCTCAAACTCCAATTATGTGGCCGTGAACACAAACAATGTCTGGTTCACTGATGGCAGTTTTGAGTTGGCACCCTTGTCCCCAAAAGTATTAGAGCACACATATTTTCTTTGCTTAAATATTGTCATTTATTCATTTTCTTTTCATTAATGTCATGGCATTCTGAAAATTACACTGTATTGTATTAACGTTTTGAGAATTTTCTCTTCTAAAAAAGAATTTTGGATAAATTCAGTGTTAAAATAATCTCCAAATAAATTGATTCAGTGCAGTCAAGTCTAGTATTATCTTTAATAGGACCTGATAGTGCCATCCCTTTATCTAAGAACTTTTCTGCTTGAGAAAAACTTATGTACCAGTACAAAAACATCTGTTCTTTAAGATCCATTGCCCTCTGTTCTTTCTTTTCAAATTGATTCCATTGAAATCTGTAGACATGGAACCTATTACACATTGAAGCTGAGATTTCAAAAACAAAATTCTTTAGATTCTGGTTTCTTACAACTATAATATCATAAAAATGCATCCAATACCTTCTCTGCCTAGGAATTCTTGCCAAGGTAGACAGCTACTGTCATCCTACTTAAAATTTTTCTGAATGTGTTTAATTTTGTTGGTGCTGTCCCTTTTAAAAAAAAACAGTATACTATAAAAGTATTTAAGTAAATGATATATTTAACTTTATAATGGATAAGGACTTTGAGGTTATGACGTATTTGGATAATTTGAAGAAAATGGAAATATTTTTCCTAAAGAAACAAAAAAGATTCAAAAAGGGTATGAAGGAATTATAGCTGTTTTCAATTGTCTGAAAAGCTATCAAATGCCAAAAAAAACTTTAATTTGTTAAGTGTCAGATAGGAGATTTAGGAAGAATGGGTAGAAGTCATAAAAAGACAAATTTAGGCTTGATAGATGGAAAGATAAAATCCTAGCAGTTATCAGTATCCTAAAATGCAATGGTGAGTGCTCATAACTACATCAACAGTGATCATTGATGAGAAAATATATTTCTTTTAATACTGAATATTCAGTCCTTTGCCCCACATTTATTCAATTTATGGGGTCACAGGATTACGTATGTAAAGCTGGAAGGATATCCTAGGAAGGTTGCACATTCCTCCCCATTGGAGGTCCCATTCATTTTGTTGGATGCATTGTAGTAGGGATTCTTCTTCATGTATGAGTAGTTTTAGATTGTTGTTGAGGTCCTTTTTAATTAAAAGACTTTTTTATTGCACCATAAGCTATAAGTCAATAGGAAACAGTCACAGAAGATCCACACATCCCACAATTCTGGGGCCTAGCCCTCTTATTACATGTCATTATAAATTCCCAGAAGCGAGATCATCAAAGCCCCTATGTGGGTCTTCAGGAGGCAGATCCCTTCAATTTCTCAGCAAAGTACACTGTCCTTAAGAGGCATATATTAAAGGTTGATTTTTTTTTCTCAAATGAATGAAGGAGAGAGGATTCTGGAAGTCTTGCTTGCAATGAAGACAATCAGAAAGTGGTATACTTAGATGAAAGAGACTTGGAGATTCATGCAGTGTCTGTGTGTGTGTGTGTGTGTGTGTGTGTGTGTGTGTAGTAATAGTGATCATCAGCCACAGCCAATAGAGGAGCAAAGAGATGAAGATGATGAGCATCTTTCACAGCCTGAGCTCACTAAATTTTAGACAAGCTTTTAGAACAAGGAAGTTCTAAAAAGCCAGTAGGAATGTATTTTTGTATCATGTCATAGTGGGGATTCTTTATCAGATATCAATTGGAGTAGACTACTTCAGTCCCTCACTACTCTGATATTCTGTGATTTTTCTTCACAGCATATTAGGAGACTAAAAGAATTTAATAAGCTTATAAATTCAGCTTCAAAAATCTCAAACATAAAGATTCATGTTCATGTCTAAAAGAACCATATTGAATTTAACATTTTTCACTTTGCTTAGAAAGGATAAAATGTGAAACATTCCTTTCTTTTTTCTTCACTTTCATGTTCTATTCATTTTAGAGTCCAGGGAAGCCTAATATAAAATCATCTTAATTTCATAGAGGAGCCATACATTTTTCTATTCATTTTCCATTGTGTCGCATATTTATCTATTAAACCATGAGATTTCTGATGTAGCCCGAATAGACTTCATGTATCTTTATCCCATT
Source organism: Vombatus ursinus (assembly GCF_900497805.2). Taxonomy (NCBI): domain Eukaryota; kingdom Metazoa; phylum Chordata; class Mammalia; order Diprotodontia; family Vombatidae; genus Vombatus; species Vombatus ursinus. Next base: position 6,947,512 of record NW_020954652.1, read on the forward strand.
CTCCTTCAAATTGAGAGGTCAGGTCCCCAAAATGTGACTATATCTCCTCCTCAAGGTTGTAGGTTTGACATTTGGAGGTTAGGCTTACTCTCTTAATAATATAATCAACTCATACCCTCATCCCAGTGTGTTCTCCACATTATTAATAACTAACTATCATTTACCAGCTCATTCTTCTGTGATAGCATCAACAAGCAATTAAGATCAATTATCTTAGAAAAAAAAAACTTTTACAGGGAAGATAACCCTCTGAACTTGGGAGTTCTCTCTCTTCTACCACCACACACTCTAGGGATAGTGGACTCAAGTTTAAAGTGGTTACTAGCAGCATCTTTTCTACCAAGTTTCTTCTGAAGGTGCAATAGCCAATGTCATCACTAGAAAAATCAGTCCTTTTTCTTATTGAATATGATATTTTTGCTGCTGAGTCAATCCCCTGCTCACTTGGATCAAACCAGTTGCTCCTCAAATATAGCTCAGACTCTGGTCCTCTGATGATTCTTCCAACCTTTTGAAACTCAGAAGGTCATAGAGTAGTCCATTCCATCTCCTGCACTCATTCACTTAACAGAAGGAAGGAAAAATGCAATTGAAATAGTTAAACACTTATGCCATATACCCATGACTTCATAATGGCCCAGATGGGGAGACTTACAGAAGTTCTTGCTTCAATTATCAACAGGAGAAAAGAGCAAGTAGGGTAATGATTTTGAATTTAGACTCATTTCCAAAAATGATCAAGTTGGAGGTGGAGCCAAGATGGTGGAATAGAGAACCACTTAACCCAGCTCTAAAAATTTTCCTCTAAATAACTCTAAAATAATACCTCAAATCACATTCTGGAGCAGCACAACCAACAAAAGTTTGGGTGAAGTGATTTTTTAGATCATGACAATTTAGGAGGTCAGCAGGAAAGGTCTGTCTCACCAGGGTCTTGGTGAACACTGGGAACATAGCACACACATTGGGAGTAACTGCATGGGCAGCAGCAGAACCTTCAGGTTGTCTTAGCCCATGGATGGTGGGGGGAGGGGTTGGAAAACTGATTGGAAGGAGATTGCAGGGAACCCTTTGCTGGCACTGGATTTAGGACCCTATAGCATTGTCCATACACAGTTCCAGGTCAAAAAAGAATGATAACAGTCATGGTTCTAGGGCACAGAGGAGTACTTGAGGACACTTAACAGGGAGAAGGAACCCTAGTGTCAATTCCAAGACAGAGGCAAGCACTAGAAATGATGACTGCAGGAGAGCAGGTAGCACCTGGTCACAGGGACAGGGCCAAGAGCAGTGCTAGTTTTGGTGACCATAGTGGAACAAGAATGCTTCTTGGGTAAAGACCAGAGCACACACCAGGATAACAGTGACTATACCTCTTTAGATCATACCACCTTGGAAGCACCAAAATCTACAGAACCCCAGAGATAGCTCTGAAAACAGCAATAAGGAAGGGCTGATATTTGGAACAGCTTCCCCTCAACCATAGGATCAATGCCCAACTTTAGCATAAAGTTAAAATCAAGAAATGGGCTGGGAAAACGAACAAACAACAAAAATTTGACCTTAGAAAGCTACTATGGTGACAAAGAAGGTCAAGATAGAAACTCAAACAAAAAATAAAAGGAAAAAAACATTAAGTAGGTGAATAGAATTTTAGGAAAATTAGAAATGATAGACCTCTGGAGAAAATTAAATGGGAATTAAAAGGAATATACATTTCCTCAGTAGTACATGACACCTACACAAAAATTGACCATGTATTAGGGCATTAAAAGCTCACATTTAAATGCAGAAAAGCAGAAATATTAAATGTATTATTTTCAGACCATAAGGCAATACAATTATATTTAATAAAAGGTCATGGAAACAGAGGTTAAAATTAATTGGAAACTAAATAATCTAATCCTAAAGAATGAGTGGGTCAAAGAACAAATCAGAGAAACAACAAATAATTTTACTAAAGAGAATGACAGCAATGAAACCACATGGGAAAATTTATGGAATCCTGTGAAAACAATATTTACAGAAAATTTATATCTCTAAATGCTTACATCAACAAAGAATTGGCCATGTAACAGCCACAACAAACATAACAAAATGAGAAAAAAAACCAAATTATAAATCCACATGTAGCTTATTTTCCTTTTTATTTGATATCTTTAGGATACAGACCTAGTTGTGGTATTGCTAGATCAAAAGGTGTGCATAGTTTTATAGCTATTTGGGAAGAGTTCTGAATTGTTCTTCAGAGTGATTCAACCAGATCATACCTCTACCTGCCAACAGTATTTTAGTATCCCAGTTTTTCTATATTCCCTCCAACACATGTCCTTTTCCTTTTTCTGTCATGTTAATCAATCTGTTATGAGGAAGGTGGTACCTCAGATTTTTTAAAATATGTATTTCTCTAATTAATAATGCTTTAGAACATTTTATATAACTATAGTTGTGATTTCTTCTTCTGAAACTGCCTATTTAAATCCTTTGATCATTTATTAGTTTAAGGGATGACTCATATATTTATAAATTTGACTCAGTTCCCTATATATTTCACATTAGCTATTGAAAAACAAAATAAATATAGTTTTAAATACAAAAACCCATTTCAAGACATGTCATTTTATCAGATGATAACTTTATAATAATCCAACTCTTCCCATCATTTAAATTATTCCATCCCATCAAGTTCAGTCTTTTGTAAAGACTGTTATATTATCTGGTCTAGGTCACTAGGGTACCAGTTAATAAAGTATCCTTGCAGTACATTAAAGGAATTGCAGATCAATGACTTAGAAAAAGACAACTTCATCACTGAATACAAAATAGTGTTATGATGATGTTATGTGAATCTTTCAGGCTATGTGCTGATTTTAAGAGACGAAGATCCTCTGACACTAAACAAATACAAAAAATCCCACATTTGAATAGAAAGCTGGTAGTATTAAGAACAACCGGATTCAAGAAGCATTTTTGATACTTACTGTTTGTGTGAGTATTGGAAACTTACTGAACCTCTTAGTGCCCCAGATTTTTTCCATGTCTTTTAGTAGACAGAGATTACCCATCATCAACTCCCTATGCACCAATGAAATTATAGTTTCAGTATAAAAATATTAAAAATTAAATAGAAAAAGGTCAGTGGAACAAAAAAGAGTTAAAATAATTAAATGATGAATTGTTATTTATGATAAAATAAAATAATAACAATTAATATTTTTACTTTTGATGTTAATGAAAAATATTTCTTCATGTCAAAATATGCAAGCCTGGGGAGAGAGTTGGCTTTATAATGAGAGGACCTATGTTTAAATTTTGGTGTTTCCTTACTAATTTAATGATCATGAACAAATTACTTAACTTCTCTGGGTCTCAGTTTCCTCACCTGTAAAGTGAAAGAGTTGAGAAAGATGAACTTTAGGGTCCCTTTCACTTCTAAATCAATGAACATTTATGAATCTATGTTTAGTATGGGGACGATAAGATCTAGGGGAGACTTGATAGTTGCCTTTAAATATTTAAAGGAAGAAGAAAGAAAGAGGAGGAGAAGAAGGAGAAGAAAGAGAAGGAGGAGAAGGAGGAGAAGGAGTAGACAAAAGAGAAGGAGAAGAAGAAAGACATTCTGCTTGCCCTCATATGGTAAAACCAGAAGAAATTAATAGAAATTTTAATGAGACAAATATAGCCTTGATTCAGCAAAACTTTCTAATAATTAAACTTTCCTAATGTAGAATGAGTTGCCCAAGGCGGTGGACAGTTCTCCTTCCTTAGGGATATTAAATAAATACTGGATGGCCCCTAGTTGGAGGAAGTATAGGAAGATTCCTAGAGGAACTAGATGGCTCTTTGGATAGAGCACTGGGTCTGGAGTCAGGAAGACTTGAAATCAAATCTAGCCTCAGACACTTGCTAGCTGTGTTACCCTGAGCAAGTCACTTAACTTCTGTTTGCCTTAATCCACTGGAGAAGGAAATGACAAACCACTCTAGTATCATTGCCAAGAAAACACCATGGACAGTAAGGTCCTTGGGGCTATGAAGAGTCAGACATTACTGAACAACAACAAGAAGAGATATTTTTGGTCAGATATGAGTTAGACAAGATGGATTGTAAACAACTGCCAACTCAGAGACCATATGATTCTTATTTCTGTGTAAATTAATCATTAAAAAATCTGAGTATTAATACTGAGGCTTTTTTTTCTAAATAATCCTTATGTTTATTTAATGTTTGTATTTACTTAGTGCCGCTAGTACCTAATGTCTTTCACAGGAATTCCACAGAGACAAATTAATAATGGGGAATAAATAGCCGTAATGACCTTTGATAGATTTCAATAGCTCCAAATTAATTAAATATATTTTAATACCAAATGATCAAATATACTGGGATGCCATATCATAGATATAAGAAAGTATCATCCTGGGGCAGCTAGGTGGAGCAGTGGATAGAGCACCGGCCCTGAAGTCGGGAGTTCAAATCCAGCCTCAGACCAAACACTTGCCACTTACTAGCTGTGTGACCCTGTGCAAGTCACTTAACTCCAATTGCCAAAAAAAAAGTGTCATCCAAATTCTAGTAGGTTGCACCTGACAGCCACCCATGGTAAATATTGCATGCATCAGTTAGTACCCAGTAGCTCTGGGCCTGTTCCTAGGAATTGCTTCTGTCTATTCTAGACAAAATGCAAAGTGTGCTTGGGAAATTCCAGTAAGAAAGGCCATCACTGAATCAACAGGTTATAGCAAAATGTGGTTTGGCTCAAAGGGTAGCAGTGTGTTTTGTTCGATTTTTTTTTCTTTCCTTTTTCACTTGTCTTCATCAGTAGGAACTTGATTGAATGTGACAATACATTTAAAATTGAGAAGATTTGCAGGTAATATCATTTTCATAAGTAGGAGCAAAATGAGGAAATAAAGTTTTATTCAAATGTTTTAAAACAAAAAAGGGGCCTTCCACCTTTGAAACAAAACCAACCGAAAATATTGGATAATTCACTTGTTTCATTGGGTCTCAGTTCTTTCAATTTGTAAAATAAGAGCTTTGGATGATATGGACTCTAAGGTTCCTTCCAGTTCCAGATCCCTTGATTCTTTGTGTGATCTTGGACATCTCACTTAACTTCCCTTGGACTCAGTTTCCTTCTTTGTAAAATGAGTGAGGAGGACTAAATGATCCATAAGATTCCTTCCTTCTCTAAATCTATGATCCATATATTCCTATTAAGTTTATCATTTCACTGAAAGTTTTTCTGATATAGACATCTCCTCTCTTCATTTCAGACATATCAAACAAAAACTTTTTTGTCCCTTAGCATAATACAGTCATATGATCTCTACTATAATACTATGATGAACAATTGGCCATGGAAAATCCTAAGAACTGACATCATGTGTAATAGGGATACTCATCCTGATCTCTAGAAAACATCCCAGAAATCTTGGTCATGACTCCAGGGCTTTTGGAGTTTATAGCAAGGGTTCTGGAAACAAATTAATCAGATTATAATAACTGATTACATAGTCCTTGGATCCTTGGATGAATCTCCAATCTTATTACTGTTCGTCCTTTTTCCACATCAGTGGGTCATAGCTCTTTTATACCTTCCCATTGTGGGATAATCCTGTCCAAAAAGCTTTTGGGAAAAGCTGCCAAGCATTTTGGGGACCCTACTGTGGCTCTATTTAAGTCTCAGATACATCAATGTAACATCTGAGATAGCCATCTCTTTTCTTTTATTTGCCTTGCTTGCTTTTTAATGTAGTTCAAACATATCTTTTACTCCATCTCTTATGGGCAAGTCATCACTGATAACTTAGAAATCTGATTGTATCCACTATATATGATTCCCTTGCCCTTTTGGTCACCTATAATTTTTTATTGTGGAATTTGTATTTGTAGTTATACACTAGAACCTCACTAGGACAATAATGATGTCAATGTTGTTTGTACTTCATTTTAAAAAGGACCAATGATATCACATCAGACTTAAGTGAGGCAGAGTTGTGAAAAGTCGTCACTCACTTTTTATTCCTGAGTCATTGAAGTCCACTGGCAGGACAAACTTCAAGATGACTGGCCTGGGATTCAGTGCATAATCTTGGCATCTTTGATGTCTGACCAACCTCTAAGGATTTCACAGAGCCTGCTTCAGCTACGTTCATGACCACTGGAGTAAATTGTTCTTATTTGCCCATTCCACTGGGGAAAATCTTTACATGCTTGGGGAGACATCCACCTATCTCACCAAAATGTTTGAGTCCTGTCAGTTACCGTCAACACAGTTTATGAGATGGTTTTGCCAAGTTGTGACTGCTGAGCATGCTACAACTTCTTGGAGCTACAGGTGAGAGTTGGGTGACAGGTGGACACAAAGCAGGGATGACAGGCCCTGCACAATGCTTGGCAAGCCCTCATGCCAAAGGCGCTAGTCCTCCTGAAAAACCCCATAGACTCCATTGGTGTCAAAGAGACAAGTGAATAAGCATTTATGAAGCACTTGCACTGTGCTGAACACTAGATGGTATTTTTGAAGCACTGAAAACCATGAGACGATCTAAAGCACTTCACAATTTCTTAGGTTTTATTCAGCCCAATCTTTTATACCTGTCCCTATTTAGTGCCTGACCCAATAATGTGTACATTGATGTCTTAAATCCTGTCTACCTGTACGTAATAAACTGGGTAAGCATTTTCCCCCCTTATCATTCACTTTGTTTTTCCATTGTGGATAGTTAAACTGTTTTCCTTTGAATTATAATGAATTTGATGGAGGAGTATTTATAGGCTTGATTAATTCCATGCTATGCTATCTGTGAAGAGGAACATCTAGCTGGTACAGTGGATAGAGTGCCAGCCCTGGAATCAGAAAGACTCATCATCTCAAGTTCAAATCGAGCCTTAGACACTTACTAGCTGTGTGACCCTTGGCAGTCACCTAACCCTGTTTGCCTCAGTTTCCTCATCTGTAAAATGAGCTAGAGTAGGACATAGCAAAGCACTCTGGTATATTTGCCTAGAAAACTCTGAAATGGGGTCACAAAGAATTGGACACGACTGAAATAACAATAATATAATTCTTAAGACAGACTTTATGATTTTATTTGTGTAAGGAAGTACTTAATTGTAGGGACATTCCCTCTACCAATGCAGATCCACAACTCTTATTCAAATTAAATTTGAGAGAATTTCCTGAAGCAACAAGAAATTAATTGACTTGCCAGCAGTAAGTCTTATAATTAATAAGTGTCTAAGGAGTGAACTGGAATCCTGGTCTTCCTGACTCCAAGGTAGGCTATCTAACCACTGTGTAAACCTATCTTTTATGCCAGACTAACACTTTATTTAACATTTTAGAATTTGCAAAACAGTTTACAAACATAATATTATTTAAGCCACACAATGATGTCATGAGATAGTCAGCATGGTAGATAGATATCTGGTATCAGATTCATGATTTCTGTGTGATCCTGGGCATGTCATTTGACCTCTACATGGCCAGGAATATATGTTTCAAGAGCAGATTCTGTTAGCTCCTTGAGATTACCAATTGGTTCATTCTTTGTATTTGCAGTTCCATTACCTATTACAATATCAGGCACAAAGGAATCATGCAATAAATGTTTGTTTGATTAATTGATCTATATTAGTAGAAAGAATTTTCTTACTGGGAGATTCTTATGCAGACGAAATTCAAATATTTAATGCTACCCTATCACTGAAAATGAAAATAATGTGAGATATGTACCGCTATTTCCATTTTATAGATGAGGAGACTAAGCCTGACAAGGCCTTAGTGACATGCACATGATTATACAGGTAGTGATTATCAGAAGTTGAATGCCACCCGAGGCCTTCTTGACTTCAAATCAAATTTTACTAGAATAGGAAACTGGATTAGTGAATTGAGGTAACTTGCTCAAGAACACGTGGTTGATTAGAAGTAGACCTGGGATTAATATTCAGGTCAAATGGTGTTTAGTTTTTTTTTTTTCTCTTTACTAAACTGGAATCCACTGGAGAATTTGAAATGAATAGAAATAGTAGCAAGTTTTCTTTAAAAAAATGAAAAGGATTGGGTAGGAAAGTCCAGGGTAATAAAAGTGAGGTTTTTTGAAGTTCATGTATAAGATACTTGAAGCCCAATGTAAGAAGTCTGTGTCTGAATTAAAGGACTTGAGGCAATATTTAGTGGTCTATTAGAATAGTATGACTGATCGGATGACTGACAATGTTGGAACAAGTAATGGAAATAAGTTTTACATGATTGCACATACATAACCTATATCAAAATGCTTTCCATTTTAGGAAGAGGGGAGGGGAGGGAGAAAAATTTGGAACACAAGATTTTGTACAAATTAATGTTAAAAATTGTCTTTATACAAAATTGGAAAAACACTATTAAAAAAGAAAAAAAGAGGGCAGCTAGGTGGCACAGTGGATAGAGCACCAGCTCTGGAGTCAGGAGTAGCTGAATTCAAATCTGACCTCAGACACTTAATAGCTATGTAACCCTGGGCAAGTCACTTAACCTCAATTGCCTTAAAAAAAAAGAAAAAAAAGATCAAAAAGCAAAGAAAAAAAGATTTTTGAATCAGAGGGAAGAGGAAATAGTAGAGAGTAGAGTACTCAAGGGTAACTGAATAGCAAAACAGCAGTAATTGTTGTATAAGATAATCACCAAACATTGTGCCTGAGATTTGATTGTAGAGCTTGAGGGCATGGTTAAAATCTTGGTGATATGAAGGGAAAAAAGTGAAATTATTAATATATTGTTAATATTCCCATTAAAATTGTTTTCTAAAAGAAAAAATACGCTTAATTCTTAATTCAAACATGCAAATGTGCATGCATATCTTTATATGTGTACATGTACACATATGTATATATTCATATATCTGTATGTAGATATGTGATGTGCATGTTTGCATGTATCTGTTGATTAGTATATATGTTTTATAATTAAATTAGCATATTCATGTTTGTGAGTGCATTTATGTATATACTTTAAAAAAACTAGGTAGCTTTAAGTATGTGTACATTAAAAAAATATTGCTTGTGGGCTCTCCCGAGAGTTAAATAATTGAATGACATACTATCTGTTATGTAGCTTCTTTTCTGTGCTCACTGATGTAGCTGCTGATATTTCAGAAAACAATCATATCTTTCTACCCACCATATATCATTGTCAAATCTTTCACCACTTTTCATTTGAAGCGAAAACAGTCATTCTCTCCCAACCCCCCAAACACTTTTCCCTTCTTTATTATATTCTTAAAGGCAGAAGAAACTGAAGAAAAACCAAACCCAGTTTTTACCTTTGATCTCAACTATTGGAGGGCTTTGTATAAATAGAAACACACTTGCCAAGGTCTACAGGTTTTATGTTTTTGTAGGTTATTGTATTATTTCTAAGCACTTTATTTCTGGGGTATGAAGATAAGAAATTTACATAACACAAAGAATTTTGTGGAAAATATTATTTCAACAAAAATATATCTGTAAAAGGAAGAGTGTATGATGGAACCATTAAAATTTTCACAAGGGAGACAGAATCGTAACTAGAAATTTGGATGCCCAGAGCGAGTTAATATGAATTCAATAGAGTCAATTCGGAGGGACAGTGGTGAGAAACATCAGACTTTAGCACTTAGTGAACAGTGGCGAGTGAGTCCCTAGCACCTTATAGGGCTGCATCCAGTGGGGAAACTGTAGAGAAGACGACAGGTCCAGGAAGGCAGTTTTCTTTTGATACAGCCTTTTTTTTTTTTTTTTTTAATGGGAGGAGAGAGGTAGTAAAATCTGATAGCTTCCTAATTTCACTCATTCTTTCTGGCTACCTATGTTTTATTCTGTTTTGTTTTATTAGGCTGGGAATGAAGGGGATGCTCACAGCCTCCATTCCATTACTGATTGACATTAAAGTTTTAACCTACTCCATTTCTGAACCTGGACCAGATTTCCTCTCCTTGGGAAACCCGGTGGGCCCTGAGGCCTTACCATATTACTGCTAAACTTATTGTGGACCCTGGTTCATGCAAGGTAGCTATGTAGTTATACAGCATAATCCACAGCCTATCTGTACTCCTAAACTTGAGATAAATCAGTCTCAGTCTCTTCAGGAGCTGTGATTTCAGGAATATGCCACATACCCGAATTCTGAAGTTTTCTCTTCCCTCTGAAGAAATGCAATTGTGTACTTTCAGAGCTCTCTCCATTTTGGTAACCTAGGATAAAACCCTGTTTGCCCTTTCCTAGGGGATGAATCTATTACTTTTTTTCTTCATTCAGGAGTTTCAGTTTTTAAAATGAAGTTTTTCTTTTCCCATCCCTCTTCACCTTAAATAGTAAAATGTATTGGCAGTTTAAAAATTTTTCATTCTAAATTTTAGAGTAAAATTCCAAGCAGTCACCAAAATAGATAATAATTACTGCATAACTTTTAGGAGAGGGTCTTCATAAATTTATGTAACTACATAAATCAACTGGTAGCTGTCCCCTCCTAGATTCAATTTTTCTCTGTGTGTCTCTCTCTCTCTGTCACTGTCTCTGTCTCTCCCTGTCTCTCTCCTCTTTCTCTCTCTTTTCACTTCTTTCTCTCACCCCTCCCTTCTCTCTCTCTTTCCCTCCCTTCTCACCCCCCCACACCCAAACAATATACCTAGTTATTTATATGTTGTCTCCCCCGTTGGAATTTAAGCTCCCTGAGGGCAGAACCTATCTTGTCTTTCTTTATATCTGAAGTACATAGAACAGTGGATAGTGCATAGTAAGCATTTAATAAATATTTATTGACCAATTGACTGGTCAGGACTTTTCTTGGAAAGCAAACACATTATCATTAAAGAAAGTCAAAGCCAACCTTGGTTTCCTTAAAGCGAGGAGATTGGATTACATGCCCATTAAGTTCCCTTTTAGCTCTAAATCCATTATCTTGTGATTTATTTCTTCTTCTCTTCCTGAAAAGGAATGAGTTATTCTCAGTTATTTTAATTAATAAATCTAAAAATTAAAGATCAGTTTGAATAAAAGTAGTGTTTCTTGACAATTAGTTATCAAGGACTTGGAAAAGTGCGTGCGTGCGTGCGTGTGTGTGTGTGTGTGTGTGTGTGTGTATAAATGGTGTCATGAGATTTTTGTAAATTGGTCTTGTAATTGATGTGCCTTAATCCAATATTCTTTAGGGATCTTGAGGCCAAGAGACACATAAAATATATGATAGGAACTAAGCAAGAGAAACTGAAGGGAAAAATAATAAAGCCAAATATTTGAATGGATAATAGAGAGAGCTTGAAAAAATGTGAAGTTAAACACTCAGGTCCAAAACCAGGGAAAGCCAAATAGAAACAGAGTAGTGAATAATGAAAATTAATTTTCAAAAACATTTGCCTATATGCATAAGATGAGGGTCTATAAGCCACTATAAGGTAGTGGCTTAGGCACATTGCCAGAAATCCAGAGAACTCTGGATGCAGAATTCCCTTTCTCTGGCTCTTAGTCCCAAGTCATGGATTTCTGTGTAGGGGTTTTCACAGCTCTGCACTTCCTTGTTCCCATCTTCACTTTCCACATTAGTAATAAGAGCTTCTAGTTACTAAATGGGAATGCTCTAGAGCTACAGCCTGAAGAGAGTATTGATTTATGAAGGGCCAAGTATCAAAGCTGCTGGTACATTGAGATCTCATGTGCATCAGATCCAGATTCAGAATTCAGTTTGATTATAAGGCAAGGCCTGCTTAATTTCCCTTGTCTCTGGCCATGAAGTTTTGCAAATCAAATCATTTTTTTGGGGAAAAAATCTGAATCAGACAATATCCATCTTCTATACTCCCAATTTCCTTTTTTGATCTCTTTCTTATTTAGCAGCTTTCTCCTTGGATTCTCTCATGTAATTTAGGGACAGTAAATCACACTAAAGTGTTAGTGACCATATATCAATCCCCTGAAGGGTATATGCAATTTGAAAGAGATAAGGAAGGAATGTGATGTTGTATCTCAGGACAGGACTGAGAATGGACTATTGCAATAGGCTACTGGTTTGACTCTCTGACCCTGGTCTCTTCCCCAATCTAAACTATTTTATGCTCAGCTGCCAAAATGATTTTCCCAAAGTGCATAGCACTGCCCCCTTTTCCCTACCACTGTCCATGCCCTAAATTCCCTATTACCTCCAGGATCAAATACAGAGCCCTTTGTTTGTCATTTAAAAACCTTCACAGCCTGGCCGCCTCCTGCCTTTCTAGTCTTCTTACGTACTTCCCTCCATCAACTTTACTATGGAGTATCATTGGACTTGCTATTCACATATTATACTCCATCACCTAACTCTTAGTTTGCATGAACTGTTTTTCATGACTGTAATATTCTCCTTCCTCATCGCTGCCTCCTAACAACTCTGGCTTTCTTCAAGAAGCTCAAAGCCTACCTCCTGAAGGAGGCATTTAAAAAAAAATCAGTTCTGAATTCTCTCCTTCCAGGTTCTTCTCTGCTCATTAGGAAGGCAAGCAATAGGATACCTATAATACATGTGGAGTCATGAAAAACATATTTCCATATTGGTCATGTGGCAAAAGAAAAATGCAAGAAAAATTAAGTGAAAAATATGCTTCGATCTGCACTGAGAGTTCATCATTTCTCGGGAGATAGTGTTCTTTCATTATGAGTTCTCTGAGATTGTCATAGATCACTGTATTCATCAGAGAAGCTATCTTTCACGGTTGATCATTGTTACAACATTGCTTTTACTGTGTACAATGTTCTCCTGGTTCTGCTAATTTCACTTTGTATCAGTTCACATAAATCTTCCCAGGTTTTACTGAAACTATCCCTGAAGGAGACCTTTTCAGCACGGCTCCTCATCACCACCCTTCCCTCTGATATTACCTTGCATTGATGTTTTATATGGCTTTTAGTTAGTTATTTCTACATTGTCTCCCCTATCAAATATGAATTCCTTGAAAGTAGGGACCATATTTTGGCTCTGCTTTATCCCCAGTATAACTTAGCACAGTGTCTGGCACAGTGTCTAGCTGTTTTTTTTAAATGTTTATTTACTGACTGACTAGAGAGGGACCTACAAATTATGCTACTCCGTCTAAAAAGTACAGTTCAGTAGTTGTTTATCTAGTGTGTACTGCTATCGTACTAGGTCCTGGATATTCAAAGACAAAAGAAGAAGGAAATAATCCCTGACCACAAGGAACCTGAATTCTTTTTGGTAGGGAGAAAAGGAAAAAGGAAACAATCATTTATCAAAGTACCTACTATGTGTCAGGCATTGCACTAAGTGTTTATAGATATCATCTTATTGGATCCTCCTAGCAACAGTGGGAGGTAGGTTCCCCATATTATAGCTGAGGAAACTGAAGCATACAGAGGTTAAGTGACTTTCCCAGGATCCCACAGTAAGTATCTGAGGTTGGATTTCAAAAGAGTTCATCCTGATGCCAAACCCAGGGCTCTATTCACTGTATCATATGGTACATATGAAATATGAAACACACAGAAGGTAAATATATAGTAAGCATGTGTGAGAGGTAGTCTGGTTTAGTGGATAAAAGGCTGTTTGTTGTCCAGAAGGCCTGAGTTTATGTCTAACCTCTTACACATATTGACTGTGACTCTGGTCAAGTCATTTAATTTCCTAGTACCTAAAATACTATAGTCCTAGGGCAGGAGCTAGTGCACATTGGTAGATCAAATTTCCTCCAATTGAGTTCCTTATACCAATAAAATTGTAGCAAAGCCAAACTTAAGGAAGGAGATAGGCTAACACTTGGGAGGAATCATGAAAAACTTCCTGGGGAAGGTAATAGTAGAGCTGAACCTTGAAAAGAGCAATGGATTCCAAGATATGGAAGTGAAGAGCATTCCAGGCCTAAGAAACTATCTATTAAAACACATAGAGGCTGGAGAGATAGCACACCTTGATGGGGATCAGCAAGTAAATCACTTTGACTCGGATGTAGAATGGGTGCAGGAGAGTGCTGTGAAATCAGTCTGGAGACAAAGGTTAGAGCTCAGTTGTGGGCAGTGTTACATGTCAGGAAAACATATACTCCTACCTGTAGATTGTATGTCAAGGGCACTGCTCCTGGAGGGGATTTGGGGATACAAAATATTGTCCCTTCAAAGCCAGTAATTGGAAGTCTGACCATCAGAATATAATGAGTGATACCCAGGCAAAAGCTAGGCTGTCTATACCCAAGTACATCAACAGAAAACAGGAGGGAGATATTTAAAGAGGGTGTGTAAATAGATGGGCTTTAGGGGAAAGTAATATCTAGTGCAAATATGCAAATCCATTTAAAATATATGATATCTCCAAATTGAGGGCCTGATTATTAGTGATAACCTAAAAGGCACAGGTACTTGAGCATTTTTAAAAACCAGATAGAATTTCAAGGGCTTTTCTAGGCTTGGAGCAGGTCATTCCTTGACTTAAGGCCACTCAGGACTCCTAAGCTCCCAAACACAAAATGAAGAAAGCACTGCCATTGGCAGGAGATACCAAGAGAAGTACGACCTTACATTTAGAACTAGAAGAGAATTTAGAAACCAAATCTAACTCTCCATTTTGCAGATGAAGAAACTAAAGCCCATAGGTTCAGTACTTTGGATAGAGGTATACACACATGTATCTGAGGCAGTATTTAAACCTGTATCCTTCAACTCTAATACTCTATCCACTATGACATACTATCTCAGGCAAAGGACAAAATATAACTAATGTGTCTTTATGAACTGTGCTGTATCTAGTCTGGGCAGGTCAAGTCCTTGAGTCACCATGGCTCCAAAAGCCCTGGGGATTGGAGACAGAACTGTACATTCTGAATGCCAACTCTTTGCCAGATACAACTGCCACGTGGCAGTTACCCACTTGTAACGGACATGTCAATTTTGAAGGGTGAAAATTCAACCATATTAACCACAGAAAACTGACTTCTTTATCTAATTCCATGAGCTTTTGTAGCTTTCTCACCCTCTTTCCTGCAGTTAATTATTCTCAGTAAGATTGATTGAGGTAGCATGGAGAAGTTGAAAAAGAGCTGACCTCTAAGGCAGGAAGACCAGGGTCCAAGTTATACCTGACACATACTATTCTTGTAATTCTGAGAATGTCCTTTAGGATCTCCATGTTATAGGCTAGTCACTAAAATTGTTAAGTTACAGAAAGTTGCGAGCCATTTAGAATGTAAGTACCTTGAGGGTGAGGACTCTTTAGTCTCTCTGTATCTCTGTCATTTAGCACAGTATCTAGATCAACCCAAGCACTTAATAAAATTTAATAACATTGATCAATTGAGTTTTCTTTACCAAAAAAATTATAGCAAGCCAACAAAAAAAGAAAAGAAAAGAAAAAAAAGAAAAGAAAAAGGAAAGAAAAATAAATGATGCTTTTCCTCAAATACTTAATATTTATTTGATATTATTTAAACATTACTGATATTAACATTTACCTGATTTTGATGAAGATAAGCAAGTGAAAAAGATCTGGACACTTACTCCATCTTTCTTTTAGGATGAAGCAGCTAGGGTCTACAATGCTGGACTCAAGTCGGGAAGACCTGTATTTGAATCCTGCCCCAGACGCTAGCTATGTGGCCCTCGACAAGTCACTTAACTACTCTGTGCCTCTATTTTCTCATTTATAAAGTGGGGGTGGTAACAGTGTCCTACCTTTTATGATCAAATTCAAAACTAAAATGACATGTAAATTAATATATAAAAAGTTTTGTAAACCTCAAAGTCTTATACAAATGCTAGTAAATAAATGCTAAATATAATTATTATCAGGGCAAGTAGGTGTCACAGTGGATAGAGTGCCAGCCCTGTGGTCCAGAGGACCCAAGTTCAAATCCAGTCTCAGACATTCATTAGCTGTGGGACCCTGGGAAGTCACTTACCCTTGTTCACCTCAGTTTCCTCATCTGTAAAATAGGCTGAAGAAGGAAATGGCAAACCACTCCAATATATCTGCCAAGAAAACCCCAAATGGGATCACAAAAAGTTGGACATGGCTGAAATGATTTAACACATTATTATCATCATCATAATTATTATGTTATTATTATGGCTACTACCACTGACTTGTGCTGCTGCTGTTGCTGCTACTACTGCTACTACTACTAATACTACTAGTACTACTCTGACTTCAGGTAAGGAAGTCCACCCTTGACTCTAGTCACAGGGTACTTAGGGTTCACTTAATAACAATTTTGAAAGAAAAATATAAGAGGACTCCTAGAACTATCCTTTGACAAGAGATTTTTTTTAGATTAAAATATATAATTTGCATTGAGTATGCGGTTGCAAGCTAAAAATAGTTGATTATTATTTATTTACTACTCTTTCAATTTTAAGGAACTATATAGTAAAGCTTTAGGCAATAATCTTATCCTCTATGGAATGAAATGTTTTTCTTCAAGGTTTTAATACCATCATTTAATTAGACATTCAAATTACCAATGATACTGGCATAGCCTTTTGAATTGACACCTTTACTTTTTCTTGAAATTTATCAGTTTATTCCAGCTTTCATTTAGCATCTGGTATCCAAGCATGTTTTCCTAGAGGCCGGTTTATTCTCATAAATATTCACAGTATTTTTCTTTTGATGTTTCCTCTAATAGTCTGATCCATTCATCAGTGATAGACACTGTTAAGATCGTTAGCATGTTTCTATTCCATAGGAAACATATTATATCACAGAACTGATTGTGCTTTTGCTTTCTTGGAAATAACTGAAGAGAGAAAAATAGTGTGAGGTTCAGTGGCTGGAATTCCAGAGTCAGAGTTAGGACAACATGGGTTCGTATTTTACATCTACTTCAAATTAATCCTATGACCAGATGCAGGTCAGTTAAAATCTCAGAACCTGAGAGAGTTCTCTAATATTACCAATTGTAGGTGGGGTTAGTAATGGTAGAGGAGGTTTCTTCATAAAGTTATCTCTACACTGTCTATCACAAGCCTAGAAAAAAAATACTGAAAAACACTCCAAGGACTACCTCTCTAGTTTTTAAAGAACCAGCAATGGCTTTTAGCAGTATTGCTTGTGTTGTAGATCTTCCAAGAAAATCCATCTTCTGGGCTGGCAAATGGACAATTTTAGTAAAAAAATTAAAGATAAAAAAGTAAAAAAATAAGTTCTATTGCAATGTGTTTCCAATCATTTAATAACTCATAGTTTGCAACATAGAGGTAATTTTCGCACTGGAATAATTTAAAAAATGGTACAAAGGACTCCCTGAATGCAACCTCTCACTTCCCCTGTTTCTGTATTTCTTATATGCCTAACTAGCAATTTTTGTTACCTATGATGCAAGAATATACTAGCAAAATTTCAACAACTGGATTTCAAAAATATACATGTCACTCTTGGTTTAATCTTTATTATTAAACATTTTCTCTATCATTTTCTTAACTCTAGTCAGTTAAGAAATAAGGAATCAACCTCTGATTTGTAATATGATCTAATTTCCAAGGTAAAAATGCTAACATTGAAAATTTAGCAATCAATCAGCTCTCACAAGTCAATTTGAGTGGGCTCCCAGCCCTCCCCTTATGGAGAAAGCTATGATATAATGGGTAGAGAGCTGGCCTAGGAGACAAGAAATAAGTTCAAATCCTGCTTCTCTTGCATACTGGTTGTGTGGCCTGGATAAGACATTGGAATGGAGCTTCTTCATTAGAAGATGAGTTCTAGAGGATGAGAATTTTTTCCTTGTTATTTCTATGGCTTAGCATAGTGCCTAGAACATTATAAGCAGTTTATAAATTCTTGTTGCCTAATTAAATTCTCACACAGCTAGGAGGCACATTGGATGGAGTTCTGGGGCCTAGAGTCAGGAAGAAGCATCTTCCTGAGTTCATATCTGACCTCAGATACTTACTAGTTTTGTGACCCTGGACAAGTCACTTAACCCTGCTAGTCTCTGTTTCCTCATCTGTAAAACGAACTGGAGAAGGAAATAACAAGCTACTCTGGTATCTCTGCCATAGGTTTTATACACACATACACATACTCACCCACATACAAAACTTTGCCAAAAGCTTTCCCCTAACTCTTTACCCCTCTCCTTATAAGCTAGATCAAGATTTAAATAGTGAATATGGTGAACCCCACTTTCTGTTGTGTATCATGATCCAGATCTCTGTCCTGTCTTTCTTTGATTTGAGCTAAGAAAGTATTCATTCACTTTAGTCAATTTGTGATCAAGAATTTGAGTCTTTCATTTCATTTTAAGAGAAAATCTTTCATCAAAATACCAAGAAATTCTTGGCTTTAGCCTCTTCCAATTTTCTTCCTCCTCCCTCTAAGTTTATTTTGGTTTTGCATGCAAATGAGAGATGTGGTAATGAACAGAAGAGGCCTGTTCTTTTCATCATGAGGCATCAGTCTTCACCTCAATCCTTTGGGGCATACTTCTGCTTTTATTATGTACTGTATATGTGGCTTGCAAAAAGCTTCTAAGACTTTGAAACTCCCTATACTGAATGATGAAGTATTTTAGAGATAAAAAGGAGGAGAAATATAAGCCACCACATAGCCATTGATTATTTTTCCAATGATTATTAAATCAATGATTAATCTCTGCTGTTATCTCAGAAAATTCTTTGTTTTCATGTGGTTTGAGTTAATGATACAACCTCCCAGGTACCATCAGATCATAGTGTTATAAGGGACCTCATAAGTTATTTATTCCCTTTGTTTTATGAATGAGAAAATGGAACCTAAGAGACTAAACAACTTGGTGAAAGGGTTTATTGTGATTTGAATTAAGGTTTTCTGACTCCAAGCTCAGTATATCCACTATATTTTGCTAATATAATTTATATCCCTTCCACTGAGTTTTTTTATGTATTATATATATGTATACACACACACACACACATATATACACATACATACATATGCACACACATACACATATATTTGGCCCATATATATGGAACATATATGTTTTATACACATACATAAATATACATGTGTATATGAGTGTGTGTACATAATGAATTTACTTATTAAAAAGATAGCTGTCCTTTTCAGATTGGCAAATGTGACAGAAAAGGAAAATGACAAATGTTAGAAGAGACTTTGAAAATTTGGGACACTAATGCATTGTTGATTGAGCTGTGAATTGATCCAACTATTCTGGAGAACAATTTAAAACTATGCCCAAAGGGCTATAAAATTGTGCATACCCTTTTATCCAATGACATCAAGAATGCTTGAGAGTCCTCTATGTCACTGAATGACCATTTTTTCCCCTGCAGGATTATACTCAGTTTTGCTGGGTAGGTGATTCTTGGTTGAAGTCCTATTTCCTTTGCCCTCTCAAATATTGTGTTCCATGCCCTGTGGTCCCTTAATGTAGAAGCTGCTAAATCTTGTGTTATCCTGATTGTGTTTCCACAGAGCTTGAATTATTTCTTTCTGGCTGCTTGTAATATTTTTTCCTTGACCTGGGAATTCTGGAATTTGGCTACAATATTCCTAGGAGTTTTCCTTTGGGGATCTCTTTCAGGAGGAGATTGGTAGATTCTTTCCATTTCTATTTTGCCCTCTAGTTCTAAAATATCAGGGCAGTTTTCCTGGATAATTTCTTGAAAGATGATGTCTAGGTTCTTTTTTGATCATGGCTTTCAGATAGTCCAATAATTTTAAAATTCTCTCTCCTAGACCTATTTTCCAGGTCAGTTGTTTTTCCAATGAGATATTTCACATTGTTTTCTAATTTTTCATTCTTTTGGATTTGTTTTACAGTGTCTTGATTTCTCATAAAGTCACTAGCTTCCAATTGCTCTATTCTAATTTTTAAGGAAGTATTTTCTTCAGTAATCTTTTGGACTTCCTTTTCTATTTGGCCAATTTTGCTTTTTAGGGCATTCTTCACCTCATTGGCTTTTTGGACCTCTTTAGCCATTTGGGTTAGGCTATTTTTTAAGGTGTTATTTTCTTCAGTATTTTTTTTGTGTGTGTCTCCTTTAGCAAGCTGTTGACTTGCTTTTCATGATTTTCTTGCATCACTCTCAGTTTTTCCTCTTCCTCTCCTACTTGCTTCTCAAAATCCCTTTTGAGCTCTTCCAAGGCCTGGGACTGATTCATATTTTTCTTGGATACTTTGAATGTAGGAGCTTTGACTTTGTTGTCTTCTTCTGGTTGTATGTTTTGATCTTCTTTGTCACCAAAGTAAGATAATATAGTCTGACTCTTTTTCCGCTGCTTACTCATGATCCTGGCCAATTACTTGAGTTTTAAACTCTTTGTTAAGGTAAGAGTCTGTTTCCAATGTGGAGAATGTACTGTCCCAAGCTTCAGGGGTTTGTACAGCTGTTTTCAGAGGTACTTCTAGGGACCTGTAAATTTTCAGTTCTTCCAAGGTGGTATGATAAGGGACAGGGTGTTTCCTCTCCACCACCACAACAAGCTCCACCAGGCCAGTGCTCCTCCTCACCCTAGGACTGCCCCTTAGAACTGTGACCCAGATCCAAGCATGGGCACAGCAAGAGGTTCCTGCTTCAGCACTGGCAGAGAGATCCCTGCAATCTCCCTCTGATCAGCCACTAGATTCCCCCTCAGTTTGTGGCCTGGGAGCTCAGGGAGCAGCTGCTGCCCCAGGGGCCGCTCTTGGGACTTGCAGCTGAGACCTAGTTCCTTCTCTCACTGCAGTCACAGACTTTTCCCACTGACCTTCTAAGTTGTCTTCAGTGATCATGGGTTGAGAAGTCTGGAAACCACCACAGATGCCTGCGATTGAGTCCTCTGAGGCCTGCTCCAGGGTCGCTGTGGCCTGCGTGCCCATGCTAAACTGTGCTCCTCTCCCGGCCCAGCGTGATATACCTTTCTGATCAACCATCCAGGCTGTCTTCGGCTGGCAATTCATTTCACTCTGTCTTTTTGTGGGTTCTGCTGCTTTAGAATTTGTTTAGAACCATTTTTTGACAGGTATTTGGAGGGGTTTGGGGGAGTGCTCAAGCAAGTCACTGCTTTCACTCTGCCATCTTGGCTCTGCCTATGAACCAAAAACAAATTCTTAAAAAATACAATTGGCCAACTCAAAAAAAAAATACAGTGAAGAAAACAAGTCCCTAAAAAATTCAATGCGCCAGCTGGAAAAAAAAAAGTACACAGAAGAAAACAAATCCCTAAAAAATACAATTGGCCAATTGGTGAAGGAGGTACAAAATCTAATAGAAGAAAACAATTTGTTAAAAATTAGAATTGGGCAAATGGAAGGTAATGACTCTATGAGAGAGCAAGAATCAGTCAAACAGAAACAAAAAAATAAAAAAAATAGATAAAAACATGAAATACCTCATCGGTTAAAACAACTGACCTGGAGAATCAATCCAGGAGAGACAACTTAAAAATTATTGGTCTACCTGAAAATCACAATGGAAAAAAGAGCTTGGACAGTATCTTTCAGAAAATCATAAAGGAAAACTGCCCTGAAATCCTAGAACCAGAGGGTAAAATAGCCATAGAAAGAATCCATCCATCACCTCCTGAAAGAGATCCCAAATTGAAAACACCAAGGAATATAGTAGCCAAATTCCAAAATTACCAGGTCAAAGAAAAAAATACTGCAAGCAGCCAGAAAGAAACAATTTAAATATCATGGAACCACAGTCAGGATTGCACAGGACCTCGCTGCTTCTACATTAAAAGGATGTGGAATATAATATTCTGTAAGGCATAGGAGCTTGGATTACAACCGAGGATCAACTACCCAGTGAAAATGAGTATGATCTTTCAGGGGAGGAGATGGATATTCAATGAAATAGGGGACTTCCAAACCTTCCTGATAAAAAGACCAGAACTCAACAGAAAATTTGATCTTCAAATACAAAACCCAAGAGAGACATAAAAAGGTAAATGTGACAGAAGGAAACAACATGTTATTAATAAGGGCAAATTGTTTACATCCCTGCAAGGGAAGATGACACTTGTAACTCTTGAGAACTGTATTGTTATTATACCATTTTAAAGGGATAAAGATAGCCAGAGGGGGTGGGTATAAGTTGACTTTGATGGAATAATAAAATCTAATTAAGTAGGTTAAATGGATCTAAGTAAGTGGATTAATCAGATCTAATTAAGGTATTGTACTGGGAAAAAAGGAAACCAGGAGGCAGACAAGGGTAAATTGCTTTACAGGAAAAGTCACAAAAACCTATTACAGTAGAGGAAAAGAAGGGAGGGAGATGAGCATTGTTTGAACCTTACTCTCCTCAGATTTGACTGAAGGAGGGAAAAACATAATCAATTAGGTATAGAAATCTAACTTGCCCTATAGGCAGTAGGAGAAAAAGTGAGAAAGAAAAGGAAGGGGGGATAGAAGGAGAGATGAAGTAGTAAGGATAAAGGGGAAGAAAAGGAAGGGGGCTAATAGAAGGGAGGTGGGACTAAGGGAGGTGGTGGTCTAAAGCAAAAATGTGTTTAATAGGAATGTGTATATATAGCCTATATCAGATCCCGTGCTGTGTTGGGGAGGGAGGGAGAGAAAAACTTAAAACTCAAAAGCTTATGGAAGTTATTGTTGATAAATCAAAATAAATTAATTAAAAACAAAAGAAATAATGAGCTGGCAGATTTCAGAAAAACCTGGAAAGACATGTATGAACTCATGCAAAGTGAAATGATCATAACCAGGAAAATATTATAAACAGTATCAACAATGTATAATGATCAACTATGAATCACTTAGCTCTTCTCAGCAACACAATAATCCAAGACAAGCACAAAGTATCAAGTACAAAGACAAGTACAAAGGATGGAAAATGCCGTCTACATCCGGATAAAGTACTGATTGATGCTGAATGCAGATTGAAGCATACTTTTTTTCACTTACTTTATTCCTTTTGATCTATTTCCTCTTTTAAAACTGTGACTAATATGGAAATATATTTTACATAATTGCACATATATAACCTATATTAAATTGCCTACTATTTTAGGAAAAGGGGAGGGTGAGGGAGAGAGGGAGAAAAATCTGAAACTCAAAATCTTGTAAAAATGAATCTAAAAATTGTCTTGACGTACAATTGTGAAAAAATAAAACACTATTAAAAATAAAAATATAAAAAATAAAATAAAATATTGTTTGCCAATAGGATACTCTGAATTAATTTATCAGATTAGAGAGCTTTCACACTATATCATTAAAAGAATGCTAAGAAAATTAAAAAAAAATAAAAAGAGAAAAGGAGCAATTTGTAAAAAAAAAAAAACAACAAACTTATCCAGCTCTTTTTGTGGTGGAAAATAATTGGAAATTGAGGGGATGCCCATTAATTGGACAATGACTGATCAAATTGTGTTATATGATCATGGTGGATTGTTTTAGGAAAAACCTGGGAAGACTTTTATGAACTGATACAAAGTGAAGTGAACAGAATCAGGAAAACATTGTACACATTGACAGCAATATTTTATGATGCTCAATTGAGAATAACTTAGCTTCTGAGCAATACCACGATCCAAGACAATGCCAAAGGACTTAACGATGAAAAATACTATCTACTTCCAGAGAAATAACACAGAGTCTGCATGCAGATCAGAACATTAGGTTTCTTTTTTTGCTTTCTTTATTTTTCTTTTATTATTTTTACTCAGTCTACATTTTCCTTTGCAACATGACTAATATGGAATTAAGTTTTGCATGACTTCTCATGTATAATCTGCATTAAATGACTTGCCTTCTCAAGAAAGGGTTAGGGAAGGGTGGGAGAGAATTTGGAATTAAAAATTTTAAAAAATAGAATGTTAAAAATTTTATATATAATTGAGAAGAAATAAAATAAAATCCATCCTCAAAAACTTAACAAGTTTTGCTTGCTGGGCATGTCACTTAACATATATCTATCTCATTTTCATCAACTGTAAAATGGAGATAAGACTAGCATCTACCTGCCAGGAATGTTGTAAGTATAAAATAAGATAATATTTGTAAGATGCTTAGCAAACCTTAAAGAATCATATAAATGCTAGTTATTTTATCAAAATTGTTGTAATTATTTTCATTTTTATTTTTGGTGCTGCTGCTGCTGGTAGTGGTGGTAATGGTGGTAGTGATGCTGTTATTCTGCTGTCTCTTTCGCCTTACCTTTCTTCATTTCTTTTCTATCCTAGAATGTATGCTTCAATCATGGGATGTACCATTAATTGTTTCTCCTTTAGTATCTGTTTTTAAAATGCCAAGTTTGGACTCTCTATTAAGTTTCTATATTACTGCAATTTTATATTAATACTTCTGAATCACACTGAATCTCACTTTCCTCATTTGTAAAATTAAGATATCAAAAAATTACCTCACCAGGTTGTTGTATTAATATAAAAATATGTGGAGTGAAAAACATAGAATCCTCAATTTGATGTGTGTGTGTGTGTGTGGGGGGTTTCCTTTCATTTTCTTTGGCAAGGACCAGTTATTACTTTACATTTACACAGCAACTTCCCTCTAAGGAGATTGAGGTATGGTAGTTTAATTGTCCTAAATAAAGAGTGTCAGAGTAAAAGAAAGAAAGGAGAGAAATGTGTTTCCTGATTGGCTCAGGGAATTGGGATCTCCTTAACTGTAACACTGGCAGTGTGCCTAGACATTAAAACTATGTCTATACTGGCAAGGATGTGTCTATTATTTCCAAGTGTTCCGTAGTCATGTAATAAAACATGCAGTCCAATTTCAGGATATTCTTGATCAAAATTAGCATGTTGGCATTTTGGCATTGTGGCAGATATCCTTAATTTCCTTAGTTCAATCAAAGTGACACTTAATAGAAGAGGTGCCTAGAAAAAGAGGTGCATGAGAATAGCAGCTGCAGCAGAGTAAATGTCCACTTTCAAGGCTCCTTCTAACTCCATTCAAGGAAGTCAGTTTTGTTCTGGCTCATCCTCAAGGGGGAATGAACTGAAGAAAGATAAGATTTTTGTTTTCTGATGTAGCTCAAAATAATCTTAGTAAATCTTTCCTAATTCAGTTTAGTTTTTATCCTTCCCCACTCCTGCCCCAAGGATGCTGAGAGAATGATAGAGAAGTGATTAGAACCCAGATTTCCTGAGCTCAACTCATTATTTCCATGTGATCAACTTGTATTTACCAATCCAATGATGCTCCAAAGTTGGCACAATCTGCCATGGTTTGGATAGACCACAGATTCTTTAAAACTCCTTTTTTATTGCTGTATTTTTAGATCACTTTAATTTAATAATATTTGGCATTTGTATAATGCTTTACATATTTTATCTTACCTAATTCACACAACAAGCCTGTGCAGTAGATACTATTATCACCCCCATGTTACACATAATGGAAACAGAGGCTGAGAGAGATTAAATGACTTCTCTAAGGCCTACCAAGTAATAGTATGATGCTTAGGTAAGATTTGAACTCAGGTCTTCCTGCTTCCAATTCCAACATTCTCCCCATTGCATACCCTAGCTATCTAAAAAAGTAGCTATCATCTCTGTAGCAAATTAAGGTTTGCAAAACTTTATGTATTTCATCTCACTTAATTCATTTCTAAAAATTTTCCTCCTACCATCCTCACCAGTGAGCCAGAACTTGTAACAGTGTTTTGGTAAATGTTTAATAACTGACTCTCTAAAAAAATGTATGCCCGAAAAACTTTTAAGTTTAATCTACATTATTAATGTTTTCTCATTATATTTCTTAAATTTGTGTAATTTGTGAAACAATAAATCAAGCCCTGATTTGTAGCATGTGATTTCTGTGGGGCAAATGCTCACACTAGAAATATAACAATATCCTCAGGCAAGACAGTATGAACTGGCTTCATCATACCCCTCTTTATAACACACACACACACACACATACATACACACCCCATGCATATACACAAGCACATGCACACAGCATATTCACATACCTTCATACAAATATACACACATGGGGGAATCGGGTCAGCAAATCTAACATCACATCAATTAAGTCTAAAATTATATGCACAATTCCATACCCAGAGCTCCCAACTTCAGTGATGGAAAGAAGATATATTTTCTCATATCTTCTTTGGAAAGAAGCTTTAAATAATAAATGTATATTATAGCTCAGAAGGAACAGGAAGCATGTTGAAATGAGTTTGAGACTTGATTCCGACACTGGCTTTTCCTTTTTTCACTTTTTATTTATTTATTCATTCTTTTGGCAATTGGGGTTAAGTGACTTGCCCAGGGTCACACAGGTAGTAAGTGTCAAGTGTTTGGTTTGAGGCTGGATTTGAACTCAGGTCCTCCTGACTTCAGGGCCAGTGCTCTATCCATTGCACCACCTAGCTGTTCTTCCTTTGTCCTCTAAGAGAGGTACAAGGGCATTAGAGTTGGCTGCCTTTTAAGGAATATTTTTATGGTTCAGATCAGGGGGGTACTGTTACATCTCTATATCATTTTATATGTTAGGCTCCATCAATTGTAGGAGTAAAGTAGGAGTTCCTTACCCCCAGGGGACCATTATCCATTTTAGAGGGCTCACAAACTTGAATGCAAAAACAAAATACATCTTTATTCTCATTAGTCTCTAACTTAAATTTTATCATTTACTTCAATTATTTATAAAAAACATTCTGAGAATAGCTTCATAGGTTAAGACTCTCTGTTTTACAGAGAAGAAAGTATGTTGATAACTGTATCTTAGAATTCCAGAAGTTCTCACTGGACACAATCTTTGAAATTACCTATTTTGACCTGCCTGAGGTCAAGAGAAGTCACATATCTGAGGTCACATGACAGTGGAAGAGAACAACTCAAACCCAGGTTGCTGAACTCCTTTGTTAATCATCTTTCTCAAGTACTATATAACCAAACTGCATATCCATTAGCATCCAGTCTGAGAAAAGAAAAAGCAATCTCTTAGAAGTGATCTGTTTCTTCAATTTGCCTCTCCATTTCCAATGTGCCATGGTCAACAAAGGCCAAGTTAGTCTAATAAATGTAATATATCATGCATTTCCATAAGTACAGTGTTATTTTTCTGATTCAATGCTCTAAATTAACATGCCTAGGTAACCTTATGTATCACTTTATAACTTATGGGGATTTTAGAAGAGTTTTCTACAATTAACATTTTGACAATACAATTGACTTGCAATAGAAATGTCTCTAGTGACTTAATGATATCTGGCTGACTGCTTAAATTTCTGATTACCTATACTTTAGGGTATATAGGTAGATCAGTGTTTAAAATCTAATTTATTCACCTAATTATTTCTTTTTAAAAGGAATACCCTATTGGGCAGCTATGTAGCATATGCATTAGATCTCCATTTTGTTATCTACAGCATCCCTCACTAATGGTCATACTGAGCCTGAGAATTTTAACTCTAGCATTATATTGCCATATAATAAGCCCAATTGTCTTCCCTATAGTGTAGAAGTTGGGGGGGGCGGAGAGCTATTTTAAAATGTGGAGATGTTCTTGGCATCCCTTATAGACATGATAAAATGAATGAAAACCATTCATTAAGATCTTGCAATATGATTTCAAGCACTGTGATGAATGAATGTGAAGATTCACCTATCAAAGTACTTATATTATAGTAGAGAAAGACAGCATGTACAAGAGAATGGTAGTCATGGAACGTCATTTAGGTTTCAGAAGTCATGGAGATGGTAAGTAGAACTATAGAGGACTCCATTAACATGCCATTTTGAGAAGCAATATCATCATCATCATCATCATCATCATTAGTATTATTGTTATTATTTTAATTTATGGAATAAAACAAGCATTTCCATAATATAGCATAATAAAAATATGATTACATATGGAACTTCAAATCCATTATGTAGAAGTTGCTATTCCTTTTTACAGTAATATTATTTTAATGACTATTACCAAAGCAAAAGGTTCACATTTGAGAGAGGAAGAGGGAGAAGTAGATGCTTGGTGGCAGATTGGATGACCAGGAGATGGCCAATGTGGAAGGTCAGATCAGTCAGATGAGATTTTAAGTATGGTCTGGGCCTACCTAGGTAATGTGAGTTATGTGAGTTTGTGCTAGCTGACCACCAATCAATACATTGTTAGCAGCTCCTTAGGTAAGTGAATTAAAGCACTCAGGCCATGGTTTCAGACATACTGTTGGAGTATATAAGAGATGAAAATAATTAATGAGGACTAGGGGAAAAAGAAAACCAAAAAATAAACAAAGAAAAGGAAAAAAAAAACTCTCAATACAGACCAGTCCTTTGGCTTTATACTGGTTGTCAGAGATATTTATTTATAGCTTGTCAGAGAAGTGTGGTAGAGCTATATTGTATTGGGAGTGAATCAAAAGACAAAGTGGGCATACTTTACTGGTTGGCCATAGTTTTTTTTTTTTTTTTGTGACTTTCTTGAGATGGTATAACCAAGAATCTCAACCGTTGGTTATATGTGCTGCCCATTATTTGCTAAGGTGATGGTGGGATACAAAGGATGCATGGAATATAAGACCCTTGAGGCTATTTCTTGTTATTTTGTATACTAGAATCTAGCATAATGTGTTACATGGAGTAGGAACTTAATTAATGCCTGTTGAATTTAATTAAATTGAATTACTCATGTGGTAAGGGTTCCAAGAAAGATTTTATGTTGCCAAAATTTTCCTCACTCATAGTGCCAAAGTGAAAACTGTTAAAATACAAGTATTTCACTTATTAAAGATAGCATATTAAACCATCATCAGCCACTCATCACTTGAATTACTTTATCAGATTGGTTATCCTTTAACTAATGTAAAACAAAGAGCATTAGAACTGTGTTTGAGTCTTGATTCTTATTTATCTATGTTATCTTGGGCAAAAAAGTTTTCTCATAGCTTTACTTTTCAAGTTTGAAGAATGAGGGACAGTCTGTAAGTCTGATATGGGAAAGACTGGCCAATCTTGCTGGGATTTGGACAAGAATAAAACTTTTGACATCAGTATCCTAAGGTTTTTAGTGGTGTGTGATCTTAATTTGAGTCAATGTTGTGACTTAGCAACCAAAAAGAAGGTAATGTTAATTTACACTCAATTAAGAAAGCCCAGAGGAAAGGGGATCTCTCTCTATTTTGCCCTGCTTAGACACCTGTGGTCTATGTTGAAATAAATTTAATTCTGAACATAACATCTTAGGGAAGACTTAGATGAGCTATTTTATATACTGAATACTAAGTGATCGAGATGGTAAAAAGGAACTGAAGCAACATGGTGATTCATTGGAGTAAACTTGAGGGCAGGGCTTTAGCGTAGGGACCAGCAGTGTGTGATGGCTGTATTCAAGTATTTTAAGATGGGATACGGGATTATCCCTTTACTGCTTAGTCTCAGGGAAGAGCCAGGAGCAATAGGTAGAAGCTGTAGGGATATTGATCTAAAGGAAACCTTTCTAATAATTGGCATCACTTGTAGGTAGTAATGGTTTCCTTTGGAAATATTGGATTTCCCTTCTTGGAAGGTTTTCCAGTGAATACTAGATGACCTCTTGTTGGGTATAATGGAGATACAATTCTTTCCATGGATCCAACTATGATCTATATGGAGATATCTTCCCAGGCTACAAGACAGCTGTCATCTCTGCTGACCCCCACTTCTGCACCTCAAATTGTCTGTTTGATATATTCACCTGGGTATCTAATAGGCATCTCAGTATCAATATGCCCCAAATAGAATTCATCATATTTCCTCCTAAACCAGTCCCTCCTTCTAAATTCCCTATGTATTTTCTGGACACCACCATTTTTCCAATTAAGTAATCATCATTGACTTTTCACTCATCATTCCCCTCACATACAATCACTTGTTAAATCTTATGTATTCTGCCTCCTTAACATCTATCTTATCTTTTCTTTTCTATTTAATCTTATCACATGATGCCTACTTTAGCCTTCATATCCCATTGGCAGGACTGTTGAATTAACCTCAGAATTAATGCCTCTCCATGTAGCCTCTCCCCTCTTCAATTTATCCCCCACATAGCTCCCAAAGCGATATCCTAAAGGTCAGGACAGATTATGTCACTACTGTTCCCTAAGAAACTTCAGTGGTACCCAACTTGTCCTTAGGCTAAAATATAACTTTTCTTTCCAATATTTAAAATCTTTTAAAATTTGGCTTCAGCTTATCTTTCTAGGATGATTAAATATTACTCCTCATGACACATTCACCACTCTCGACAAACCAGTCTGTTTGCTAGTTCTTGTATGTGAAATTTCATTTCCCACTTATATGCTTTTGCATATGTTGTCATTCTTCTGCCTCTTGGAACCCTAGGTCCCTTTAGCTCCTTGTGCCACCATTTACAAGAAATCTTTACTAATCTGTTCATTTGATATTAAGTTGATATTGAGTTGAGTTGATTTGAGTTGATATTCTCTGCTCTCATCAGTGTGTTTTTTGTGTTTTTCCAGTATTTATTTGTATGTACATTTATGTGGATATATCCATATATGTGTGTATAAAGATTTTGTCTTCTCCTCGAGGGCAGGGCTCCTTTCATTATTGTCTTTGTATGCCCAGTGCCTAGAATTGTGTCATATAGATAATAGGTACTTCTTAAGGTCCAATTGACAGATTCCTGTTCAGATACACATTGGAAATAGATGACCTCTGTGATCCTTTGCAATTTTTAGGTTTGAGATTCTCTGATTCCATTATAGGTACACAGCCCTGGTGGGCCTCACAGTTGGATATCCTTGGCAGTGAGGAAAATAGACTGAGGACTTAAAAATGGTGGAAGTCTGAAAGGAAGAATGGAGAAAGAAAAAATAAGAAAAATGTCACCTATTGCAAAATATTGCCTTGGGTCAACCCTTGTGATGGCTCACCCTCTCCCTATCCTGACAAGCTCTGTGTAATTTGATGTTTTTGTTATCTTCTTTATTTCACTGTTAAATAGCAATTAGTGTTCTAGATCATTGCTGGATATGTTTGTAAAGCATGTTGAACATTTGAAAAAAAAACTATGTAAGTGATAAATAAGAAAAAAAATCCTCAATCCTTCCTTGTTTTATTCTACATTTGGATATTGATATCAGAACAATGTATTTTGGCAAAAACAGTTGAGCAGTGATAATTCAATACTGATTGGTTTGTATTAACTCACAGAAATTGCACTAAAATAGAGAAGGATGTAGACCTTCTATCTCTCAGACCAGATCGATTTCCTTTCTTCTCTACCAAATTGCCCCTGCTGGATAATTAAGAGCTGAAACACCCCCTTCCAAAAAAAATAAGATTTTTGAGCTGTAATCAGACTCCTCCCCAATGAAGATATGGAAAGTCAAAGAAACAACATTTTGTAAAATACTAGAAATGGAAGCTTTAGGTTTGAATCAAGTGCTTTCCCACCTACTAGTGCTATGACTGAAGGCAAATCCCTTGACCTATGAGAGCATCAGTTTCTTCTTCTGTAGAAAAAGGCACTGGGGTGCCTGGAGGATCTATTAAAAATCTGAGCTTCTTAATATATTCATCAAATATGGATCTGATTGCAGGTAACAAATCTTTAAATTTATTTCTTTATCTGGTGAAGGCAATGAGATATAGTGGAAAGAGTTCTTGCCTGGGAATCCAAAGAAAGGGCTTTAAATGCTGTTGCTAATACTTATAGGTCTCTTTCAGGTCTAATATGATTTGATGAAAGAATGGGCAGTAAATTTTATTTTACTTTGTTTTTTTCTGTGGTTTTCATAGCTTATGTAATCCACAGCCATTTTTGGGTCCGTGAATGTACCAGTCTCCCTTGGTATTTCTAGTTATTCCTGGTATTTTGGTTGTTGAATTGATCGAAATGTATTTGAAAGTGTTGACATCCCTGGTGCTATGATCTATAAGTTATCTGATATAGGTCACACCTGACTCTGCAAATCCTTGCTGTACTCTATACTCTTGAGGCACTTGAGAAAAACAACAACAACAACAACAACAATAAAACCTTGGAATCAGTTTTACGATAAATTCAAGGAGGAAAATATGAAGGTCTTGAGAAGACACCACTATTTCTAAGGGGAAAAAATATCATTAGGGTGCTACTCAGCATCTCAGTTTAATGAAAGAATCAGGATACTGGGAAGAAAGAGGTACTCCAACTATCGAGTGCCATTTACTGTCCTGTAATCGCCTTACTTGTCCATTATAGCTGCTAAACTATTACAGATTCTGCCAATTTGCTCATCACAAAGAAACCACAAATAAAGTCAGTCTTATTTTAACCCTTTTGGGAAGAAGTTAGAAACTATATTTGAGTTTCACAGTATATGATAAAAATAATCAATCAACAGTATGGGAGTCCCAGAAACTCCTCTGAAAAATATTTTGAGAAATGCATCTCAGGAATGTTGGGAGCCACTGATGGAGATGTCAAGCTACACTTGGGTCCACAAATTCTAAGTAAGGATGGGTTGTTGGGAGGGGTTTATTAAGATGATCCAAGAATAATAAATAGTGGGAGGTTAGTAGGTGAGTGAAATTATAATAAATATTGATAAATGGGCTATTCAAGTTTTCCCAACCTACTTACCCTTTGCTGCACAATGTCTCTTAATTTGTAGGCACCCCAATATTTGAATAACCTAATTTGTGCTTTGTATTGAATTGAAGCCTCACTTTTATGAAGACTCTATGGTCAATTTGTTTTACACTAATACATTGTTGGTGGAGTTGTGAAATGATCCAACTATTTTGGAGAGCAATTTGAGGCTATGTCCAAAGGATTATAAAATTGTTCATACTCTTTGACCCAGCAATAACATTTCTTGGTCTGTATCCCAAAGAGATCATAAAAATGGGGAAAAGACCCACATGTACAAAAATATTTATAACAGCTCTTTTTGTGGTGACAAAGAATTGGAAATTGAGGGAATGCCCATCAATTGGGGAATGACTGAACAAGTTGTGGTGTATGAATGTATTGGAATACTATTGTGCTATCAGAAATTATGAGCAGGCAGAATTAAAAAAAAAACTTGGAAAGACTTACATGAATTGATGCAGAGTGAAATGAGCAGAACCAGGAGAACATTGTACATAGTAACAGCCACAT
Organism: Vombatus ursinus; assembly: GCF_900497805.2. Taxonomy (NCBI): domain Eukaryota; kingdom Metazoa; phylum Chordata; class Mammalia; order Diprotodontia; family Vombatidae; genus Vombatus; species Vombatus ursinus. The sequence continues at coordinate 6,980,535 of NW_020954652.1, forward strand.
TATGGGATGACTGACTTTGATAGACTTGGCTCTTCAGAGTAAAGCAAGAATCTAAGACAACTTCAAAAGATTCATGATGAAAATTGCTACCCACACCCAGAGAAAGAAATATGGAGTCTGAATGCAGATGGAAGAATACTATTTGCTCTTCTTTTCCTTTGTTATTTTGTTTTATTGCCTCATTCTCGTGGTTCCTCCCATTAGTTCTAATTGTTCTTTACATCATGACTAACGGGAAAATATGCTTAACATGAATGTATATGTAAAGCCTATATCAAATTGTATGCTGTCTCGGGGTGGGGTGGGGGAGAAAGGAAAGGTGGAGAAAATTTAAAACTCAAAATCTTATGGAAGTGAATGTTGAAAACTAAAAATTAATAAATTTAAGTTAAAAAAAGAAGATTAGCATTTAATGTCAGAAATGTGTAAATTGGGAGATTATCAGCCTTGCACAAAAGCAAAAGAGATGAGGCAAGCCAATGATCAATCAATGAATTAGTTGATTAGTCAATGAGCCTGTTCTGTGCCAGGCATTTTACTAGGTTCTGGGGATATGGAAGTAAATTCAGAAACAATCGCTACCTTTAAGATGTTTGTAATCTGTCTGGGAGGGTAATATGTACATATTATGTGACTATAGCCTAAAGTGGTTGGAACCAAACTGGATGAGAATACATGTGTAAAACAAAATCTAAGTGACACATAAAATCTCTCTCTCTCTTTACCCTTTCCATACATACATACATACACATATACACACATATACAAGTATATATGTATGTATATGTATGTATGTGCATCTATCTACATATATATATATACATCTTTAGTTTTATGGTGAGAGAGGACTGATCTACATATCAGTGAACAGAATCTTACCCTTGAAGTTTCTGACATAAATGAAATCAGAAGCTCAGACAAAATAAATAATATTCATATCTATCTATATACATGCATGGATATATGGAAATATATATTAGATGCATGTGTATATGCACATATGTATTAACAACAAAGATGAACTTGTTATTTACAAGCTGCTTTATAGGAGGGAGTAAGAACGAGAGTTAAGCAATCCATAATGAATTCACTATCTTTCTGTAACAGTGATAGTAGCTGAAATTTCATGTATAGGAATTACACCATAACTGGCAATAACAAATAACTTTTAGTAGCTACTGTGATACCATTTAGATCCTTAAATTACAAAGTAGCAATATATGAACTATCTGCATATGTTTATCTATGACGGATCAAGACTCATATATGTAGCATTTCTTGAATTCCTTTGGAACAGTAGAACAGAAATTTTAGAAATTAACTAGAATAGTATACATATGTTTGTACGTGTGATTGTATTAGATGGCTTAGGTAAAATATAATATAAGTGGAACTTAACATGAACAATTAGATTGACCCATTCAATACTAGATGGAACTAGTAAATAAAATATAACACAATATTTTATAACACAGTATGATATAAAATGATATATGTGATACAATATGATAGCACAAAAACACATATATGTTTGTTTGCGTATACCTATGCATGTCTACTCAAACCCCCAAAGGGATATGTGATCAAATCAATTTCAGAGCTCCTTTCAGTGATGCAGATTGTAATACATTCATGACTCCAAATCCCATGTGACTTATGTCTGTGTTCTACAAATTTTTCATATGAGACTTACCTAATTTGCTAAAGGACTTCCTTGTTTTTTTTTCTGACTCATGAGGAGTGCTCTACTTATCTCCTTATTATTCCTTACTCTTAACTCTGACCACTTCATCTACTTTTCCTGTGATAATCATCTTTAGCTCTTTGAAGGCACTGATTTTCTTATTTCCCTGAAATGTTAGTGCTGATAAGATGGGGCTATGTTTTCATGGGAAGCTTAGGATAAGGGCAGCTAGCTTGCACGGTGGATAGAGTGCTGGGGCTGGAGTCAGGAAGACTCACCTTCCTGAGTTCAAATTTGTCTTCAGTCACTTACTAGCTGGGTGACCCTGAGCAATTCACTTAACCCTATTTGACTCAGTTTCCTCATCTATAAAAATGAGTTGGAGACAGAAATGCAAACTACTTCAGTATCTTTGCCAAGAAATTGGGGTTATGAGTACTCAGACATAACTAAGAAATGACTCAATAACAACAACATCAATAACAGCAATGCTACTTTCTACATCAAAGTGCACTTTGAAATTTAGACAATAGTCTTCATCCACTTCGTCTTTCTTGTGTGGAGGCACAGGCTAAACTACTTTGAGCAATTACAAGTTTCTTCTAGAAGTTTTTTCAATGTCCTTGGGCATGGCTAAATTGGCACAATGTCAATCAGGATCATTAAACAAGGTTATATCTGCTGTTAGATCATCTAACACATACTCATCAATGCAGTAACAATAGCCTTCTGGCTGTTCCTCAAACATAATACTCCACCTCTAAACTTTGGACATTTTCTCTGGCTATTCCTGGAATGCTTTCCCTTTTCATTTCTGCCTTTTGCCTTCCCTATTTTTCTTTAAATCCCCACTAAATTCCCATTTTTACAGGAAGCCTTTTTTCTAATCACTCAACTCTTCTGTCTTCTCTTTCTTAATTCTTTCCTATATATCTTGCATGTAGTTTGCTTTAATATATTTGTTTGTTATTTCCTCAATTAGATAGTAAGCTCCTTGAGGGCAAGGTCTGTCTTTTGCCTCTTTTTGTAGCCCTACCACTTAGAAGAGTGCAATCTTTAGTTGTTTAATAAATTGTTTGTTGATTGATTGAATCATGTTTTTCTTTAAATTTCTCCCCATCCATGACCTTTTTTCTTCATTTTATTTTTGTCACCAAATATCAGTGTATACAGTGAGTTGACTGGGAGAGCCTTATGGAGCTCTTTGAAGAAGTTCTTAATCCCTTCCTCTTCAATAACCTATGGTGATGCAGAATTTGCAGTTATGTGGTGTGCAAATGCTTATCATTAGCACTATAATACCTGATGACCAAATATCCCCTTTAATTTAGTTTCGTTTGTGTATATATACACGATCATATCATATTACATTAAATTGTACTCTATTGCATCATATCACAATATTATGTCATACCACCTTACAGGGTACTGTTTCATATCATGTCACATATAGTGTGTGTATTTGTATGAATATAATATGATGCAATAAAATACACTTTCTCTTTTGGTTGGGATTTGTAATGTCATCAATTTAGGCAGAGAGAAAAGTGCTTATACGAAGTCAAATCAAGATCTACTTTGCACTTAAATGTTGAGAGAGTTAAAATGGGCCACTGATAGGGTAAAGGGCTTTCCCAGGATCACACAGCTAGCACATCTCAGACTCATGTCTTGAACCCAGGTGGTCCTCACTTCATTGTCAGTCTTCTCTCTGTAATGTCATGCAGCTGCATAGTATGACCTACTATGATATGATATATATTCTGACATGACAAAAATACAGTCTATACACATATGTATATATTAAGGTATATTTATAATATACAGTGTGCACATATGCGTATATAATGTATAGTATATATAATACAATGTATGGCATAAGATACAATAAAACAGTACAATACAAAATAATATAAGGTAGTTAGCTGGTAGAGTGGGTAGAGTGCTGCTCTTGAAATTCAGAATACCTGAGTTCAAATCTTGCCTCCAATATATATTAGTTGTGTGACCTTGGAAAGTTGAAGAAATTCTCTTGGATACAGTGTCCCCATCTGTAAAATTGGGCATGACAATGATGGTTCCTATTTCATAGGGGTGTTAAATAGTTCAAATGAGAGAATATAAATTAAGTATTTTGTCAAGATTAAGGTGGTATATAAATGTTAGTTGTTATTAATATAATAGAAAACAGAAGCATAGACTTTGGCCAAAATACTGCACAAGGATATAGGCTCCCAATTGGAGAGGAGACCCTTATCAACTTTCTTGTAAATTAGGATGATGTCAATAGAGTGTTAGACCTTCAGGGCATATTCATATAATTGTAAAATATTTATATTATTATAAACTATGTTCTCTTGTATCAGTCTTTTCCCATATCTAATACCTAATGTATTCTGATTAAGGATCTGTGTTTTTATAGTACCCAAGGCAAGTGCAGGCCTCAGTTTGAGTAAAGGGGACCAAAAATAAAGTCTATATATCAGTAATGTAACATAATAAAAATTATAACTAATATATATATATATATATGACGATGAAAAACAACATAATACCACACATGATATGACATGATACTAATATAATATAATACAATATAATAATTCACACAAATTTTCTTTTCCCACTAATCACCCAATGTGATAGGAGATTAGGCATTAGTCTAATTCCTCCTGTTAAAATATATTGCTGTTCTGTCTCTCAGCAACTGGCTAATTCAATCAGAACACATAGATTTTTCACCAGCTTTTAATTTGCTTAATTTTTGTGAGCTGATGACTTAGAAAATTCTCCATCTTTCAACCCAGAGTCGATCAGGATAGTTGCCATGTGCTTTTCTTCCTCAGTGTCATTTCCCTCTCAATATAGATTTTATAGCTCATTACCTGTCAATCAGGTTTAAATGGTGCAGTATTCATTTTATCATGTTCTGTAAAACATGTTTATGCTTCCTTCGATGTCTTACATTTATTTTAGTCTGAGTCCTATTTATTTCACCAAGCACTGTAGCCCTCTGTAGCTACACATATTTTTAACATGTATTTATTTTAGCAAATGCAGTATTTTGTTTTATATGACATATTCATTTGGGGTGTTTAGCCAAGCAAATGAATGCTGAGGAAAAAGCACTCTGGAGATTCCTTATTTGTTGTGACAAACCATTTTATAGGCCCTTTTTGATTTATCTTAACCTTTGAGAGAGACATTTTTAAGCAATACATTTTTATGATCCAGTCAAGGTAGCATCAGGTCCACAGTTTCTCTGATCTTTGAAATGGAATGATGAGATTGGAAAGCCAACCACTGTCATTTCCTAGTAGTATGGTTCTGGGTAAATCATAGAATTTCCATGAGCTTCTGTTATCTCATCTATACCAGGATATTCGAAATAAATACTTCACAGAGTTACTATGAATATAAGTAATGTGAGAAAAACTTTCTATATATAAAGTAATGTGAGAAAAACTTTCTATATATAAAGAGAGACTTCTAGGAGCCATGTTAACAGAGTAAACAGTGGGTCACTGTTACCCTCCCATGTTGACCTTGAAGGACCCAGAAAATATCACCCCAGGAGGAATCCTGAAACAGTGGAGCCAGCAGAGAGTTGGGGTACAGTAGTCTTTTGGCTCCTGAGGCTGGGAGGATTGACACAAGGGGTCCCTCTTGCTGTGGCTGAAGAGGACCAGTACAAGACAGGAGGCATCCCAGCAAGCCAGTAACAAGCCACACCTCAGCAGACCAGTGGAAGATTCTGAGTCCCACAGTGGTGGTGGAGCAGGCAAGTGCCAACACAAGGATCCCCTTTGGCATAGCCAGGGGAACTGGCAGGTGCCAGTACAGAGAACCACCACTTTTGCTGATGGACAGGTGTCCACCAGTGGCTGAGCCTACCTATGCTCTACTGATTAGGAGGTGACCTCCAGAGGCCAGACCACCCCCACACCCACCTCCCACCCCACTAGCTTCACTGAAACCCCAGGGAAGTGCAAAAGGACTCCACTTGGCCTTGGCACACACCAGCCAACACTACCAGCTCCAGCTTAGCACCAGGTAAGCTATGAGGCCCCCTACAGCCTCCAGCTGCAAGCACCTGAGGCCCCAGCACACAAAGTCAGTAGTCAGACCCCTAGCCCCCACCACAAGAAGCAAAGGACAGTGCCCCCCTGTGCTCCAGAAGAAGAGATCAACTTTAAAAGTCAGGAAAAAGGCAAACAGCACGAGCAAAAATACAAAAAAGAAATAAGAAAAACAAAGAACATAGATTCTTAATATGGGGACGGGGAAGACCAAAACACAATTTCAGAAGAGGACAACATTGTCAATGTACCCACATCTGAAAGCTCAGAGGGGACTATGAACTGGCCTCAAGTCCAAAAGCCTAATTGGAAGAGTTCTAGAAGAATTTTAAAAGTCAAATTTAAAACAAAAGTCAAATTTTAAAAGTCAAAGAAACACAGAAGAAAAATTGAACAATTCCTTTACAAATATAATTGACAGAATGGAAGAAAAAGTATGCTGAAGAAAGCAACTCCTTAAAAAGTAGAATTGGCAAAATTGTAAAGGAGGTACAAAAGCTAACTGAAGAAAACAATTCATTAAAATTAGAATCGGGCAAGTGGAAGCTCATGACTCTATGAGACATCAAGAATCAGTCAAACAAAATCAAAAGAATGAAAAAAAAATAGAAGAAAATGTAAAATACCTCACTGGAAAAACAACTGACCTGGAAAATAGATTCAGGAGAAATAACTTAAGAATTATTGACCTACCTGAAAGCCATGATAAAAAAGAGCCTGGACATCATCTTTCAAGAAATCATCAAGGAAAATTGCCCTGAGGTCCTAGAACCAGAGGGTAAAATAGTCATTGAAAGAATCCACTTACCACCTCCTGAAAGAGAGTCCAAATTGAAAATGCCAAGGAATATTGTAGCCAAACTCCAGAATTATCAGGTCAAGGAGAAAATACTGCAAGCAGCCAGAAAGAAGTAAATCATATATCTTGGAACCACAGTCAAGATTACACAGGACCTTGCAGCTTCTACATTACAAGATCAGAGGACTTGGAATATAATATTCTGTAAGGCAAAGGAGCTTGGATTACAACCAAGGATCAATTACCCAGCAAAACTGAACATAATATTTCAGGTGAGCAGATGGACATTTGATGAATGGGAGACTTCTAGACCTTCCTGATGAGAAGACCAGAGCTCAACAGAAAATCTGATCTTTAAATACAAGACTCAAGAGAGGCATGAAAAATTAAACAGGAAAGGAAAAAAAAATGTTATTCAATAAGGGAAAACTGTTAACACCCCTACATGAGAAGATGATACTTGTAACTCTTGAGAACTATCTTTATTATGATATTTAGAAGGGATATACATAGATAGAGGGTGTGGGTATAAATTGACTTTGATGTGATGATAAAAAAAACTAATTAAGTGGTGAATAAAAAAAGATTGTAATGGGAGAAGAGGAAATGAGGAGGCCAAAAAGGGTATAAATTACATCACATAAAGAGGCACAAAGACATAGTGCAGTAAAGGGAAAGAGGGGAGGGAGATAAACATTGTTTGAATGTTACTCTCATTGGATTTGGTTCAATGAGGGAATCACATTGTTATTAGGTATAGAAATCTAACTTGCCATATAGGCAGTAGGAGAGGAAAGGGGAAAGAAAAAGGAGGTGGTGGTTAGAAGGCATGGAAGAAGTAGTAAGGGAAAAGGGAAAGAAAAGTGAGGGGGCTGATAGAAGAGAGGGAAGACTGAGGGAGGTGGTGGTCAAAAAGCAAAACTCTAGTGAGGAGGGAAAGGGAGAAAGGAGAATGAAAATCATAAATAGATAGAGAGAAAGACACAGATAGTAATCATAACTGTGAATGTGAATGGATGGACTCTCCCATAAAACAGAAGTGGATAGCAGGATGGATTAAATACAATAATTCTTCAATATGTTGTTTATATAAAGTACTAGAAATGCATTCTTAGTGAAAACTAATCAACTGTATTTACAGTGGAAAGAGTGATGAGTTTGGGGGCAGAAGTTTGAGACCAAAACCTAGCAGCCACTGGCTACCTGTGTGACTTTGGAAAGTTACTTAAACATTCTTGGCTTCAGTTTCCATTTCTGTAAAATGAAGGGATTTGAATATCCAGCCTTTAAAACTCCTTTCAGGTCTTAGCCTATGATTCCATAATCCTACATATGAGTCTACTCTTAACATTAGGACAAAAAATGAATTTTAAGAAGTCATATTTCCCCTCGTCTAAAAATATAAATTTAAATTTATGTTATTATTTAATTTAATTTAATTTTTGTTACATTAAACCTAAATGCATATGAATAGTGTGATATGTAAAGAAGAAAAGGAAAAGTTATGTATGAAACTGAATATTTTATATAGCTTGTTTTTAAAAGTATATATTAAATGCAATAAAATTAACAATGATAATAATAATAACTAGCATTTTATAGAGCTTCAAGAGATGCAAAGTGCTTTACATATATAACTCATTTGAAACTTAAGACAACATTGGAGTAGGTGTTATCATTATCCCCATTTTTATAGATGAGGAAACTGAGGTATAGGAAAAGTAAGTGACTTGCGCAGAGTCATACGGCAAGAAAATGTCTAAGGCAGGAGTCTAACTCATATTTTCCTTACTCCAGTCCTGGGCTCCATCCATTGCACCACCTGGCTGTCCCAACACTGCCTTGCTGTCTCTATCCCCTTTCTGAAGTTCTTCCTGGTCTTTTCCACATTTTTTAAATATTTCACTAATATTTTCTTATTACCATCCATGTACTCTAAGTGTATAACTCTTCCTTAAGCAAAAAATTAACCTCATTTAAATAAGCATAACCAAGCAAACAAAACAAATTCATACATTAATGATATCTGAAAATGCATATTTCAACCATCATCAGGATATGAATAACATGTTTTACCATCAATTTACCATTAAGCTCTGCTTGTTCATTAGTCGGTCAGAATTCTTAAGTCATTAAAATCTGTTTTTCAGGGCAGCAAGGTGGTACAGTAGAGAACGCAATGGCCACGGAGTCAGGATGACTGAAGTTCAAATCTGGCCTCAGAAACTTGCTGGCTGTGTGACTTGGGGCAAGTCACTTAACCTAAATTTATATATATACATATATTTATATATATATACACACATACATGCACACCCACTCACCCACCCACACACACCCACACACACATATATACATACATATATATACACACACATATAATATACACATACATATATTTGTATGTGTGTGTATATATATATATATGTTTTTCTTCACATTATTGTATAAAATGTTCTCCAGGTTATACTCACTTCACTCTATATCACTTCATAAAAGTCTTCCTTGATTTCTCTCAATCCATCCTTTTCATCTCTTCTTAAGGCACAATTATGTTATATTCATATGCCATAATTTATTCAGCCTTCCCCCAATTGAAGGTCACACATTTTGTTTTCTGTTCTTTTGTATAACAGAAAGTGCTGCTGTATTTTTTGTACACATGGGTCTTTTTCCTTTTTTTTTTAAACCTCTTTCATGGGAGGCAACAATGGCGTCTCTTGGTCAAAGGAAAGGCATGGTTAATGTGTTTGGGAACATCAGTAATTATTTTTGAGAATGGTAGAACCACTTAACTCCATCAAAGGTGTATTAGAGGGCCAGTTGTCTCACTACCCCTCCAACAATTGTCATTTTCCTTTTCTTTTTAATGTCTTCGTCAATCTAAGAGTTTTGAGGTAAACCTCAGAGTTGTTTTAATTATCATTTCTCTTATTAAAAAAGGTTTAGAAGATTTTATATGGTTTACATTTCATTTTTAATATTGCATGATCTTGTCATTAGATCTTGTTGAACAGCAACATATAATTTTAAAAAAGGAAACATTTTGCATTTTTTAAGAATTCAGGAAATGTCTTTGTTACTTATAAATAAAAACATATAATTTCCTTTCTGAATTAACATATTCCATAATTTTTTTCTGATTTTCCATTTGATAAGAAAAAGTATTTTCTTTCACTTTCCCAAATAAGTAAGTAGTGCCCTTGTTTTTGCCATAGGAGGATAGGGACTGGTGAATATTACAATGCAAAATTACATTAAAGGAAAGTCAAAGGAATTTCTCTCAGGCATTAATTAACAAAAGTCAAAGCATTTCAGAGGTAACCATAAACTCCTTGGTTGTGTGACCTATTTAAATATTGCATAAGGAATCATTTAACCAGAAGAAATTAATTCATTTCACTCCCTCTGTTGAGAGGAGACATCTAAAATATTCCAAGCAGATAACTTTAGGCATTTCTGTTTCAAATATCTAGGAAGGTGCTTATATAGACCATAGGTTCAGAGCTCTGAGGGATGTTAGAGGCCATTTAATCTAAACTCTTCATTTTACAGATAAGGAAACTGAGAGCCAAAAAGACTAAATGACATCCCTATGGTATCTCTAGTAAAATATAACCTTCTTGAGGGCAGGGATTTTTTTGTTGTTATTGTTGTGTATTTTCTAATTTGTGAGAAAATCTCCCCAGAAAACCTACTCCACCTTCCTCTAAGCCTACAAAACATAACATTTACCTCTGAGATTTGTTGAGGGGATAAAATGAAATCATTTATAAACTGCTAAGCACAGTGCCTGGTGCATAGAAAGCACCTAATAAATTATCATTTCTTCCTCCGTCCCTTCCTTATTTCCTTCCTTCCTCCCTCCTTCCCTTTCTTCCCCTATCCTTCCTTCCCTGCCTGCCTGCCTCAGACACTTACTTGCTATATGACCCTGTGTCAGTCACTTAACTTTTCTGTACCATAGCTGGAAGAAGGGGAGGGCAGGACCTTTTTCTGCATGAGGAGGTCCCTAGGTTAGAGAACCTTGATTTGTCAGAAATTCACCTCATAAACCCACTCCACCTTCCCCCAAGCGTGCAAAAAGCAGCAGAAACTGACTCATAAGCCAGAGAATTAATGAACAGAAAGGACTGGGTGATGGCTGGTAGGTGGGGCTGCAGCAGAGACTTGAAAAAAAAGGACATGGTATTCAGCTAGGACCCATCTTGTCAGACCAGAAGTTGTTCGGGGCAGAGATGGAGGCAGATGAAAAGTGAATTGCCCAACATGGAAAGCTGCTGAAGCAGGTTTGGGGTTCTTCCTAACGGGCAAACACATTATAATGATAACTGAACTTTATAATGCCCTTTAAGGTTTCCAAAATGCTATCTATAAATTACCTCACGTATTCTATTGCGCACATACTGTGTTTTCCATCACTTCAGAAGTAGTCTCCTCCTGTCTGAAATGTCCTTTCTGTACTGACTTGTAAAAAGAAAACAGCTTGGTTCAAATCTATATTCAAGACTGGACACTTTGAGCGAACCTTGTCTCTGCTGGACTCCATCACTTCAGTAAGTACTCAGATTCTCCATTCTTCTACCTGTACAGTTCTATAGCTCCATAAAGTTGTACTTTGACTTTCAATTCATGTTTCTATCTATCTATGACTGTGGGTATATTTATACCTTTCTATGTTTTAGTCATGTGTTTAATAGTCATATCTTGATGTCTGACCATTTTATCTCATGAAGCGCATATTCTTTGGTTACATAGACCTTATCTGTTCTTGTGGGCAGAGATGTTTTATCTTTGTACTTTGAACAAATGTCTGGTACACACTAGGCAATTAATAAATGCCTTCTGAAACAAAGAAAATCAGTCTTCTACTTATCTTCACTTGGAATGTAGCCAAAACACAGTTTTCCCCCTTCATTTGAATACTCCATTTCATCAACAATATTAGTAATCCTGTCCTCCAAAAAATCAAATTATTTAACAATGTTACATATTTAGTATTTCCCCATTAAAGTTCAAATCCAATGCTTCATCAAAGTGTGGAAGAAAACCTGGAACCTCAAAGGATGCAGGGCTCACTGCAGAATTGCCATGTTTGGGGATTCTTTTTTCTCTTGAGTTCAGAGGAATCACACAGAGAGGCAGAAGCAGGAGCTGTCTGTTTGTACCCAGCAGAAAGCTGCTGGGAGGAAACAGCTAGAGATTTAGGAAAGGCAAAAACAGTATTTTGATGCCTTTCTCTCTCTGATAAGGTAGACGAGGTAATTAAAGGCAATTAACCTAGCATCAGATACATGTCTACTTAGACTCTTTTAAATGTAGGCTCTCAATTCCCAGTGGGCCCAACTTCAGATCTTTGGGACAGACTGAGGGAGAGACGACATTAAGGAACCAGGTTATTAAAGACACTAGGGACAGACAAAGTGCCAAAGGGTTGTTTTCCTCCAGGGGTTTTTTTCATTTTCATTTGGAATACTAAAGCTAATGTTTTCACCCTTCTGGTTTGCATTTATCTTGTTTTAGAGAAATTATAAAATTATAGTATATCTGAATAGCCTATTTCAGTGCTGTTCTTAATTTCTTACCACATGTACAGGTGCACTAGGAGGTTCAGTTCTTGGAGCAAGGTTACTTACCTACCCTCTGACTCCCCAGTGATTGCCAGGGTAGTGTTAAGTGACAGTTTCTTTTGATATAATTGGCTCAAGCCTCTATTTAAGTGTGTTCTCTCTAATATTAATCACCACTTATAATTAGTACCTCCCCTATGCTATTGATTGACACAATGATTGGTGCCTCATTCTCAAATTAATTAGCTAACATCAGTTATCTTTTATAATGGAATATTTACTATAATGAGGACAGATTACAACATTTTCCCCAACTATAGAGGCACATTCCCCATTTTACTATGTAAGTCCCTACATATAATGGGCTTAAAGTGGTTGCTACAAATAATTTGCCCCACCAAATTAATTTCTAAATTTGGTATAGCCACTGGATGAATTACTCCCTTACCACAGAACATGGATTCTTAGCTATCAAATCAAACAGGTCTCTCCCCAGCTTCATGAAGTCAAACTATGCAGAACTGCCTGAAAAGTCTGGTATGAAGGCAGTTAGGTGGTGCAGTGGATAGAACACCTGAAGTCAGGAGGACCTCGTGACCAAACACTTGACACTTACTAGCTGTGTGACCCTGGGCAAGTCACTTAATCCCAATTGCCTAAAAAAAAAGTCTGGTATGAATTCCAATTCTTGGACCTCTGATGGCTCACTCTTCTGAAGTTTTTGAAGCTCAAAAGTTCATGGTCATCTCTAATACTCCCTCACCTAAGACTAGGAAAGAATAGACAGAACAGAGATAAAGGAATAGCAAACAACAAAAACAATTATGGCCATATGTCTGCCTGGTTGGGGCAAGTAAACAACTGGCTCCATCATCATCATCATCATCATCATCATCATCACCATCATCATCATCATCATCATCACCATCATCATCATCATCTTCTTCTTCTTCATCATCTCTCTTTCTCTCTTTCTTTTTCTCTGCCTCCCTCCCTCCTTTCTTCTCTTCCTCTCTTCCCTCCCCACCCCTGTCCCATTCCCATCCACACCACCACCAGATGCTTATTAAATCCTTATCTCACCAGAAAAGATGTATGTACACTCCTTTCCGATACAGCAGTCAATCAGAGACTCTTTATCACTCAGTAAGGTATAAGAACTAGGTAAATAATACTTGCCCATGCTCTGAAGTAGAGAGATATAGCCTCCCACTTTACATCATCACAAAATTGCAGAAGCAGAGTCATCAAATACTCAGGTGAGTGAATGCATCAGGCATACCTGCTCCTGAGAATTGGGCCTGAATTGGCCAGCACCCTACCTATATCCCCTTTACAATTGCTTTAATAAATCAAAAGACAATCGTTGGATAAGTAAGAACACTCCCTCTATTGATGGAAGGGGACTCCTTAAGAAAAGAGCCTCTATGCTTTGCTATGAGGCTGAAAAGCATCATCACCAGAGAGATCACCTACTAGTGAATGACATTTCCATACTTAATTAGATTGGCAATCTAATGGCAGGTTGTGGTTGGGCTGTTCTCGAAGGCTTTCCAGTTGTGCAGGACATGATCAGATATGATGGTTTTCAGTCTTTAGAATGTAAGCTTTTGAAGGCTAGTGGCTGTTTCATTTTTTTATTCCTTTGCATCCTCAGTGCACAATGTAGTACATGGCATATAGTAGGTACTCAATAACAACATAATGATTGATTAGAGTTTGAATTTCACTGGTGTAATCCTTGATTATACAATTATTGATTTAAAGCTGTAAAGGATCAAAAAGATCATGGAGTCCAACCCTCTCTCATTCTGAGGCTAGGAAAGGTGAGGTCCAAGTTATGTAATATTTTAGTGTCACACATTTAGTAAGAATTTGCACTGAGATTCAAGCCCAAGTTTCCCTGACTCGAAGTCCAGCACTCTATATGCTATACCATACTGATGGCAAGATCCCTTCTACACCCACAATGAAGCACTAGGACTGAACTTTAATGGGGAGGGAGGATATTAAATATGTGGCATCATAGACTCATAGATTTAGAGCTGGAAGTCACCTTAGAAGACATCAAGCCCAACCTGATAATTTATAGAGGACAAAGCAGTAAAGAGAAGTAACTTCTCCAGGATCACACAGCTAGTAAGTGAGTGTTGACAGGATTTGAACCCAGATTTTCCTGACTCCAAGATTCTCCCTCTCCAGCAAGCCATGCTGCCAATTATAATTTCAAATAATTATTTTGGTTTCTCAAAATCTGCTCATCAAAAGAATTATGCTTCTGAAAATAATAAAAATATCAATAATACTAGAGACAATAATGTTTCTCATTAATGTTGCCTAAGGAACATTTGAAATATAGCTCTGAAGTCACTAACTTAAGGCTTTATTCAGTCATTTCAATCTTGTTTGACTCTCCATGAACCCATTTGGGGTTTTCTTGGCAAAGACACTAGAGTGGTTTGCCATTTTCTTCTCCAGTGCATTTTATAAATGAGGAAATGGAGGTGAAAAGGATTAAAGTGACTTGTCCAGGGTTAAACAGCTCCTAGGTGTCTGAGGCCAGATTTTACCTCAGGTCTTCTTGACTCCAGGCCCAAAACTCCAACCAGTATATCTGACTTAAGAGTAGGAGGATAGATCATATAATCAAACTTCTTAGGAGTTGTCGAAATCAGGGCCCAGAAATGTGAAGGAATTTGGCTAAGACTTTAGAGCTAATTAGTGACTGACCACACTGGAGCCCAGTAATCCTAACCCCCTAGTCAACTATTCTTTCCATTATCATGGCCTAATTTATCTCGAGTTTCAGTTTTCTTTTAATCTTTTTCATTCTGAAATCAGGAGAAACCAGCAAGTTACAAACTTCACTCATCCGCTTTCTCTTTTTCTTTCCCTTTCCCTTTTTTGCAAAGAAAGATCTCTAGGAGATATCCAGATTACAGAAATTTCCTATCACTAACTACTATGAAATGTCCCCATGCTAGACTTAGGATAGGTCTTACAGACTCTTTTTCCTTCTTTCTTCTTTATTTCCCTTTTGTTCCTTCTTCCATTGATCCTCACTCAACTGCTCTCCATCCTGGTTCCTGAATTTCTTCCCACAAAAAAGAACTTACTGTTCTATAGTAGTTGCCTGTTTGTTCTGCATATTTGCCATTCCTGAGCCTTATTTCATATGTTAGCTAAATCTCACCAAGTATCAATAATACCTTTAATGTCAAATTTTCCTCTTAACATGAGACTCTTTAGTTCACCTTGCTTGTTACTTGAGTTTGGTGAATTTTGTCATAGAGGATATAAGCTATGGCTTTTATGATTGGCTCTAGATTTTTAAATTATTTTTGGGGGAACAGGTGCATTTCACCTCCTCTCAGTTACTATGTGACTCTGCTGCCATTTCCCCTAAATTACAGCATTGTGATATTTAGCTTGGTAGATATACATGGGCAATTTGTTTACTCTCTTTATTTGGAGTATACCTACCTTAATCAGAAAATAATGAGTTCTGGTTTGTGGCTATTGATTTTGACCTGATGGTAGGGCATCCTGATGGTAGGGTAGTGGATGCATCCTATAGGTTATTAGAGATAACAATACTAGTTCAAAAATAATTTTGAATTATGTAGCTCTTTAAGGTTTACACAGAACCTTCTTTTTAACGGCCTAGTGATATAGGTAGTGTAAGACCCATTTTACAGATGGAGAAACTGAGACCTTGAGAAGTTTTGCCATATGATCACAGTTAGTACTTTTCATAGCCTGGTTTTAAACCTGGTTGTCCTAGCCTTAATTGCAGCTCTCATTTCATGATGAATTGCTGGGTCTGTAGCTTTTTTTGAAATGTTGAAAGAGAGAGAGAGAGAGAGAGAGAGAGAGAGAGAGAGATTCAGCTTTAAGGCTTCACAATTATGAAAGACTACCTAGAAAGAAAGAAAGACCTATGGAAGATGAAGAATTATGGAAGGAAATCCAAAAACATTCCATATCCTAGATGGCTGAGAAGCTCAGAAGATAGTGACATTTAGCACTGTTAAAGGTCACATATAGATCATGACTTATGGTGGTAAAGAATTCATTGTCTTTGGCATATAATGGATCAAGGATGAATTTTGAAAAGGGAATTTAAGCAGAATGTCAGCAACTAAAGCAAACTGCAGAACCAAAGGAAGAAATGGAAAAAAATTAAGTATGGAAATTAGCTGTTGCATATTTTCTATTAACTCAAGAAGTTTGGCAGTAAAAAAGAAAATCAAGACAATAACTAGAAGAGCTTACTAGATTCAAGGGAATAGTTTCCACTTCTGCGAACACTATTCTACATGAACATATAGGGCTTTTTTCTTGCTTGTATGTTGTGGGATCATGTGTTGTTGTTGGTGTTTCTCTAAATCTGTATCACTCTCACATAATGTTCATTGAGTCTACTCTGATCTCCCACCCTCTTCCACTTTCCAAGTTCATAGTAGACCCATAGATTTATCATGTGAAAGTGATATGTATTTTTGAAAATGCCATGACACTGGAGTGTATGTGTATGCTTGCATTTCTGTATGTATATACCTGCGTATACACACATATATGCATATATGCATATGTGTTTGCGAGGAAATATTTAGTGATCGGATTTCTAGAGGGAAAATATATGCAAGGCAAACATTTTAGCTTAATCTGCATTAATAACATATTTCCATGACTTTCTAATTCTAGACGAACAACAAAAAAAAGTTAAATCAAGTCCTGATTTATAGCATTTGCTGATTTCCAAGGTGTAAATGCTCACACTGAAAATTTAACGATTGGTTCTCATGAGCTCCTCTAAGATGACTCCATCATGCCCCTGTACATGTATAGATATGTGTATATATACACACAGAAGCAGTTTTGATCCCATTTTGAGGGCACACAAATGTTGTTTGCTTGTTTCAGTTGAATCTGACCTTTGTTGACCCCATTTGGGGTTTTCTTGGCAAGGATACTGGAGTGGTTTGCTATTTCCTTCTTAGCTCATTTTATAGATGAGGAAACTTAGACAAACAGGGTTAAGTTACCTGCCCAGGGTCACATAGCTAGTAAATATCTAAGGATAATTTTGAACTTATGAAGATGAATCTTCCTGATTCAAAGCTAAGTGCTCTATCTACTGTATACCTAGATGCCTACACACATCTATAATATATCTATAGGTACATCCACA
Organism: Vombatus ursinus; assembly: GCF_900497805.2. Classification (NCBI taxonomy): domain Eukaryota; kingdom Metazoa; phylum Chordata; class Mammalia; order Diprotodontia; family Vombatidae; genus Vombatus; species Vombatus ursinus. The sequence goes on from NW_020954652.1 coordinate 6,997,861, forward strand.
CCAAAGTCATATAATATCCATATCCATATCTGTCTATATCTATGTCCATCTACAAATGTACATATATACACACATAAGTGTATATATACACATATATAAGTATATATGTATTTATATACATACACTACACCTACCTATAAATACATGCGTATGTGTACAAAAAATAAAAAGCTGTTGTATACTCCAGGATTATTTTCCAGCATGTAGAAAATCTTTCCTCAAAGCTAATGACATCTCTATGGTATTATCTCTTTTTAACTTCTAGTCTTCTTCAGGTAATAAGTGATTAACAAATACTACTTTCCCTTCTAATTCTGACATTCCTTCTTTTTTTCTCCAAAATTAGGCTCCATCCTTTCCCCACTCTGCCAAATCCATCCATTCAAAAGAGAAACTGCGATGCCAGGTTGTAACAAAAACTGGAAGCTTCTTGAGCAAAAGCAGTTGATCATAGAATTCTGCGTCTAGAGCTGGGAGGGGCCCAGCCACCTTTAGATCAAAACTGTCATTTCACATACAAGCCCAGATATCATCCAAACGTTGAACCTCCTTTGGCCCTGTACTCTACAGGGAAGCAATAGGTTATGCTCGATGAATATTTGTTGAATTGAAGCACAAT